>NC_086452.1:232381368-232743868 GCF_028390025.1 Pseudophryne corroboree | reverse complement strand
GAGGTCGCTGGATGACTAAGCTAAGCGACCCTAGTGGCCGACACAAACACCGGGCCCATCTAGGAGTGGCACTGCAGTGTCACGCAGGATGGCCCTTCCAAAAAACACTCCCCAAACAGCACATGACGCAAAGAAAAAAAGAGGCGCAATGAGGTAGCTGTGTGAGTAAGATAAGCGACCCTAGTGGCCGACACAAACACCGGGCCCATCTAGGAGTGGCACTGCAGTGTCACGCAGGATGGCCCTTCCAAAAAACACTCCCCAAACAGCACATGACGCAAAGAAAAAAAGAGGCGCAATGAGGTAGCTGTGTGAGTAAGATAAGCGACCCTAGTGGCCGACACAAACACCGGGCCCATCTAGGAGTGGCACTGCAGTGTCACGCAGGATGGCCCTTCCAAAAAACACTCCCCAAACAGCACATGACGCAAAGAAAAAAAGAGGCGCAATGAGGTAGCTGTGTGAGTAAGATAAGCGACCCTAGTGGCCGACACAAACACCGGGCCCATCTAGGAGTGGCACTGCAGTGTCACGCAGGATGGCCCTTCCAAAAAACACTCCCCAAACAGCACATGACGCAAAGAAAAAAAGAGGCGCAATGAGGTAGCTGTGTGAGTAAGATAAGCGACCCTAGTGGCCGACACAAACACCGGGCCCATCTAGGAGTGGCACTGCAGTGTCACGCAGGATGGCCCTTCCAAAAAACACTCCCCAAACAGCACATGACGCAAAGAAAAAAAGAGGCGCAATGAGGTAGCTGTGTGAGTAAGATAAGCGACCCTAGTGGCCGACACAAACACCGGGCCCATCTAGGAGTGGCACTGCAGTGTCACGCAGGATGGCCCTTCCAAAAAACACTCCCCAAACAGCACATGACGCAAAGAAAAAAAGAGGCGCAATGAGGTAGCTGTGTGAGTAAGATAAGCGACCCTAGTGGGCGACACAAACACCTGGCCCATCTAGGAGTGGCACTGCAGTGTCACGCAGGATGGCCCTTCCAAAAAACACTCCCCAAACAGCACATGACGCAAAGAAAAAAAGAGGCGCAATGAGGTAGCTGTGTGAGTAAGATAAGCGACCCTAGTGGCCGACACAAACACCGGGCCCATCTAGGAGTGGCACTGCAGTGTCACGCAGGATGGCCCTTCCAAAAAACACTCCCCAAACAGCACATGACGCAAAGAAAAAAAGAGGCGCAATGAGGTAGCTGTGTGAGTAAGATAAGCGACCCTAGTGGCCGACACAAACACCGGGCCCATCTAGGAGTGGCACTGCAGTGTCACGCAGGATGGCCCTTCCAAAAAACACTCCCCAAACAGCACATGACGCAAAGAAAAAAAGAGGCGCAATGAGGTAGCTGTTTGAGTAAGATAAGCGACCCTAGTGGCCGACACAAACACCTGGCCCATCTAGGAGTGGCACTGCAGTGTCACGCAGGATGGCCCTTCCAAAAAACACTCCCCAAACAGCACATGACGCAAAGAAAAATTAAAGAAAAAAGAGGTGCAAGATGGAATTGTCCTTGGGCCCTCCCACCCACCCTTATGTTGTATAAACAGGACATGCACACTTTAACCAACCCATCATTTCAGTGACAGGGTCTGCCACACGACTGTGACTGAAATGACGGGTTGGTTTGGACCCCCACCAAAAAAGAAGCAATTAATCTCTCCTTGCACAAACTGGCTCTACAGAGGCAAGATGTCCACCTCATCATCATCCTCCGATATATCACCGTGTACATCCCCCTCCTCACAGATTATCAATTCGTCCCCACTGGAATCCACCATCTCAGCTCCCTGTGTACTTTGTGGAGGCAATTGCTGCTGGTCAATGTCTCCACGGAGGAATTGATTATAATTCATTTTAATGAACATCATCTTCTCCACATTTTCTGGAAGTAACCTCGTACGCCGATTGCTGACAAGGTGAGCGGCGGCACTAAACACTCTTTCGGAGTACACACTTGTGGGAGGGCAACTTAGGTAGAATAAAGCCAGTTTGTGCAAGGGCCTCCAAATTGCCTTTTTTTCCTGCCAGTATAAGTACGGACTGTGTGACGTGCCTACTTGGATGCGGTCACTCATATAATCCTCCACCATTCATTCAATGGGGAGAGAATCATATGCAGTGACAGTAGACGACATGTCCGTAATCGTTGACAGGTCCTTCAGTCCGGACCAGATGTCAGCATCAGCAGTCGCTCCAGACTGCCCTGCATCACCGCCAGCGGGTGGGCTCGGAATTCTGAGCCTTTTCCTCGCACCCCCAGTTGCGGGAGAATGTGAAGGAGGAGATGTTGACAGGTCGCGTTCCGCTTGACTTGACAATTTTCTCACCAGCAGGTCTTTGAACCCCAGCAGACTTGTGTCTGCCGGAAAGAGAGATCCAAGGTAGGTTTTAAATCTAGGATCGAGCACGGTGGCCAAAATGTAGTGCTCTGATTTCAACAGATTGACCACCCGTGAATCCTTGTTAAGCGAATTAAGGGCTCCATCCACAAGTCCCACATGCCTAGCGGAATCGCTCCGTGTTAGCTCCTCCTTCAATGTCTCCAGCTTCTTCTGCAAAAGCCTGATGAGCGGAATGACCTGACTCAGGCTGGCAGTGTCTGAACTGACTTCACGTGTGGCAAGTTCAAAGGGCAGCAGAACCTTGCACAACGTTGAAATCATTCTCCACTGCGCTTGAGACAGGTGCATTCCACCTCCTATATCGTGCTGAATTGTATAGGCTTGAATGGCCTTTTGCTGCTCCTCCAACCTCTGAAGCATATATAGGGTTGAATTCCACCTCGTTACCACTTCTTGCTTCAGATGATGGCAGGGCAGGTTCAGGCGTTTTTGGTGTTGCTCCAGTCTTCTATACGTGGTGCCTGTACGCCGAAAGTGTCCCGCAATTCTTCTGGCCACCGACAGCATCTCTTGCACGCCCCTGTCGTTTTTTAAAAAATTCTGCACCACCAAATTCAAGGTATGTGCAAAACATGGGACGTGCTGGAATTTGCCCAGATTTAATGCACACACAATATTGCTGGCGTTGTCCGATGCCACAAATCCACAGGAGAGTCCAATTGGGGTAAGCCATTCCGCGATGATCTTCCTCAGTTGCCGTAAGAGGTTTTCAGCTGTGTGCGTATTCTGGAAACCGGTGATACAAAGCGTAGCCTGCCTAGGAAAGAGTTGGCGTTTGCGAGATGCTGCTACTGGTGCCGCCGCTGCTGTTCTTGTGGCGGGAGTCCATACATCTACCCAGTGGGCTGTCACAGTCATATAGTCCTGACCCTGCCCTGCTCCACTTGTCCACATGTCCGTGGTTAAGTGGACATTGGGTACAGCTGCATTTTTTAGGACACTGGTGACTCTTTTTCTGAGGTCTGTGTACATTTTCGGTATCGCCTGCCTAGAGAAATGGAACCTAGATGGTATTTGGTACCGTGGACACAGTACCTCCAACAAGTCTCTAGTTGGCTCTGCAGTAATGATGGATACCGGAACCACGTTTCTCACCACCCAGGATGCCAAGGCCTCAGTTATCCGCTTTGCAGCAGGATGACTGCTGTGATATTTCATCTTCCTCGCAAAGGACTGTTGGACAGTCAATTGCTTGGTGGAAGTAGTAACAGTGGTCTTACGATTTCCCCTCTGGGATGACCATCGACTCCCAGCAGCAACAACAGCAGCGCCAGCAGCAGTAGGCGTTACACGCAAGGATGCATCGGAGGAATCCCAGGTAGGAGAGGAATCGTCAGAATTGCCAGTGACATGGCCTGCAGGACTATTGGCATTCCTGGGGAAGGAGGAAATTGACACTGAGGGAGTTGGTGGGGTGGTTTGCGTGAGCTTGGTTACAAGAGGAAGGGATTTACTGGTCAGTGGACTGCTTCCGCTGTCTCCCAAAGTTTTTGAACTTGTCACTGACTTATTATGAATGCGCTGCAGGTGACGTATAAGGGAGGATGTTCCGAGGTGGTTAACGTCCTTACCCCTACTTATTACAGCTTGACAAAGGCAACACACGGCTTGACAAATGTTGTCCGCATTTCTGTTGAAATACTTCCACACCGAAGAGCTGATTTTTTTGGTATTTTCACCAGTCATGTCAACGGCCATATTCCTCCCACGGACAACAGGTGTCTCCCCGGGTGCCTGACTTAAACAAACCACCTCACCATCAGAATCCTCCTTGTCAATTTCCTCCCCAGCGCCAGCAACACCCATATCCTCCTCATCCTGGTGTACTTCAACACTGACATCTTCAATCTGACTATCAGGAACTGGACTGCGGGTGCTCCTTCCAGCACTTGCAGGGGGCGTGCAAATGGTGGAAGGCGCATGCTCTTCACGTCCAGTGTTGGGAAGGTCAGGCATCGCAACCGACACAATTGGACTCTCCTTGTGGATTTGGGATTTCGAAGAACGCACAGTTCTTTGCGGTGCTTTTGCCAGCTTGAGTCTTTTCATTTTTCTAGCGAGAGGCTGAGTGCTTCCATCCTCATGTGAAGCTGAACCACTAGCCATGAACATAGGCCAGGGCCTCAGCCGTTCCTTGCCACTCCGTGTGGTAAATGGCATATTGGCAAGTTTACGCTTCTCCTCCGACAATTTTATTTTAGATTTTGGAGTCCTTTTTTTACTGATATTTGGTGTTTTGGATTTTACATGCTCTGTACTATGACATTGGGCATCGGCCTTGGCAGACGACGTTGCTGGCATTTCATCGTCTCGGCCATGACTAGTGGCAGCAGCTTCAGCACGAGGTGGAAGTGGATCTTGATCTTTCCCTAATTTTGGAACCTCAACATTTTTGTTCTTCATATTTTAATAGGCACAACTAAAAGGCACCTCAGGTAAACAATGGAGATGGATGGATACTAGTATACTTATGAATGGACCAGCGACTGCCGACACAGAGGTAGCTACAGCCGTGGACTACCGTACTGTGTCTGCTGCTAATATAGACTGGATGATAATGAGATGAAATCAATATATATATATATATATATATATAATATCACTAGTACTGCAGCCGGACAGGTATATATATTTATTATGTAATGACTGATGACGGACCTGCTGGACACTGTCAGCTCAGCAGCACCGCAGACTGCTACAGTAAGCTACTATAGTAGTATGTATAAAGAAGAAAGAAAAAAAAAAACTACGGGTAGGTGGTATACAATTATGGATGGACGAGCGACTGCCGACACAGAGGTAGCTACAGCCGTGGACTACCGTACTGTGTCTGCTGCTAATATAGACTGGATGATAATGAGATGAAATCAATATATATATATATATATATAATATCACACTAGTACTGCAGCCGGACAGGTAGATATATTTATTATGTAATGACTGATGACGGACCTGCTGGACACTGTCAGCTCAGCAGCACCGCAGACTGCTACAGTAAGCTACTATAGTAGTATGTATAAAGAAAAAAGAAAAGAAAAAAAACCACGGGTAGGTGGTATACAATTATGGATGGACGAGCGACTGCCGACACAGAGGTAGCTACAGCCGTGGACTACCGTACTGTGTCTGCTGCTAATATAGACTGGATGATAATGAGATGAAATCAATATATATATATATAATATCACACTAGTACTGCAGCCGGACAGGTAGATATATTTATTATGTAATGACTGATGACGGACCTGCTGGACACTGTCAGCTCAGCAGCACCGCAGACTGCTACAGTAAGCTACTATAGTAGTATGTATAAAGAAGAAAGGAAAAAAAAAAACCACGGGTAGGTGGTATACAATTATGGATGGACGAGCGACTGCCGACACAGAGGTAGCTACAGCCGTGGACTACCGTACTGTGTCTGCTGCTAATATAGACTGGATGATAATGAGATGAAATCAATATATATATATATAATATCACACTAGTACTGCAGCCGGACAGGTAGATATATTTATTATGTAATGACTGATGACGGACCTGCTGGACACTGTCAGCTCAGCAGCACCGCAGACTGCTACAGTAAGCTACTATAGTAGTATGTATAAAGAAGAAAGAAAAAAAAAACCCACGGGTAGGTGGTATACAATTATGGATGGACGAGCGACTGCCGACACAGAGGTAGCTACAGCCGTGGACTACCGTACTGTGTCTGCTGCTAATATAGACTGGATGATAATGAGATGAAATCAATATATATATATATATATAATATCACACTAGTACTGCAGCCGGACAGGTAGATATATTTATTATGTAATGACTGATGACGGACCTGCTGGACACTGTCAGCACAGCAGCACCGCAGACTGCTATAGTAAGCTACTATAGTAGTATGTATAAAGAAGAAAGAAAAAAAAAAAAACCACGGGTAGGTGGTATACAATTATGGATGGACGAGCGACTGCCGACACAGAGGTAGCTACAGCCGTGGACTACCGTACTGTGTCTGCTGCTAATATAGACTGGATGATAATGAGATGAAATCAATATATATATATATATATATATAATATCACACTAGTACTGCAGCCGGACAGGTAGATATATTTATTATGTAATGACTGATGACGGACCTGCTGGACACTGTCAGCTCAGCAGCACCGCAGACTGCTACAGTAAGCTACTATAGTAGTATGTATAAAGAAGAAAGAAGAAAAAAAACCACGGGTTGGTGGTATACAATTATGGATGGACGAGCGACTGCCGACACAGAGGTTGCTACAGCCGTGGACTACCGTACTGTGTCTGCTGCTAATATAGACTGGATGATAATGAGATGAAATATATATATATATATATATATATATATAATATCACTAGTACTGCAGCCGGACAGGTATATATATTTATTATGTAATAACTGATGACGGACCTGCTGGACACTGTCAGCTCAGCAGCACCGCAGACTGCTACAGTAAGCTACTATAGTAGTATGTATAAAGAAGAAGAAAGAAAAAAAAAACGGGTAGGTGGTATACAATATTATATATATATTATATACAATTATATATATATATATATTAAACTGGTGGTGATTATTAAACTTGTGGTCAGGTCACTGGTCACACTATCAGCAACTTGCAAGTAGTACTCCTAAGCAGACAATCACAATATATATTATACTGGTGGTCAGTGTGGTCACAATGGCAGTGTGGCACTCTGGCAGCAAAAGTGTGCACTGTACGTTATATGTACTCCTGAGTCCTGCTCTCAGACTCTAACTGCTCCCCACTGTCAGTGTCTCCCCCACAAGTCAGATATACATTATACAGTCACACTATCTATCTATCACTTCAGCAAGTAGTAGTACTCCTCCTAATGCTCCCCAAAATTACTACTGTGTCTCTCTCTACTCTAGTCTCACTCTCTTCTCTATAAACGGAGAGGACGCCAGCCACGTCCTCTCCCTATGAATCTCAATGCACGTGTGAAAATGGCGGCGACGCGCGGCTCCTTATATAGAATCCGAGTCTCGCGATAGAATCCGAGCCTCGCGAGAATCCGACAGCGGGATGATGACGTTCGGGCGCGCTCGGGTTAACCGAGCAAGGCGGGAAGATCCGAGTCGCTCGGACCCGTGTAAAAAAAAATGAAGTTCGGGCGGGTTCGGATTCCGAGGAACCGAACCCGCTCATCTCTACTAGAAACTCACACTTACATTATAATATCCATATGTTTTTATTGATTTCAATAAACTTTTTTAAACACCGATATCTGTGACTTTATGCACCTTCCTGCACCAAGTGATCACAGATTTTGTTTGTTCTCACTGTAAAACTTCGCTAGACCATGTGTGAAACTGTATCGGCCGTTGTAAAAGTACGACGCGCATGTGCATTGTGCCGCATACGCAGGCGAGAAAGTGACTTTTTTTGCCTCATCGCTGCACAGCGAACGAATGCAGCTAGTGATCAACTCGGAATGACCCCCCATATGCATTGTTTCTGATGTCTGTAAAGCACCTCAGTCCTATTGGAGAAAGAGTGCTGTATAAATAAAATTATTATTAGTATTATAAAACATTAAAATTCATATTTATTAAACAAACGGCTCCTAGCACTGATAACACATTAAAAATGCACCTATAGGTTAATTTAAAAATGGTGGTTGCCCCTTTCAGTGCTGCAGCGCCCATTTTAACCACAAGTGTCGGGTCTACAGTCACAGCGCAGTAGTGCTCTTCTGACTTCAACAGAGGTAACAGGGTTATACGGAGTTGAGTAAACACAGAGATCTGGGCTAAAGACAAAAAAGTATTCTTTAGTGGGGCACTCAATTAAGCAGTGACTTCATAAGAAATAACTTTTATTATTTTTAGAGATGAGTGTGTTCAGTTCTCCAGGAACCGGACCCACCCGAATATTGCGATCCGAGCACAGATCTGAGTCTGACTCGGGTTTTCCCACATGACTCGGATCTTAAATCGAGGTAAAATGTCATCCTCCCGCTGTCAGATTCTCACGGGTTTTGGATTCTATATAAGGTCCCTGGTGATCGCACCATTTTCCTTTGGCTGTGGAGCTTGTATTGAATAGACGTGTTCGTGCAGTGTCCAATGGGTTGTATTGTATGATCACTCAGCAATGTTGGCCAAGTGTCAGGAGGGTGTGAGAGTAAAGAAAGACAAGATATGTGATTTTATGTGTACTGTACAGAGAGGATGTTATTAGATAGGGAAGCACTGAAGGTTATGTGGGTGGGTCTGGAATTTGATAGGCTTGTCTGAAGAGGTGAGTTTTCAGGGAACGTGTAAAGGTTTGGAGACTAGAGGTGAGTCTTATTGTGCGTGGGAGGACATTCCAGTGGGTGAAGCTCAGATAAAGTCCTGTAATTTTTGAGTGTAAACAAGTAATGCGTGTGGATGAGAGACGCAGATCTTGTGCATAGCAGAGAGGTTGGGTAGGGAGATATTTTGAGATGAGTGAAGAGATGTATGCTGGTGCAGTTTGGTTAATGGCTTTGTATGTATGTATGTATGTATATATGTATGTATGTATGTATGTATATATATATATATATATTATATAAAACACTCACTTCTCCAGCGATGCAGAAAAAGTAGACAAGCCAGTACTCACGTGTAGATGAAAGAGAAGCAGGATTTATTCCTTAACCAAACGGCATGGTGAAGTACAGCAAAGACAGCAAGGGGCTGTGTTTGCTATATTTGCTGTACTTCACCATGCCATTTGGTTAAGGAATAAATCCTGCTTTTCTTTCATCTACATGTGAGTGCTAGCTTGTCTACTTTCTCTGCATCACTGGAGAAATGAGTGTTTTATATTTATTGCTGCCTTGCACCACCATATTTTGCTTTATATACATAGGCTTTGAGTGCTGTCGTGATTTCCTATATATATATATATATATATATATATATATTTGGGATGAGTGGGACCCTATCGAACATCATGTCCCGAGCCCAGATCCAAGTCCAGCTCTGGTTTTCCCACCAGACTCAGAAACCAGAAAGATGCAAAATGTTATCATCCCGCTGTCGGATTCTCATGGGTTTTGGATTCCACATGAGGAGCCGCACGTTGCCGCCATTCTCACTCCAGTCCTGGATAGTGCAGCGAGAGGACATATCTCCTCAGTGTCTGTGTGGGAAAGTGGTGTGGCGTGTGGGGTGGCGACCTGCTCCTTTGTGTCATTCCAGAGCTGTCTTGTGATGCATCAGTCCAGCAGTGGTGTCTTGTGCTGCATCAGTCTAGTCACAATGGTGGTGTTCTGTGCTGCCATAAGTCCTTTGCTGCTGTATAAGTCCAGTCGAGTCCAGTGGTGCTGTGTTGTGCTGCATCAGTCCAGTGGTGGAGTCATGTGCTGCTATAAGTCCAGTGCTGCTGCTGTAAAAGTCCAGGGGTACTGCCGTATAAGTCCAGTCCAGGGGTACTGCCGTATAAGTCCAGGGGTACTGCCGTATAAGTCCAGGGTTACTGCCATATAATGCCAGGGTTACTGCTGAATAAGTACAGTGGTACTGCTGTATAAGTCATGGGGTACTGCCGTATAAGTCCAGGGGTACTGCCATATAAGTCCAGGGGTACTGCCGTATAAGTCCAGGGGTACTGCCGTATAAGTCCAGGGGCACTGCCATATATGTCCAGGGGCACTGCCGTATAAGTCCAGGGGCACTGCCGTATAAGTCATGGGGTACTGCCGTATAAGTACAGTGGTAATGCCGTATAAGGCCAGGGGTATTACCGTACAAGTAATTTGGAACTGCCGTATAATTCCAGTCCAAGGATACTGCCATATAAGTCCAGTGTAACTGACATATAAGTCCAGGGGTACTGCCGTATAAGTCCAGTTATACTGCCTGTCACGACACTGCCGGACAATTCCACAATTACACCAATTTGAGAATTGCCATATATGATGTGGAGGTCACTTTTGGACACACAGGATTACTTAAATACCTTCAGCTGCCACCAGCAAAGACTTTTCAATGTATTACGGACGTTGCAGGCGTCTGTCACACACACGCTGCAATACTTAGAAAAATAGGTAGACATGAGCCACACAGGCCCTGAGTTCAGAAGAATCACAGAATCAGAACTAAAATTTTAATTTCAAGAATACTTCAGAGCTTTAGTTACAAAAAGATTACAAAGATTATTAAGAATATTTTAAAACCACACACAGAATACAGCAATCTCCATAAATGAAAAGAAATAAAAACTGCAGAAACCCTAATTCACTTACTTAATGAATTCAGTTGTTTCTGTTGTGGGGGAATTCACAGAATAACTCAGGTCATCTCCAATGTATTGTTGGGTCCCCAAGAGATCACATCTTCTGTACCCATGAGGGAGACAGATATAGTCTCCAGCTTCATCAGGCCCCCTCCCTTGGGATTTTTAACTACAGTACTTCCCTGCTGGACACTACCCATACACCAGTTTTACATGCTTGGTTCTTGGCAACAGGCAAGGGGTGTAGCCCAAAGGCATACTGTAGGAATCTCATTCAAAGAGAGAGAGGTCTGGACTCTGGGAGGTCACAACTTCCTAAGCCTGGAGTTGTGGATTTGAAGTTTCAGAGGTTTACGACATTAGCCAGGAAATAGGATTCCTGACCATTCCTATCAGGACATTTGGACACACTTCCCTGGTTTGTTTACAGAGCCCCTCTGTTGACATAACAAGTGAATTGGGCTTATCAGCCCTCAATGTCCAGAGCTTGGCAATATCTGCTTGTGATGTAGAAATGCAATCCCCTTTTACAATTCTCCTTCTTATCAGTATTTATAACCTCTGGTCTGGTCATTGCACATGTCATCTCAAACTTTATGGTCTGCAGATCTCCCCCAGCCTGGATGTATGGAGGACATTGCCTGTCAGCCATTTTTCACATCTAAGCTGAAAGAATACAAAAGTATATATATACAGTCACTTGAAAACATTATTGGTGATTATTCCTGCAGGTAATCACAACACCTTAGATCACATATAATTTGGGATCCTCCTTTCTGAATTTAAACATGACATGTCCCCCGGCAAATCGCGCACAAGGGGTGGTGACCCATGTCACCGACTCGTGTGTTGAACCCTTTCTGTGCTGGATGGTAAAGGTATACTGCTGCAAGGTGAGACTCCATCTCAGGAGTTTCCTATTGTCTCCAGACAATCTATTAAGTACACTCTGACCGACGCCACCCTCTGCTAGCTGCTCAGAGCCAGAGCCAAGGGGGGTGGTCGGGGTATGACTTGCATCAGACACGTTTTTACACCTTTTGTTCACATGATCTCCTGGTACCTTTAACTGTACATGGTTCAATACATTACCAACAGGAGTACTCTCATAATTAATGCTTACAGTGGGACAGGTGACTATGTTCTTCTCCCACATAATCTCACATTGTGCCCTTTCATGATATGGTGGCCTGCCCCTCATCCACACGGACCCTGAGGTGGGTGCATCTTGCTCTACAGGATGCTCTTGACAGGTTTCCCTGCACATCATTTGGGGAATTGGGACATAGGACATTGGGATCGTCACCTAAATCTCCCTAAGAGAAATTCTTCCTGATTTATCTCCCCAGCCTGTCTGACTGATCTGCGTCCTAACAGATACTAAGTCATGGTCAGCTGGTTGTAATTCCTTGGTATAGTGGGCAAATATGTGTTTTGTGATGGGAATACACTCTTTTGTACACTGTGCTCCCTGTGTTGCTATCTCTGCTGTTAGTGTATGTGTTATAGCTGCGGTTTTTGTCACTCTGTCCCATCGCCACAAGACTGGGGTCGCCCACCTCCATACACAATCTCTGTGAATAAACACTGTATACCTCTACTCCCCTCTTAAAATAATTTTTTAAATCCCCATAGAAAGGGAAAGAAAGGAGTAACCAGTTACATCTACGGTGCACTCACCCAACTAATATTGTTAAAATTACAACTTTATTATGGATTTATTATCATCCCCAATGTTGAGTTTTAAATAAATGGCTAAATGCCCATATGTCTACAAAGTATTGCTATAGATAAAATATATCGGAGTATGTGGACTGCAGATGTCCTTTATTGAATAACAAGTGAAGTGTTAAAATTAGAGATGAGTGGGTTTGGTTCTCAAAGAACCGAACCCTACTGGACTTTGCCTTCCGAGTTCGGTTCCAAGCCCGGCTCGGGTTTTCCCGCCTGACTCGGAAAACCGAACGTGGCAAAACGTCATCATCCCGCTGTTGGATTCGCACAGGATTTGGATTCCATATAAGGTGCCGCGCGTCACAGCCATTTTCACTCCAGTCTTGGAGAGTGTATTGAGAGGACGTGTCCTCAGTGTTCAGTGGCTGTTTGGGGGCGGTAAAGTGGGGTGGCGAGTCTTGTGCTGTGTTGTGCTGCTCAGTCCAGTCCAATGTAGTCACAGTGTTGGTGTCTTCTGCTGCCATATATCCAGTGTAGCTGTATAAAGTGGTGCTGTGTTGTGCTGTCCAGTCCAGTGTAGTCAGTGTATTGTGCTGCATCAGTCCAGCCACAGTGTTGGTGTCCTCTGTTGCCATATATCCAGTGTAGCTGTATAAAGTGGTGTTGTGTTGTGATGCATCAGACCAGTGGTAGTGTCCTGTCTCATCAGTCATTCCAGTGATGACGCAGTCACAGTAGTATACGCTGCTGCTATATGTCCACTGCTGCCGTATAATAATAACAACAACAACAAGTCCCTTACACTGTTGCTGTGTTTGTGCTGCATCAGACCAGTGGTAGTTTCCTGTCTCATCAGACATTCCAGTGACGATATACACTGCTGCTATATGTCCACTGCTGCCGTATAATAATTATAACAACAACTACAAGTCCCTTACAGTGTTGTTGTGTTGTGCTGCATCAGACCAGTGGTAGTGTCCTGTCCATCGGTCATTCCAGTAATGATATACGCTGCTGCTATATGTCCACTGCTGCCGTATAATAATTATAACAACAACATCCACAAGTCCCTTACAGTGTTGTTGTGTTGTGCTGCATCAGACCAGTGGTAGTGTCCTGTCCATCGGTCATTCCAGTAATGATATACGCTGCTGCTATATGTCCACTGCTGCCGTATAATAATTATAACAACAACATCCACAAGTCCCTTACAGTGTTGTTGTGTTGTGCAGCATCAGACCAGTGGTAGTGTCCTGTCCATCAGTCATTCCAGTCATTCCTGTGCCACATATTGTCTCATATAACTCCCAAAAAATAATGGAGAACAAAAATTTTGAGGATAAAATTGGTTAACATCAAGAAAAACCACCTCCTCCTAGTGCTGAAGCTGCTGCCACTAGCCATGACATAGACAATGAAATGCCATCAACGTCGTCTGCCAAGGCCAATGCACAATGTGATAGTAGAGGGCATGTAAAATCCAAAAAGCCAAAGTTCAGTAAAAAGAACCAAAAAAAGAAATTTAAATCATCTGAGGAGAAACGTAAACTTGCCAATATGCCATTTACGACACGGAGTGGCAAGGAACGGCTGAGGCCCTGGCCTATGTTCATGGCTAGTGGTTCAGCTTCACATGACAATGGAAGCCCTCATCCTCCAGCTAGAAAAATTAAGTTAAGCTGGAAAGAGCACAGAAAAGAACTGTGTGTTCTGAGAGTTGCGATGCCTGACCTTCCCAACACTGGATGGGAAGAGGTTGCTCCTTCAACCGTTTGCATGCCCCCTGCAAGTGCTGGAAGGAGCACCCACAGTCCAGTTCCTGATATTCAAATTGAAGATGTCACTGTTGAAGTACACAAGGATGAGGATATGGGGGTTGCTGCCGCTGAGGAGGAAGTTGACGATGAGTATTCTGATGGTGATGTGGTTTGTATAAGTCGGGCAACTGGGGAGACACCTGTTGTCCTAGGGACGAAGAAGCCCATTGTGATGCATGGGCAAACTACCAAAAAAGCCACCTCTTCGGTGTGGAATTATATCTCCACAAATCCAGACAACAGGTATCAAGCCATCTGTTGCCCCTGTCAATCTGTAATAAGTAGGGTTAAGGATGTTAACCACCTAGGAACATCCTCCTTTATATGTCACCTGCAGCGCATTCATCAGAAGTCAGTGTCAAGTTGTGAAACTTTGGGTAAGAGTGTAAGCAGTCCACTGACACCTAAATCCCTTCTTCCTCCTGTACCCATGCTCCCGCAAGCCATAGCACCAACTCCCTCAACTTGCAGCCAGTAATGTTGTCAGCGATCGGAGTAGGAGGTTACTTTCACTAAATGTGGAGAAGAATAAATTATAAATTCCTCTGGGAAGACCTTTACCAGCAATTGCCTCTGGAAAGTACACAGGAACCTGTGATGGTGGATTCCAGTGGGGACGAATTAATACTCTGTGAGGATGAGGATATACACAGTGAAAGGGGTGAGGAATCAGAGGATAAGGATGAGGTCGACATCTTGCCTCTGTAGAGCCAGTTTGTGCAAGGAGAGATTGATTGCTTCTTTTTTGGTGGGGGCCCAAACAAACCAGTCATTTCAGCCACAGTCGTGTGGCAGACCGTGTCGCTGAAATCTTTGGTTTGTTAAAGTGTGCATGTCCTGTTTATACAACATAATGGTGGGTGAGAGGGCCCAAGGACAATTCCATCTTGCACCTCTTTTTCTTCTTTGCATTATATGCTGGTTGGGGACTATTTTTTGTGCCATCCTGTCTGCCACTGCAGTGCCACTCCTAGATGGGCCAGGTGTTTGTGCCGCACACTTGTGTCGCTTAGCTTGGCCATCCAGCTACTTCATTGCACCTCTTTTTCTTCTTTGCATCATGTGCTGTTTGGGGACTAGTTTTTGAATAGTGCCATCTTGTCTGCAACTGCAGTGCCATTCCTAAATGGGCCAGGTGTTTGTGCCGCACACTTGTGTTTCTTAGCTTAGTCATACAGCCACCTCGGTGAAACTTTTAGTCCTAAAAACAATATTGTGAGGTGTGAGATGTCCAGAATAGACTGGAAATGAGTGGAAATTATTGTTATTGAGGTTAATAATACCGTAGGAGCAAAATTACCCCCAAATTCTGTGATTTTAGCTGTTTTTATGTTTTTTTTTTAAATCATCAAGATCCAAAACCAAAACACGAAAGGGTGGTTTTGGCAAAACCAAGCCAAAACCAAAAGACAAAAGTGGGATTAGAACTAAAACACAAAACACGTAAAGTGCCCGCTGCACAGCTCTAGTTAAAATCAATAGAAAAAAGGATGAATAGAAATTAAAAACAATAAAGTGAATAAAGATTTTAAAACAAAAGCAATTGTGTTGTACCCTTTGTTTGTAACTGATGTTATGTTGTCCATTGATGCATGGTACAATTTTTATATATAACAGGTACTGTAACATTACTCACATTCTAGAATGACCTACAATTGTCCTGCTGAGTATAGCTGGTATCAGAAACTATAGAAAGAAAAATATATTTCTAAGAGAGATTGTTACAATACACGGTATTAATATAATGATACAAATTTAGGTTGCTAATATATCCAGTTTAATGTAGCACTATGGCATTAAATCACTGTCACTTTTGTTACAGCTGGAAGTATGCTATAAGGAGATAAATGAATATGAGCTCCCAGCTGTCCAGTTAATGTGACACTGTAACAATAGATCACCATTAACCTTGTAACAGCGGGAGATGTATTATAAGGAGATGGATAGATAACACATTCCAGCTATAAATAAGACTTTTTGGTGAGATATAATATACAGTAACCAGCTTATGATTTCTGGAATAATTCAAGTATTTATTCACCGTCACTATTATTAAGCTGAGAATATGGTTGACACGCAACTCTGTGTGTTATAAAATAATATCTCCAGCCGTTTATTTGTAAGACAATATCCCATCGGATATGATACCGGCGTCAAGAAACACGTGATATTGATAGTGGACTGTAAATCAGCAGGGATAAGATAGGAGTTGTATTGAGATATTAATATAAATGTGTATATATATATATATATATATATATATAGATATATATAGTTCAAAGGAAAGATGTCACTATACGAATACAGGACACTTAAATCCTTTATTAATATACATGTTAAACACCATCTAATTGGATTGTATTATTCAGAGATACACACTAGTAGAGTTAAAGAATGTGTGACAATAGTGCTGTATCATATCTTATAATGCTTGTGCCGCTCTGATGAGTTCAATGAAAAACTTGTATGTTTAATATATTAGCAGCGCAGACGAAAATAGAAAAAATGCTATATAAAGCGTGATCTCCGGTGCTGCCTGTAATATCTCCACATGTGCCGCTTCACTGTATCATGGCTGCAGCCTTGTTTGCTCGTATCTCAAAGTATATATGTACAGCAGCAATAATGTGTCACACTCTATATGCAGTGATCTGGTGTGTTGCCTCTCAGACCCTGAGTATGTGGGCTAGTGCCACAGACAGCACAACAGCTAACTCACACATGCAATATTAGACCTATCTCACAACTTTTATCTAAATAGCTAGGTCAATAATTCATGATCAAGAACATATTGTTTATAGGTACAAATTGAAGGTAAACATGTTGCTAATAGCCAGTGCGCATTTCGCTCGTAATGGCTTCTTCAGGGCACTATAGTAAATGGCACCCGCCAGATATGACTGTTATATAGGGGAGGGAGGCTGATGGCCTGACGTATATGAATTGGAGAACCAATGTCTGTACGACTGTGTATATTTGAAAGTTGCAGCTTTTGCTTATCATAAGGTTCGAGTGCCGCTCTCTCTAACTTAGACCGAAGAGCCGTCAGCTGAATCAATTAACTGCTGGATCGCATTCATAGCTCATATAAATCATGTATTATCTGTATCCACGTGCAACAAAGAGGAGGTTTATATTAACCAATATATATTTGACAGAAATTAAACTATAATCTTGCACTACTACATAAAATATAAAATATGTTTACACATGTCAAAAAACATTGTGAGCTGTGTAACTAAGGTTACATATAAATAATATACATGTGCACAGATGATGTAAACATTTTTTTTACAATATATGAAGTATAAAAAAGATTTCTGTATATAAAATATTTTTATATATATATATATATATATATATATTTAACTATTCGTGTGTTTGTCTATCCACATAATTTGTGTATCAGTAAATAAATAAATCCTTTTTTATGTATATAAAATAAAATGAAAAGCAATTATTTAACCACTCGTGTGTGTTTATCAACATAACTTGTGCATCAGTAAATACACTGTAAAAAGACAGTGTGAAAAAAGTGATAACCAAAAATTAAAAAAGTTGAGTGAAAGAGTGAAAAAATCAAATAAAAATAAACTAATACAGTGAATGTGATACATATAATATAGAAGGAGGAATACATATCCTCTATCGTGATATAAACTCTTCCCATAAAAAAATTACCAGTGATACCAAAATAATCATACAAAAAATGAATTTATTTAAAAAATATATATTTTTTTAAATAAAGATATATATGTAATGTTGTATACAACCTTGATGATGTAACATCCCATTTTAAACACTCAAGAACATCACACACAATTCACAAATAATTGCAGTTGACAGATATTCCTGAAATCTATGATAGTGATGTTTTACTCATGATCCAACACTGTACGTAATAAATTGAATGTCCATAGAAACACTATAACAGTTTAAAAGAGCACATAATAGTGTTAAATAGTAATAATGGTATGTGGGTCATTTTTACTAATGTTGTCTAGACTAAAACCAATGTGACCCCTAATATAGTTTGATAAGGTGCCAATTTTATTTGGATTCCATTACCCCATTATTGTGGTGTCATGTAAACAATAACCACTGAGTTAGTAAGCAAGACTATTATTAAATGGTAAAAAAATCATATGGTTATGATTGCATAACTGAGGTCATAAAGACATCTCCAACATTATCAAACTGTTATATATATCTCTTAAAAATAAATAAATAAATAAAATATTAAAAATATTTAAAAAAAAACTGGGTGAGTCCAATGGTAGATTATTTTTGGGATCACAAGGTAAGTATTTAGGATTGCATAAAATGCTCCATATCATATAATAAGAGCATATACAGTACATCCATCCATCATGCTAAGATACGTTTACATATCATAAGTTGTGGATAGAATATATCAGCACAGCTTATTATGTGAAAATGATCATAAATATATTATGTCTAAAATGTTTCTCACAGGATATCATCATTGAATTATATCTGGATCTATTGTCACACGGTAAGTTTAAATACATCGATCTTTCTGATTCCACATTGTCAACTGATCCAACTAAAATCTTGTCTGGTAAGTATAGTGGTGAGTTGTATTTTTAATTTGATGGTAAGTATTTATAATCATATATTGAATACATATAAGTTCACGTTCTGAATCTTACACCCTCAACCCACGTAAACCATAGGTCTATTATATGTCAATACGTCTCATACGATAGTTATTATAATTCAAAATTTTATCATGAGATAGATGTTTTGTAATTCAATCCTATTACTGTTAATTGTTAGATTCTTAGTTTGGTATGATGTACTTTAATTCCCCAAGGTATCAGATAAATACAGAATAATGTATTTCCTCATTGAGTCATAGTGTTTAATAAGAAAATATATCTAGATTCTTTAATAATTCCTTAGAGCTGTTGCCACCTCTTATCCCCAACTCCATGGGTTCCAAACCATAGATTTTCATTTATTTTTTTTGGTCACTTTCATGGAATTGCAAGAAGTGTCTCACCACACTGGTCATTTTCTTCATGTTACTCAGATCTCTGTGCATTTTTGATATTAGATGCATGCTCCAAAATACGTTTTTTGAATAGTTTTTTCATCATGCCTATATATTTATATTCACATGGGCATGATAGACAGTAAATCACTCCTTGTGTGGAACAATTGATGAAACTTTTTATTTTCATTTTGTTTTGATATGTATCACGGAACTCCTGAGTGATGTTAATATGTTGGCAAGCTTGACATTTACCACAGGGATAACAACCGGATTTAGATGGTTTCCTCTTCTGGTGTTTGGTAAAATGACTTTTAACCAAATTATCACATAAATTTGGTGATTTTCTCCAACTGATTTGGATGTTATTGTCAAATTCTTTTTTCAGATCCTCATCTGTATTGAGTATATATTGGTATTGTTGCAATGCCATATTAATGTGCCTCTACTTTTTACAGTATGTGCAAACAAAGCTTATTTGGCTCACATCAGACTGGAGTGCCTGGATATTTGATTAGTTGCGTTGTAAACTTTTTGTAGGGTTTGTTTTTATATAACCCCTCTTCTCGAGTCTTCGAGTCTCTCATTGATTTCCTTAGCTCTTTTCCTATAGGTTTCATCATCCGAGCCTTTCCTTCTCATATGAATATACTACCTTTTGGGGATTGCTCTTAGAGTGGCTGTATAATGGGACCTGCTATGATGTAAAATGCTGTAAGTAGCCGTGGTCTTACGATAAACATCAGTTTCAATTTCACCATTGATAGTTTTGGAGATCTTCAAGTCTAAAAAGTTAACACTGTTCTGACTTATGTCTGATGTAAGACCTAGGATATTGCTGTTGAGAAATTCAATAAATTCCTCTGGCAGTTTACGTTCACCCTCCCATAGGATTAGGATATCGTCTATGTACCTGTGCCAGCTTACAACATGTTCCGTATATTTTTCATTGCAGATGTTGAAGACAAGTTCCCTCTCCCACCATCCCAAATACAGGTTAGCATATGTGGGCACACAAGTGCTGCCCATAGCGTTCCCCTATATTTGGAGATAGTATTTGTCATCAAAGGTGAATTTTTTTTTGTCATTCCAGAAGTTGTACCAGGAAAGAGTTAAAGTCCTTGTATATACCCATATTGAGAGAGAATTGTTCTGCCTTAATACCATCATTGTGGCCAATGCTTGTATACAAGGACTCAACATCACATGTACATAACCAGATGTTGCTTAGAGAGTGACTCCATCCAGTTTGTTCAAAATATCCATAGAGTCACGCACATAAGATGGAAGTTCTAGTACAAGGTTTCATAGGTTCTTATCCACAAAAATACTGGCCTTTTCAGTTATACTCTCAATGCCAGAGACAATGGGTCTTCCAGGTGGACATGTGCGATTTTTGTGCACTTTAGGTAATAATTAGAGTGTAGATATCTTAGGATCCGTTACTTTGAGAAAATTGTAGTCCAGTTTGGTTATAATTCTGTCATTCAATGCTCCTACAATCAGGTTTTCATAGGATTTAAGGAAATTAGGCGTAGGATTAAACCAAAGTCTTTTATATGTAGTTGTGTCCACCAGTTGGCGGTACGCCTCTTTCAAGTACATGTCTTTCTCCCATAACACAATATTGCCCCCCTTATCAGAGGGCTTAATTATAGTGTAATCCCAGGTATTGATCTTTTAGTACTTTTCATTCTGCCTCACTGAGATTACTTTTGCTGATGTTCCTCTTTACATATATAGCATCAAGTTCTTTTGATACTAGCTCAGTGAAGATCTGAACCTGCGGACATATCTGTGGGTTGGGGAAAAATGTAGATTTTTTACGTAAAATAGGTCTTTGTAAATCCATAGTCTCTAAGGTGGATTCTTCATCTTCCTCTGCTAATTCCTGTAAGATGTTAATAGCATCCCTTTCTTCATTGCTCCATACTGTGCATGTTTCTGATTGATCATTATGGCATTGTCCTTTCATTCGATGCTATGAAATTTTTTCAGAAGGATTTTTCTGGCAAACAATTGTAGGTCTTTCTGTATATAATATAAATTATTTTATTAGATGATTATTTTGGTATCACTGGTAATTTTTTTATGGGAAGAGTTTATATCACGACAGAGGATATGTATTCCTCCTTCTATGTTATATGTATCACATTCACTGTATTAGTTTATTTTTATTTTATTTTTTCCACTCTTTCACTCAATTTTTTTACTTTTTGGTTATCACTTTTTTCACACTGTCTTTTTACAGTGTATTTACTGATACACAAGTTATGTGGATAATCACACACACACGAGTGGTTAAATAATTGCTTTTCATTTTATTTTATATACACAAAAAAATGTATTTATTTATTTACTGATACACAAATTATGTGGATAGACACACACACGAATAGTTAAAGAATTTTTATTTTATATATACAGAATTTTTTTTTATACTTCATATATTGTAAAAAAAATTATTTACATCATCTGTGCACATGTATATTAATTATATGTAACCTTAGTTACACAGCTCAAAAAAATTTTTGACTTGAGCATAAACATATTTTAGATTTTATGTAGTAGTGCAAAATTATAGTTTAATTTCTGTCAAATATATATTGGTAAATATAAACCTCCTCTTTATTGTACGTGGATACACATATAATACATGATTTATATGAACTATGAACGCGATCCAGCAGTTAATTGATTCAGCTGACTGCTCTTTGGTCTGAGTTAGAGAGAGCGGCACTCAAACCTAATGATTAGCAACGGATGCAACTTTCAAATATACACAGTCGTGCAGACACTGGTTCTCTAATTCATATATGTCACACCATCAGCCTCTCTCCCCTATATAACAATGATATCCGGACGGCACCGTTTACTATAGTGCCCTGAAGAAGCCATTATGAGCTAAATGCACATTGGCTATTAGCAACATGTTTACCTTCAGTTTGTACCTATAAACAATATGTTCTTGAGCATAAATGATTGACCTGGCTATTTAGATAAAAGTTGTGAGATATTTCTAATTTCTCTGACGTCCTAAGTGGATGCTGGGGACTCCGTAAGGACCATGGGGAATAGCGGCGGCTCCGCAGGAGACAGGGCACAAAAGTAAAAGCTTTAGGATCAGGTGGTGTGCACTGGCTCCTCCCCCTATGACCCTCCTCCAAGCCTCAGTTAGGTTTTTGTGCCCGGCCGAGAAGGGTGCAATCTAGGTGGCTCTCCTAAAGAGCTGCTTAGAGTAAAAGTTTTGTTAGGTTTTTTATTTTCAGTGAGTCCTGCTGGCAACAGGCTCACTGCAACGCGGGACTTAGGGGAGAAGAAGTGAACTCACCTGCGTGCAGGATGGATTGGCTTCTTAGGCTACTGGACACTAGCTCCAGAGGGACGATCACAGGTACAGCCTGGATGGGTCACCGGAGCCGCGCCGCCGACCCCCTTGCAGATGCTGAAGAGAGAAGAGGTCCAGAAATCGGCGGCTGAAGACTTCACAGTCTTCTTAAGGTAGCGCACAGCACGGCAGCTGTGCGCCATTGCTCTCAGCACACTTCACACCAACGGTCACTGAGGGTGCAGGGCGCTGGGGGGGGCGCCCTGGGCAGCAATGAAAGTACCTATGCTGGCTAAAAATACATCACATATAGCCCCTGAGGCTATATGGATGTATTTAACCCCTGCCAGGTTGTCAGAAAAACCGGGAGAAGAGCCCGCCGGAAAGTGGGCAGGGCCTATTCTCCTCAGCACACAGCGCCATTTTCCTACACAGCTCCGCTGCTAGGAAGGCTCCCAGGCTCTCCCCTGCACTGCACTACAGAAACAGGGTTAAAACAGAGAGGGGGGGCATTTTCTGTGGCGATATTATAATATATTAAGATGCTATAAGGGAAAACACTTATTATAAGGTTGTCCCTGTATAATTATAGCGTTTTGGTGTGTGCTGGCAAACTCTCCCTCTGTCTCCCCAAAGGGCTAGTGGGGTCCTGTCCTCTATCAGAGCATTCCCTGTGTGTGTGCTGTGTGTCGGTACGTGTGTGTCGACATGTATGAGGACGATGTTGGTGTGGAGGCGGAGAAATTGCCTGTAATGGTGATGTCACCCCCTAGGGAGTCGACACCGGAATGGATGGCTTATTTATGGAATTACGTGATAATGTCAACACGCTGCAAGGTCGGTTGATGACGTGAGACGGCCGGCAAACCAATTAGTACCTGTCCAGGCGTCTCAAACACCGTCAGGGGCTTTAAAACGGCCATTACCTCAGTCGGTCGACACAGACACAGACACGGACACTGACTCCAGTGTCGACGGTGAAGAAACAGACGTATTTTCCAGTAGGGCCACACGTTACATGATAAGGGCAATGAAGGAGGTGTTACATATTTCTTATACTACAAGTACCACAAAAAAGGGTATTATGTGGGGTGTGAAAAAACTACCTGTAGTTTTTCCTGAATCAGATGAATTAAAAATTGCTAATATCTAAGAAATTATTGGCGTTATACCCTTTCCCGCCAGAAGTTAGGGCGCGTTGGGAAACACCCCCTAGGGTGGATAAGGCATTCACACGCTTATCAAAACAAGTGGCGTTACCGTCTCCAGATACGGCCGCCCTCAAGGAACCAGCTGATAGGAGGCTGGAAAATATCCTAAAAAGTATATACACACATACTGGTGTTATACTGCGACCAGCGATCGCCTCAGCCTGGATGTGCAGTGCTGGGGTGGCTTGGTCGGTTTCCCTGACTGAAAATATTGATACCCTTGACAGGGACAGTATTTTATTGACTATAGAGCATTTAAAGGATGCATTTCTATATATGCGAGATGCACAGAGGGATATTTGCACTCTGGCATCAAGAGTAAGTGCGATGTCCATTTCTGCCAGAAGATGTTTATGGACACGACAGTGGTCAGGTGATGCGGATTCCAAACGGCACATGGAAGTATTGCCGTATAAAGGGGAGGAGTTATTTGGGGTAGGTCTATCGGACCTGGTGGCCACGGCAACAGCTGAAAAATCCACCTTTTTACCCCAAGTCACCTCTCAGCAGAAAAAGACACCGTCTTTTCAGCCTCAGTCCTTTCGTCCCCATAAGGGCAAGCGGGCAAAAGGCCAGTCATATCTGCCCAGGGGTAGAGGAAAGGAAAAAAGACTGCAGCAGGCAGCCCCTTCCCAGGAACAGAAGCCCTCCACCGCTTCTGCCAAGCCCTCAGCATGACGCTGGGGCCTTACAAGCGGACTCAGGTGCGGTGGGGGGTCGTCTCAAGAGTTTCAGCGTGCAGTGGGCTCACTCGCAAGTGGACCCCTGGATCCTACAGGTAGTATCTCAGGGGTACAGATTGGAATTCGAGACGTCGCCTCCTCGCAGGTTCCTGAGGTCTGCTTTACCAACGTCTCCCTCCGACAGGGAGGCAGTATTGGAAGCAATTCACCAGCAGGTGATAATCAAAGTACCCCTCCTACAACAAGGAAAGGGGTATTATTCCACACTATTTGTGGTACCGAAGCCAGACGGCTCGGTGAGACCTATTCTAAATCTGAAATCTTTGAACACTTACATACAAAGGTTCAAATCAAGATGGAGTCACTCAGAGCAGTGATAGCGAACCTGGAAGAGGGGACTATATGGTGTCCTTGGACATCAAGGATGCTTACTTCCATGTCCAAATTTGCCCTTCTCACCAAGGGTA
The DNA here is from genome assembly GCF_028390025.1 of Pseudophryne corroboree. Lineage (NCBI taxonomy): Eukaryota > Metazoa > Chordata > Amphibia > Anura > Myobatrachidae > Pseudophryne > Pseudophryne corroboree. The sequence goes on along the minus strand of NC_086452.1, from coordinate 232,718,999 downwards.
CCTCAGGTTCGTGGTACTGAACTGTCACTATCAGTTCAGACGCTGCCGTTTGGATTGTCCACGGCACCCCGGGTCTTTACCAAGGTAAGGGCCGAAATGATGATTCTTCTCGAAGAAAAGACGTCTTAATTATCCCTTACTTGGACGATCTCCTGATAAGGGCAAAGTCCAAGGAACAGTTGGAGGTCGGAGTAGCACTATCTCGGGTACTGCTACAACAGCACGGGTAGATTCTAAATATTCCAAAATCGCAGCTGATCCCGACGACACGTCTGCTGTTCCTAGGGATGATTCTGGACACAGTCCAGAAAAAGGTGTTTCTCCCGGAGGAGAAAGCCAGGGAGTTATCCGAGCTAGTCAGGAACCTCCTGAAACCAGGAAAAGTGTCAGTGCATCATTGCACAAGGGTCCTGGGAAAAATGGTGGCTTCTTACGAAGCGATTCCATTCGGCAGATTTCACGCAAGAACTTTTCAGTGGGATCTGCTGGAAAAATGGTCCGGATCGCATCTTCAGATGCATCAGCGGATAACCCTGTCTCCAAGGACAAGGGTGTCTCTTCTGTGGTGGCTGCAGAGTGCTCATCTACTAGAGGGCCGCAGATTCGGCATTCAGGACTGGGTCCTGGTGACCACGGATGCCAGCCTGAGAGGCTGGGGAGCAGTCACACAGGGAAAAAATTTCCAGGGAGTGTGGTCAAGTCTGGAGACTTCTCTCCACATAAATATACTGGAGCTAAGGGCAATTTACAATGCTCTAAGCTTAGCAAGACCTCTGCTTCAAGGTCAGCCGGTATTGATCCAGTCGGACAACATCACGGCAGTCGCCCACGTAAACAGACAGGGCGGCACAAGAAGCAGGAGGGCAATGGCAGAAACTGCAAGGATTCTTCGCTGGGCGGAAAATCATGTGATAGCAGTGTTCATTCCGGGAGTGGACAACTGGGAAGCAGACTTCCTCAGCAGGCACGACCTCCACCCGGGAGAGTGGGGACTTCATCTGGAAGTCTTCCACATGATTGTGAACCGTTGGGAAAGACCAAAGGTGGACATGATGGCGTCCCGCCTGAACAAAAAACTGGACAGGTATTGCGCCAGGTCAAGAGACCCTCAGGCAATAGCTGTGGACGTTCTGGTAACACCGTGGGTGTACCAGTCGGTGTATGTGTTCCCTCCTCTGCTTCTCATACCCAAGGTACTGAGAATTATAAGACGTAGAGGAGTAAGAACTATACTCGTGGCTCCGGATTGGCCAAGAAGGACTTGGTACCCGGAACTTCAAGAGATGCTCACAGAGGACCCATGGCCTCTGCCGCTAAGAAGGGATTTGCTTCAGCAAGTACCATGTCTGTTCCAAGACTTACCGCGGCTGCGTTTGACGGCATGGCGGTTGAACGCCGGATCCTAAGGGAAAAAGGCATTCCGGAAGAGGTCATCCCTACCCTGGTCAAAGCCAGGAAGGAGGTGACCGCACAACATTATCACCACAGGTGGCGAAAATATGTTGCGTGGTGTGAGGCCAGGAAGGCCCCCACGAAGAAATTTCAACTCGGTCGATTCCTGCATTTCCTGCAAACAGGAGTGTCTATGGGCCTAAAATTGGGGTCCATTAAGGTTCAAATTTCGGCCCTGTCGTTTTTCTTCCAGAAAGAATTGGCTTCAGTTCCTGAAGTCCAGACGTTTGTCAAGGGAGTACTGCATATACAACCCCCTTTTGTGCCTCCAGTGGCACCGTGGGATCTCAACGTAGTTCTGGGATTCCTCAAATCACATTGGTTTGAACCGCTCAAATCTGTGGATTGGAAATATCTCACATGGAAAGTGTCAGAATTGGCGGCTTTGTCTCACAAAAGCCCATATCTCTTTTTCCATTCGGACAGGGCAGAACTGCGGACTCGTCCCCAGTTTTTCTGTAAGGTGGTGTCAGCGTTTCACCTGAACCAGCCTATTGTGGTACCTGCGGCTAATAGGGACTTGGAGGACTCCAAGTTGCTAGATGTTGTCAGGGCCCTGAAAATATATGTTTCCAGGACGGCTGGAGTCAGGAAAACTGACTCGCTGTTTATCCTGTATGCACCCAACAAACTGTGTGCTCCTGCTTCTAAGCAGACGATTGCTCGTTGGATTTGTAGTACAATTCAGCTTGCACATTCTGTGGCAGGCCTGCCACAGCCAAAATCTGTAAATGCCCATTCCACAAGGAAGGTGGGCTCATCTTGGGCGACTGCCCAAGGGGTCTCGGCTCTACAACTTTGCCGAGCTGCTACTTGGTCAGGGGCAAACACGTTTGCAAAATTCTACAAATTTGATACCCTGGCTGAGGAGGACCTGGAGTTCTCTCATTCGGTGTTGCAGAGTCATCCGCACTCTCCCGCCCGTTTGGGAGCTTTGGTATAATCCCCATGGTCCTTACGGAGTCCCCAGCATCCACTTAGGACGTCAGAGAAAATAAGAATTTACTTACCGATAATTCTATTTCTCGTAGTCCGTAGTGGATGCTGGGCGCCCATCCCAAGTGCGGATTGTCTGCAATACTTGTACATAGTTATTGTTACAAAAATCGGGTTATTATTGTTGTGAGCCATCTTTTCAGAGGCTCCGCTGTTATCATGCTGTTAACTGGGTTCAGATCACAGGTTGTACAGTGTGATTGGTGTGGCTGGTATGAGTCTTACCCGGGATTCAAGATCCTTCCTTATTGTGTACGCTCGTCCGGGCACAGTATCCTAACTGAGGCTTGGAGGAGGGTCATAGGGGGAGGAGCCAGTGCACACCACCTGATCCTAAAGCTTTTACTTTTGTGCCCTGTCTCCTGCGGAGCCGCCGCTATTCCCCATGGTCCTTACGGAGTCCCCAGCATCCACTACGGACTACGAGAAATAGAATTATCGGTAAGTAAATTCTTATTATTGCATGTGCGAGTTAGCTGTTGTGCTGTCTGTGGTGCCAGCGTACATACTGAGGGTCTGACAGGCACGATCGTGAGGCAACACACCAGATCACTGCATATAGAGTGTGACACATTATTGCTGCTATACATATATACTTTGAGATACGAACAAACGGAGGCTGCAGCCATTATACAGTCAAGCGGAACATGTGGAACTATTACAGGCAGCACCGGAGATCACGCTTTATATAGCATTGTTTCTATTTTTGTCTGCGCCGCTAATATATTAAACATACAGGTTTTTTATTGAACTCATCAGAGCGGCACAGGCATTATAAGATATGATACAGCTCTATTGTCACACATTCTTTAACTCCACTAGTGTGTATCTCTGAATAATACAAACCAATTAGATGGTGTTTAACATGTATATTAATAACAAAGGATTTAAGTGTCCTGTATTCGTATAGTGACATCTTTCCTTTGAACTATATATACATTTATAATAATATCTCAATACAACTCCTATCATATCTCAGCTGATTTACAGTCCACTATCAATATCACGTGTTTCTTGACGCCGGTATCATATCCGATGGGATATTGTCTAACAAATAAACGGCTGGAGATTTTGTTTTATAACACACAGAGTTGCGTGTCAATCATATTCTCAGCTTAATAATAGTGACGGTGAATGAATACTTTCATTATTCCAGAAATCATAAGCTGGTTACTGTATATTATATCTCACCAAAAAGTCTTATTTATAGCTGGAATGTGTTATCTATCCATCTCCTTATAATACATCTCCCGCTGTTACAAGGTTAATGGTGATCTATTGTTACAGTGTCACATTAACTGGACAGCTGGGAGCTCATATTCATTTATCTCCTTATAGCATACTTCCAGCTGTAACAAAAGTGACAGTGATTTAATGCCATAGTGCTACATTAAACTGGATATATTAGCAACATAAATTTGTATCATTATATTAATACAGTGTATTGTAACAATCTCTCTTAGAAATATATTTTTTCTTTCTATAGTTTCTGATACCAGCTATACTCAGCAGGACAATTGTAGGTCATTCTAGAATGTGAGTAATGTTACAGTACCTGTTATATATAAAAATTGTACCATGCATCAATGGACAACATAACATCAGTTACATACAAATGGTACAACACAATTGCTTTTGTTTTTAAATCTTTATTCACTTTATTGTTTTTCATTTCTATTCACCCATTTTTTCTATTGATTTTAACACTTCGCTTGTTATTCAATAAAGGTCATCTGTAGTCCACATACTTCGATATATTTTATCTATAGTAATACTTTGTAGACATATGGGCATTTAGCCATTTATTTAAAACTCAACATTAGGGATGATAATAAATCCATAATAAAGTTGTAATTTTAACAATTTCAGTTGGGTGAGTCCACCCTAGATGTAACTGGTTTCTACTTTCTTTCCCTTTCTATGGGGATTTAAAAAAATCTTTTATCTCATTTCAAACCAGTTGGTAGCACCACTTAAGCCTCAGGAACATTAGTGTGGACACACTCCTTCCCGAAATCGGGCCACTTAAATTTCAGAAAGGTTACCCCAACTGCCTTACTGTACAAATAAATTTTTCCTTGGTGCGGGTTACTCTCCAGCAGTGGTGGGATTTTAGTCTTTTCACTGTCGGAACTTTATGACTACTCCCCTGTTACCTACACTTTTACCCCTTTTCCACTGGCTTTTAAAACATGGGTAAATGCGTGGGGGCGCGCATTTACCCATGTTTTTCCCTAGTGGAAAAGGGTCCCCCTGCAAATTCCCGGATCCAGTGATCCAGGAATCCTACCCGGGTAGCTTGCCTGGTTGAACACGTGTGGTGTGAACGGGAGCCGTGTCGAGGCAACACGACTCCCGTTCACAGTGTATGGGAGGGCGGCACTGGGAGATCATGTGATCTCCCAGTGTAGCCCCTGCCGTGTTACTAGCAGCGTCACCAACCCAGCAATATGCCAGGTTGGTAAGCGCTGTGTGAAATGGAGCTCTAGCACGGGTCACAGACGTGTCATGCGACACGGCTGCAACCCGTGCTACAGTGGAAAAGGGTGCTAGAAAGAGAGAGAGAGTAACATGTTCCTTTCCTGGCTCAGCCTCAGGAAAAGGTTGATAGGCCCCCCTCCTCAGAGGTTCTGCAGCATCTGACTGTGGCTCTCTCTGACGGGTCCCACCTCTCACTGGCTGCTCTCTGTAAGGGCGGGGGGGGGGGGGGTTGCATGGCACTCCTGTCCAAACCTTTTGTTCATCTTACCTCCTGGCACTTGTAAATGGGGATTCTCATTCTGCTTAAACACAATTTCACACTTTTTACATAAATCAGTGCCTATGCCAGGCACAGCCATTCCTGACACTGATTAGTTTTCTACTTTCATTGCTAAGTGGAAAGGAGAGAGTCTCTTATCAGCAGAAATACTTTCTGATTCCTTTCCAAGGGTTAATATACAGCCCTTCTGCATTGCCCTCTGCTGGGTACCTATAGCTAGGTGTTAGGATCTCCTGCTCTGTGCTGCCACGTCGCCATGGCAACCGGGAGGCAAGTGTTAGCGAAGTAACCTGAGCGCAGCTGATACTTCGGTCCGGGTTTTTACTGTGCAGTGGTTACAGGCTCTGCAGGGAATCCGGCGCTGGTTTTGTGCTCACAGTCTGTGAGGTCTGAGTGTGGCGTGGACAGCACCTGCTATATAAGCCATCCTCCTTTAGTGGCAGTAAGCTGAACCTGTGCCCTGCAAGTGGGGGTTAGGATTGTGGATACTCTCCTTGTGTCTATATTTCTATCTCTGACCAAGGAGTTTATTTCCACACCCGTTGGTAACCCTTTAGGGTTCCTTCTGTTGCTCTTAGCAACATCATTTTGGGTGCTCCACATGTTAAATCACTACATCTCGCCTCATTGTCCGCTCTATTCCATCTGAGCATTCCTGACACTAGGGAGACTCCCAATTCCTGAGCCTTCGGGCTTCTTTGTTCACTTTGTGTTTATTAGTTATTCCCTCACCTTCTGTGTATGTTATGTTATACTCCCAAGTCTGTCTGTGAGTTCGTTTGCTTTGCATCCCTCTCTGTTCATACACCGGTATACTCCTGTCAGCACTGGTGTGCGTAACATATTCAGCAGCCCTACTCCTGTTGAAATTTTGTGGGAATATGGAGCATACCCCTCAAAATAATTTGCAACAGGTGGTCGATCAGGTGCAGGTCCTGACTCGACAATTTAATGAGATGTCCATTAAAATGAACACCCCGCAGGCCGCTAGTGGAGCTCCCGCAGCAGCAGCGGCAAGTTCAGGGGTCAAGGAGCCAAAAGTAAATCTCCCGGATCGTTTTTCTGGAGATCGCTCGCAGTTCTTTTGTTTCAAGGAGAGCTGTAAGTTATATTTCAGGCTTAGGACCCAGTCTTCTGGGTCGGAGATTCAGCGGGTGGGCATAGTGATTTCCTTGCTACAAGGAGACCCACAGGTCTGGGCATATGGGTTGCAGCCTGACTGTCCGTCGCTTAAAAGTGTTGATGCTTTTTTTACGGCACTGGGCATTTTGTATGATGACCCTGACAAGATGGCTACAGCCGAGGCTCAGATTACGGTCCTTAAGCAAGGGCGACGGCCAGCTGAGGTTTATAGTACGGAGTTTCGGAGGTTGGCTCATGATACCCAGTGGAATGACCCAGCCCTGAGAAACCAGTACCGAAGGGGCCTTTCTGACCAGATAAAGGACCAACTGGTACAATATCCCTCGCCTGATATCTTAGATCAGCTCATGCAGTTATCCATCCGGGTGGATAGACGGCTGAGAGAGCATAGGCTTGAAAGGGAGACCGCAGTTTCCTTTTTTCCCAAGGGAACCTCAGACTCTGAGGAATATTCCGAGGAGCCTATGCAGATTGGGGCTACCCGCCTCTCCTCGCGTGAGAAGACGCGGAGGAGACAGCAGGGTTTGTGTTTGTACTGTGGGAATAAAGGTCATGTTGTAGTATCATGCCCAGAAAAGCCGGAAAACTTCAGGGCCTGAGGGTGATGGGAAATATCCTGTCAGGCCAGAAGTCAGAATTTCCCAAAAAGATTTTTCTCATTCCGGTGACTTTGGAGATCCTCGGCCAAACTGTCAAGACTGTGGCCTTTGTTGACAGTGGGGCTGATGGGGTTTTCATGGACCGTCAATTCGCCCTGGAACACTCTGTTCCCTCAGTACCTTTGGCATCAGAGATTGAGATCTGTGGGTTAAATGGGGAACCATTGTCCCAGGGTAAAATTACCTCCCGCACCAGCCAAATTCCTTTGTTTATTGGAGCCACACACTCTGAAAAATTGTCTTTCTATGTGACTGTCTGTTCTTTTGCCCCATTGGTTTTGGGGTTACCCTGGTTAAGGGCCCATAACCCTCAATTTGACTGGGTCTCTGGGGAGATTCTTAGTTGGGGTAGTGATTGTTTCAGGAGTTGCTTGAGCCTTCCAGTCAGGCTCTCGCAGCTAAGTTTGCCAGGATTGCCAGGATGTTATGCAGATTTTGCGGATGTGTTCTCCAAAAACGTTGCGGAGGTACTACCTCCCCATCGCCCCTATGACTGTGCCATTGATTTGTTGCCGGATGCTAAGCTTCCCAAGAGCAGGTTGTACTCCCTGTCACGTCCTGATACTCAGGCTATGGCAGAGTACATTCAGGAGAACTTGGCTAAGGGATTTATCAGACCCTCACAGTCCCCAGTTGGGTCGGGGTTCTTCTTCGTGGGTAAAAAGGACGGTTCGTTGCGACCCTGCATCGACTTCAGGGAATTGAACCATATCACGATTAAAAACTCGTACCCACTGCCTTTCATTTCGGTTTTGTTTGACCAGCTTCGTACTGCCACCATTTTTTCTAAGATTGACCTACGCGGTGCCTACAATCTAATCCGAATAAGAGAGGGTAATGAATGGAAGACTGCCTTTAATACCCACTCAGGGCATTATGAATATTTGGTGATGCCTTTTGGGCTCTCTAATGCCCCGGCAGTCTTCCAGGAATTCATGAACGATGTGCTCAGGGAATATTTGGATAGATTCTTAGTTGTTTATCTTGATGACATCCTAATCTTCTCCCATTCCCTGGAGGAACATCGGAAGCATGTACGCTTAGTCCTCCAGAAACTCAGAGACCACCAGCTTTGGGCGAAGCTGGAGAAGTGCGAATTTGAAGTCCAGCAAATCGCATTTCTAGGATATATTATCTCCTCAGAAGGTTTCCAAATGGAGGGTTCTAAGGTACAGGCAGTCCTGGATTGGGTGCAGCCCACCAGTTTGAAGGCGCTTCAGCGTTTTCTGGGCTTTGCGATTTTTTATAGACGATTTATCACTGGATTTTTGTCTATAGTGGACCCCTTGGTGGCACTCACTAAGAAAGGGGCGGATGTTGCTCACTGGTCTTGTGAGGCCAAAGCGGCCTTTGCCCATCTCAAAAGGGCATTTGTCTCGGCCAAGGTGCTGCGACACCCAGTTCCAGAGCGTCCTTTTGTGGTGGAGGTGGATGCCTCTGAGATAGGTATTGGGGCAGTGCTCTCTCAGATGGGGGTGTCTGATAATCCCTTCATCCTTGTGCTTACTTTTCCCGTAAATTTTCGTCTGCCGAGATGAATTATGACGTGGGTAACCGGGAATTGTTGGCCATAAAGGATGCACTCGGGGAGTGGAGACACTGGCTTGAGGGGGCTAAGTTTGTGGTCTCAATTCTCACCGACCATAAGAATCTGGCATATTTAGAGTCAGCGAAGCGGCTCAATGCCAGGCAGGCACGATGGGCTTTGTTTTTTGCTCGCTTTAATTTTTTGATAACATATCGCCCTGGGTCAAAAAACATCAAGGCTGATGCGCTCTCGCAGAGTTTTGTTCCAGTCCAAGAGACCACCGAGGAGCCATTGCCCATTGTGTCCCCATCATGTATTAAAGTGGGCATTACCCAGGACCTCTTGTCATTAGTCCTTAGAGCACAGGAGCAGGCTCCTCCAGACCTTCCGGTAGGTCTCTTGTTTGTGCCTCCTAGGTTAAGACAGCGAGTGTTCCTGGAATTCCATGCCAAGAGGTCGGCAGGGCATCCGGGTATTGCCAGAATTCGGGAGTTGCTGTCTAGGGCGGTGTGGTGGCACTCGGTGGCTAGGGATGTGGATCAGTGGGTTCGGGCATCTGACGTTTGTGCCCGAAATAAAACTCCTAGAGGGGTTCCTGTCGGCCCATTACATCCACTCTCTATTCCATCTAAGCCATGGACCCACATTTCCATGGATTTTGTGGTGGACTTGCCCAAATCCTCGGGGATCACAGCCATTTGGGTTGTCGTTGACAGGTTTTCGAAGATGGCGCATTTCGTTCCACTGGTTGGGTTGCCATCGGCCAGACGCCTGTCTGAGTTATTTATGCAGCATGTTGTGCGCCTCCACGGGTTGCCACTTGATGTGGTCTCTGACCGTGGATCCCAGTTTGTGGCCAAATTCTGGATGGCATTTTGTTCTGATCTCCAGATTTCTGTGAGCTTGTCGTCAGGCTACCATCCACAGTCTAATGGGCAGACTGAGAGGGTGAACCAGTCCTTGGAGCAGTTCCTCAGGTGTTATGTCTCCAAGTGTCATACTGACTGGGTTGCTCATCTGTCCATGGCGGAGTTTGCCTATAACAACGCGGCTCACTCTGCTACAGGGATCTCTCCCTTCTTTTGTGTGTATGGGCATCATCCTAAGGCCAATTCTTTTGACCCCCTGGATTCCACGCCTGGTGGTTCCTCTGTGGTTTCGGCCCTTAGGGGTATTTGGAGGAAAGTGAAGAAAGCCCTTGTGTCTGTGTCATTAGTGACCAAAAGGGGTTTTGATAAGCGGAGAAGACCCTGCAGCTTCAAATTAGGAGACTTCGTCTGGTTGTCCACCAAGAATTTGAAGTTGAGAAAGCCATCTCATAAGTTAGGCCCCCGGTTCATCGGGCCTTATAAGATCACCAGGGTTATCAATCCGGTGGCATTTCAGTTAGATCTGCCCCGTTCATTGGGTATCAATAAAACATTTCATTGTTCCCTTTTAAAACTGGCGGTTAGTAATCCTTCTTCCAGTGGTAGACCTTCTCCTCTTCTGATACGGGGTCAGAGGGAGTTTGTTGTTGAAAGGGTTCTTGACTCCAAGATGGTTCGGGGTCGGCTGTCATTTTTGGTGCACTGGAAGGGGTATGGCCGGGAGGAGCGGTCGTGGGTGCGCAGTTGTGATCTTCATGCCCCCAGACTGATACGCTCTTTCTTCTCGCAGTTCCCCGATAAACTCGGTGGTAGGGGTTCTTTGACCCCTCGTCAGAGGGGGGGGTACTGTTAGGATCTCCTGCTCTGTGCTGCCACGTCGCCATGGCAACCGGGAGGCAAGTGTTATCGAAGTAACCTGAGCGCAGCTGATACTCCGGTCGGGGTTTTTACTGTGCAGTGGTTACAGGCTCTGTGCACGGCAGGGAATCCGGCGCTGGTTTTGTGCTCACAGTCTGTGAGGTCTGAGTGGGGCGTGGACAGCACCTGCTATATAAGCCATCCTCTCAGGCTAGGCAGGTGCTGCTGAATCTTTGTTTGTTAGTCAGTTCCAGAGAGTTAGCTAGTACTGTGTTACTTTGTATTTACTTGTTGCTTACTGCAAATAGGCCTTGGGATTCGGTACTTCATTCTGCCAATCCAGACCTAGCAGTAAGACTGGAGTCAGTTGTTTAACCTGCTGGGGTTCTTTTGCTATTCTGTGAACCCAGCAGGTTTGTGGCTGTACTCTCAGACCTGCTTGCTTAATCCTCCCTCACTGTGCAGGGCGTCCAGGTGTCAGTTTAGTGTCAGTAAGCTGAACCTGTGCCCTGCAAGTGGGGGTTAGGATTGTGGATACTCTCCTTGTGTCTATATTTCTATCTCTGACCAAGGAGTTTATTTCCACACCCGTTGGTAGCACTTTAGGGTTCCTTCTGTTGCTCTTAGCAACATCATTTCGGGTGCTCCACATGTTAAATCACTACATCTCGCCTCATTGTCCACTCTATTCCATCTGAGCATTCCTGACACTAGGGAGACACCCAATTCCTGAGCCTTCGGGCTTCTTTGTTCACTTTGTGTTTATTAGTTATTCCCTCACCTTCTGTGTATGTTATGTTATACTCCCAAGTCTGTCTGTGAGTTCGTTTGCTTTGCATCCCTCTCTGTTCATACACCGGTATACTCCTGTCAGCACTGGTGTGCGTAACACTAGGCCACACATCACATCAGGCACATCTTTATACAGTGTGCCCACATCATTCCCAGGTGTCTGTAACTCCTTGGGTGTAGTGGTACCACAATGGGGAGAAATTTCCTCATTAACACATACCGGGGCAAATACACCTGGACACTTTTCCCAAACAATCTCTTCCTACCCTAGTGCTGTATTGGGACTAGCCCTCAGTCTGGAGAGGTAAGCCTCAGTGTATGAGTATCCCTTCTGGGTGTCTGCATGCAACAGGAGTGCAGGGAGGGGGTCAGGGGGGGGGGGACCAGCAATGTGTGTTTCTCCCTTCTCCTCAGCTTTTGACACAGCCCCCTTCTCTGACACAACCCTGGTACCTAACATACTGGCAGCACCCCCGACAGACACATTATTTCCTACATCGATACATGCATCATCAGAATTACTGGTAACACAGGTACAAGACAATACATCATCCTCAATATTATCCTTACTGGGTGCATCATCCTGGGGTACTTGCAACACAACACAACCATTTTCATCAATACAAGGAATCATTGCCCTCCTTTATAAATAGACGTTTGCATGTACCTGCAAATCAATTTGAGCATTTTCCTCAACACCTGGATTCACTGCCCTCCCCTGACACATAAACATTTGCATTTCATCTTGGTCCCGCTGTACCTGCAAATCAACCTGAGCTGTCTCAAAAATACAGGGAGTCATTTCCTTGTCCCTACACATAGACATTGGCATGTTATTTTCTAGTACACACTGGTTGGTAACATTCTCAGCATCACATACATTGGCATGAATGTTGTGCGGATCAGCAGGTGTCCCCTTAGGAAAAGAAGGGTTAGTTCCTGCAGCAGTTCATTTTACTGGTATTATCACAAGTTTCTATCACAGTAGAAAATGCTAAATGTTCCCAGGGCATTACGTTTTGACCCAGAGTCACTTCTGTGCAAGATCCAACAGTATCACATAGCATTACAGGTACTGTACACAGAGTAACATCATTGCAAGGTTTAGCATCATCACATACTACATGAGATGATTCACATATTTCAACAGACTTAGAAATGTCAGGCACAGATTGTGCTATCAATTGTCCAAAGTCAGTCCTCACGAACACATTCTTGGGAATAATATCCGACACTCCCACCTCTCTTGTCGACATAATCTCCTCCACAATTAGGTTCTCCTGAAAATCAGTCTCTACCAGCTGCAAATTCTGCACAGATGATGGTAATAGACTTTTTGCACCAACAGCCCCTCCCAGTAGGGTACTCTGCACCTTGGGATGTGAGTAACCCATAACATAGTCCACACTGACTGTAGATGTTGGGGGGTACCTGTTCCTCTTTGGGCACCCCTCCAGGCTGGACTGCTGCTTCTTCCGCTGATAAAAGAAGCTTTCATAGATGCTGTCTTTCACCATCCACTCTGCGACACTGATCATGCCAGAATGGGGTATCGAGCTTCCTCAAACTGCGTGCCTCTCTCCATGCATCTGCAAAACATTCCGCCAGCACACGCAGCAGGTATCCAGGACTCACCTCGGTACCTAACCACAGAAATTAGATTCTATACTGGCTGAAGGCATGACACTCACACTTCTCTACTTGCCAGAGCTGCCCAAGCATCTCGCTGTGGGTATTGTCACTACAGGCAAGACCCTGCAACTGAATACTCATCCTGGAAAACTGGTCATCTGGGTCATACCCCCATTGCTCTTCTGACACTGTCTCACAGGATTGCCCTGCAGCTTCCTTGGCTGCAGCACTTTCTGCCATCTCCTTGGTACTGGCATGTGTTGTACTGTCCAAGTTCCCATAGTCCAGCATACTAGAAACTGGTGTCAGGCAAGGTTTAACGGTGACCTCCCTGGTCTCATGGTATCGCGAGCAATCACTTTCTTGTCGCGATGCAATTTGTAGCTTACATTCTCTCTCAGATACTCGGTTTGCAGAAATCATTTTGCACCAGGTGCGCAGCACTGGCAGGCTCTATCTTTCTCTCCTCTCATGCACTGGAACACTTCCTCCCTGTCCAGCACACAGCTCCGACAGTTTCCAGGAACAGGGGGATAAGATCCACATTTGAGGCAGCCACAGCAGGCCTCACATCGATAACAGAGTCCACATTAGAAACCAGCATCAAACTATTACTACCCGCAGTATGTAATAGTCCAGTATGCAATACGTCTCCTACTGTTCCCACGCACTGGTTTGCAGCCATAATGATGCTCTGTATCTTTCCCATACTTGATATCAGTCGGCGAATATTCATACAATTATTACCACATTCCCTTAAGTTCTCAGATAAAAACAAACAATTATCATCCCACCGCTTTCCACCACTTTGTGACAATGCTGCCGGCCAATTCCACAAATACGCCAATTTGAGATTGGCCACTTACGACGTGGGGGGTCACTTTTGGACACACAGGATTACTTAAATACCTTCATCTGCCACCAGCAAAGACTTTTCAATGTATTACGAACGTTGCAGGCGTCTTTAGCTTTACCTGTCACACACACACTGCAATACTTAGAAAAATAGGTAGACATGAGCCACACAGGCCCTGAGTTCATAAGAATCACAGAATCAGAACTGTAATTTCTCTAACGTCCTAGTGGATGCTGGGGACTCCGAAAGGACCATGGGGGGGGGGGGTAGCGGCTCCGCAGGAGACTGGGCACAAAAGTAAAAGCTTTAGGACTACCTGGTGTGCACTGGCTCCTCCCCCTATGACCCTCCTCCAAGCCTCAGTTAGATTTTTGTGCCCGAACGAGAAGGGTGCAGACTAAGGGGCTCTCCTGAGCTGCTTAGAGTAAAAGTTTTAAAGTAGGTTTTTTATTTTCAGTGAGACCTGCTGGCAACAGGCTCACTGCACCGAGGGACTAAGGGGAGAAGAAGCGAACTCACCTGCATGCAGAGTGGATTGGGCTTCTTAGGCTACTGGACATTAGCTCCAGAGGGACGATCACAGGCCCAGCCATGGATGGGTCCCAGAGCCGCGCCGCCGGCCCCCTTACAGAGCCAGAAGACTGAAGAGGTCCGGAAAATCGGCGGCAGAAGACGTCCTGTCTTCAATAAGGTAGCGCACAGCACCGCAGCTGTGCGCCATTGCTCTCAGCACACTTCACACTCCGGTCACTGAGGGTGCAGGGCGCTGGGGGGGGGCGCCCTGAGACGCAATAAAAACACCTTTTTGGCAAAAAATACATCACATATAGCTCCTGGGCTATATGGATGCATTTAACCCCTGCCAATTTTTCCATAAAAAAGCGGGAGAAAGGCCGCCGAGAAGGGGGCGGAGCCTATCTCCTCAGCACACTGGCGCCATTTTTTCCTCACAGCTCCGTTGGAGGAAGGCTCCCTGACTCTCCCCTGCAGTCCTGCACTACAGAAACAGGGTAAAACAAGAGATGGGGGGCACTAAATTGGCATATAAATATATACAGCAGCTATAAGTATGTGTATGTATATATCTATATATCTATATATATATATATATATATATATATATATAGTCACTTTAAAACATTATTGGCAATTATTCCTGAAGGTAATCGCCACACCTTAGATCACATATAGTTTGTGATCCTCCTTCCTGAATTTAAACATGACACTGCGTATAAGTCCAGTGGTACTGCCGTATAAGTCCAGTGGTATTGCTGTATATGTCAAGTCCAGTGGTACTGCTGTATATATGCAGATGTACTGCCGTGTAAGTCCAGGGGTACTGCCGTATAAGTACAGGGGTACTGCCGTATAAGTCATGGGTTTCTGCCTTGTAAGTCCAGGAATACTGCTGTATAAGTCATGGGGTACTGCCATATAAGTCCAGGCGCATGGACGTGCGGTGAGGTAAATGGCTCAGGAGGCACTGGCTAACCCCAGAGCCAGATTTACATGCAATATATGAGCCAAATGGTACATCTGGGCATTATACACAGGAGCAGCATTATAAACACCTGGAAATTTGATGAGTTTTGATCAGAGATGTGCAGAAAAGATAGTCAGGTGAGGCACTGCCTCACCTGCCATAGACTTTTTACACCAGAGTTTGGGCTATAAAAATTATTAGAATAATGCAAAGAAGATATTTCAAACATATTATTAGTATTTTTCATATACTTTATTCAGTCAAATCTCTGGTTTAAACGTAAGTATGACAGGAAAGGCTCTGCCTCACCTGCCTCACCCCACCGCACGTCACAGGCCAGGGGTACTGCCGTATAAGTCCAGGGGTACTGCCGTATAAGTCAATGGGTACTGCCATATAAGTACAGTCCAGCGGTACTGCCGTATAAGTCCAGGCGTTATGCCCTATAACTCCAGTGGTACTGCCGTATAAGTGCAGGGTTACTGCCAAATAAGTAAAGTGGTACTGCCGTAAAAGTCCAGTCCAGTGGTACTGCAGTAAATGTCAACTGGTAATGCAGTATAAATCAAGGGGTATTACCGTATAAGTCATTGGGAACTGCCGTATAAGTCCAGTGGTACTACAGAATAATTCCAGTCCAGGGATGCTGCGATATAAGTCCAGTAGTACTGCCAAATAAGTCCAGGGGTACTGCCGTATACGTCCAGTGATACTGCCGGATAAGTCCAGGGGTACTGCCGTTTAAGTCCAGTGTTATTGCTGTAAATGTCAAGTCCATTGGCACTATCATGTAAGTCCAAGGGTACTGCAATATAAGTACAGGGGAACTGCCGTATAAGTCCATTCCAGGGGTACTGCCATATAAGTCCATTCCAGTGGTACTGCCATGTAAGTCCAAAGGTACTGCCGTGTAAGTCCAGGGGTTCTGCCTTGTAAGTCCAGGGGTACTGCCATATAAGTCCAGGGGTACTGCCATATAAGTCCAATCCAGGGGTACTGCTGTATAAGTCCAATGATATTGCCATATAAGTCATGGTGTACTGCCGTATAAGTACAGGGGTACTACCATTTAAGTCCAGTGGTAATGCCATATAAGTCCAGTCCAGGGGTACTGCCATATAATTCCAGGGGGTACTGCCATATAAGTCCAGTTGTACTGCCATATAAGTTCTCTCCAGTGGTACTGCCGTCTATGTCCAGTGACACTGCCGTATATGTCCAGTGGTACTGCCATATAAGTCCAATTGTACTGCTGTATGAGTCCAGGCCAGTGGAACTGCCATATAAATCCAGTGGTACTGCGGTATAAGTCCAGTCCAGTGGTACTGCCGTATAAGTTTAGTTGTACTGCTGTATAAGTCAATGGGTACTTCCGTATAGGTCCAATTGTACTGCTGTATAAGTTTTCTTCAGTGGCACTGCCATATATGTCCAGTGGTACTGCCGTATAAGTTCAGGTGTACTGCCATATAAGTCCAGTGGTACTGCTGCATAAGTCCAGTGGTACTGCCGTGGAAGACCAGGGGTACTGCCATATAAGACATAGAAGTCATAGAAGTCCAGTGGTACTGCCGTATAAGTCCAGGGATACTACCGTGTAAGTCTGGGTATACTGCGGTATAAGTCCAGTCCAATGGTTCTGCCATGTAAGTCCAGGGGTAATGCCATATAAGTCCAGGGATATTTCCTTATAAGTCCAATTGTACTGCTGTAGAAGTCGAAATTGTACTGCTGTATAAGTCCAGTCCAGTGGAACTGCCATATAAATCCAGTGGTACTGTGTTATAAGTCTAGTCCAGTGGTACTGCCATATAAGTCCAGTTGTACTGCTGTATAAGTCAAGGGGTACTTCCGTATAAGTCCAGTTGTACTGCTGTATAAGTTTTCTCCAGTGGTACTGCCATATAAGTCCAGTGGTACTGCCGTATAAGTCCAGTAGTACTGCCATATAAGTCCAGTGGTTCTGCCATATAAGTCCAGTGGTACTGCTGTATAAGTCGAGGGTACTGTTGTATAAATCTAGTGGTACTGCCACATAAATCCAGTCCAGTGGTGCTTCTATATAAGTCCAGTGGTACTGCCATATAAAAGTAAAGGAACACTGTGGCCCTGTCGGGTGCTGTAAAAATAAAGGAACGCTGTGACCCTATCGGGTGCTGTAAAAATAAAGGAATGCTGTGGCCCTGTCCTGTATGCTGTAAAAATATAGGGGTGCTGTAAAAATAATGGAATGCTGTGGCCCTGTCAGGTGCTGTAAAAATAAAGGAACGCTCTTGCCCTGTCGGGTGCTGTAAAAATAAAGGAACACTGTGACCCTGTCAGGTGCTGTAAAAATAAAGGAACAGTGCGGCCCTGGCAGGTGCTGTAAAGATAAAGGGGCACTGTTCTGTGTGCTGTAATAATAAAGGGGCGCTGTCCTGTGAAATGGAGAACAAAAATTTGGAGGTAAAAATTTTGAAAGATCAGGAACCACTTCCTAGTAATAGCGCTGAAGCTGCTGCTGCCACCAGTGATGAGACTGATTATGCAATTCCATCGTCTGCTAAGGCTGATGTTTAATGTCATAGAGGGTATGTAAAATCCAAGAAGCAAATATTAATAACCAAAAATAAATAAATGATCTGATGAGAAACGTCAAATTGTCGATATGCCATTCACAACACGAAGTGGCAAGGAAAGGCTAAGGCCTTGGCCTATATTCATGACTGGTGGCTCAATTTCTCATGAAGGTGGAAGCCCTCCTCCCTCTCAAAAAATTAAAAATATAAAGCTTGTTAAATCACAGGAAAAAACAACTGCGCGTTCAGATCACAAATCCCCAAAGAGAGGCCAAGTGTGTTCGCAGTTGTGATGTCTAAGCCTGACCTTCCCAAGACTGTATGGGAAGAGATGGCTCCTACCACTATTTGCACACCCTCTGCAAGTGACTGAAAAGCACCTCCAGTCCAGTTGCTGATATTGAGATTGAGGATGTCACTGTAGAAGAACTCCAGGATGAGGAGGATATTGGTATAGCTGGCACTGAGGAGGAAGTTGATGAGGATTCTGTTGGTGATGTGGTTTGTTTGAATAAGGCACCAGTGGAGACAGTTGTCCATGAGCACATGTGACAGATGTGACAGAGTCTGGAGACGCCAAGGAGAACATTCTGCTGCCTGCAACATCCTCCAGCATGACCGGTTTGGCAGTGGGTCAGTAATGGTGTGGGGTGGCATTTCTTTGGGGGGCCGCACAGCCCTCCATGTGCTCGCCAGAGGTAGCCTGACTGCCATTAGGTACCGAGATGACATCCTTAGACCCCTTGTGAGACCATATGCTGGTGCGGTTGGCCCTGGGTCCTCCTAATGCAAGACAATGCTAGACCTCATGTGGCTGGAGTGTGTCAGCAGTTCCTGCAAGACGAAGGTATTGATGCTATGGACTGGCCCGCCCATTGCCCAGACCTGAATTCAATTGAGCACATCTGGGACATCATGTTTCGCTCCATCCACCAGACTGTCCAGGAGTTGACCATACACATATATATGTATGTATACATATATTTTATGTGTGTGTGTTTATATGTATATGTATATATATATATATATATATTAAATACACACAGATTGAGTATCCCATATACAAATATTCAAAAATACGGAATATTCCGAAATATGACTTTTTTGAGTGAGACTGCGATAGTGAAACCTTGTTTTCGGATGGCTTAACATACACAAACTTAATACTGTAATATATGACCGTCAGGCTGTGTGTATAATGTGTATATGAAACAGAAATGATTCTCAATATGGTATGATTTTATTCCAAAATACTAAAAAATCCAATATCCAAAATACTTCTGGTCCCAAGCATTGGGATACTCAACCTGTATATATATCCTGTATATATATATATATATATATATATATATATACTGTAAATATATACACACACACACACACACACATATATATATATACACACACACACACACACACACACACATACATATATATATATATATATATATAATAAAAATATATGGAATCTGCATGTTTTGCCGGCACACGGGATGCTACCTATCAGTATACCAACAATGGCATCCTGTCTATTGGAAGCAAGGCAGCGAGACCCCTCATAGGTTCGCTGCGCTTGCCACTCATCAGGCCTGGTGGCTCACTTCGCTCGCCACATGTTGTATTCCCACTCGGTTGGTGGGTTGGACCCATAATCCAAGTGGAATACCTTGTGGATGTCGGGATTTTGTTCGAAATTTCCTCGGCTGTCGGGATTCCGTTGTCGGTCTCCTAAACAATGGGATCCCGACAGCCTGCATTTTAACTGCAACCCGTGTATATATATATATATATATATATATATATGTAGTCCAGAGACGGCGGCACTCACGAGGACTTATAAGAGTGAAGAAATAACGAGGCAAACACCCCTGTTTTGTTGTTAACGTTTCAGTTGTTTAAAACTTTCGTCAGAACAATACAAACATTGTAAAACTCTTACCTTTATACATTCACCATCACCCCCTTTGCTCTCACGGCGCTGCAGCCAGGCGAGTCCGGATGATGTCACACGCCCACGTGTGCGGTGCGCTCCTTTCCCCGTCATGGCGCCGGTTACCAAGGGAACATATACACAAATACATAGAATGAAAACAAAACAATGTAAACAAACACCAGTAACGTGCGATCCAGTGCACACTGATATTGGAGTTTTACGGGCTCGTTCTATAACATTGATTATAGGCATTAGAGAATGTAAATTAACCCCTACATCGGTCTTTAGAGAAAACAATGTACTCCCAGTTGCTCATTCAAGCCTACTGGAACAATGGTATTCAATCGGTGGATCCATCTAGCCTCCCTACGGAGGAGCGCTTGATTTCTATCCCCACCTCTTATGCTAGCAGGTTGCTGATCAATAATCTTATATCTCAGCGATGCCAAGTTGTGCTTTGCCATTTTAAAATGCCGCGCTACAGGATGTGCTTGCTGGTCTCCCTCCAAGGCAGCTCTGATGGCCGATCTTTGCATTGCCATCCTTTCACGGAACTGCCTGGAGGTTTTGCCAATATAATATAGCCCACACGGACACCTTATAAAATAGATGACGTGTGTGCTAGTGCAGGTGAGGACTTTGGTAATCTTAATGAACTTGCCCATCTGAGGATGTGGAAAGCCAGGGCCTGTTTCCATGTAGCTGCATGTTGTGCAGCCAACACATTTATAGCACCCTGGCTTTCTTGTTAAAAAAGTGGCTATAGGCTCTGGTTTGCGGTCAGAGATGTCATTATGGACCAATAGGTCCTTAAGATTCCTATTGCATGTATATGATGGTAGCAAGGTATTGGATTTGAACATGGGCAGGTCTCTATCAGAAGTAATGATAGACCAGGTCTGGTGGGTGACTTTCTTAATCTCACTACTATGAGAATTATACTTTTGTACAAATGGGATTTTATCTTTTAACAGATCTGGTTTCGGGACCCCAGTCAGTAATAATTATTTTCTATTCATGCTCAAAACTTTATCTTTGGTGGCCATCAAATTCGACCAATTGTAACCCCTTGCCTTAAAGTCCATAGCCATCCTCATGATTTCTTTATCCGTTTTGGCCAGATCATCTGAAATGCGATGTGCCCTTAAAAATTGGGAGTATGGTAAACTGTACTTAATATTAGGGGGATGAAAGCTAGATGCATGAAGGACAGTATTTTTATCTGTCGGTTTCTTGTATAAATTCATACGTATTCTCCCCTCTATAAGTGAAATTTCCACATCTAAATAGTTGACACTAGTATCACTGACTGTCGCAGTGAATTTTATATTAGTGTCCATACTGTTTATACGTTTCAGACATTGATCAAACGATTCCTCCGTCCCCTGCCAAATCAAAAATAAGTCATCTATGTATCTAACAAAGAATTTTATGTATCTAGACACTTCTATATCAGCAAAAAACATATGTTTTTCCACCTCAAACATAAAGCTATTGGCAAAAGCCGGAGAAACACAGCTGCCCATGGCACAGCCTTGGCATTGTTCATACCACCTCCCATCAAACAGGAAGTAATTTCTGAACAATGTCAATAGCAACAATTCAATGAAGAAATTTATATCAGGGCCATTGTAGGCTGGTGAACTGGATAGTAATCTTCTGACAGCCCCCACACCTCTCCCATGTGGGATGTTGGTGTAAAGGCTGATTACTTCCAGTGTACATAACAAACACCCATCTGGTAATCTTGGCAACATACTCAATTTCTTAATCAGGCTAGTAGTGTCCTTTAGGTAAGTGGATTGTGATTGTATCACTGGTTGAAAGTAATAGTCCAGAAATTGTGAGGTTTTGTAGAATATTGAGTCTCGAGCCGAAATAATCGGCCTTCCGGGCGGATTCCGGGGATCCTTATGGATCTTGGGTATGGTGTAGACATTTGGGTCCATGGATACTCCTGAATAAGAGTATCTCGGACCTCAGATGAAATAATATTATCACATACCGCCTTATTCAACATGATTTTGAACTCCTTGTTGTATTTAATAGTGGGATCTCCCCCCAATTGTCTGTACACGGTAGTGTCTAATAATTGTCGGTAGGCCTCTTTCTTATAGTCTATTACACAGGTTCTCAAACTCGGTCCTCGGGACCCCACACAGTGCATGTTTTGCAGGTCTCCTCACAGAATTTCAAGTGAAATAATTAGATCCACCTGTGGACCTTTTAAAATGTGTCAGTGAGTAATTAATACACCTGTGCACCTGCTGGGATACCTGCCAAACATGCACTGTGTGGGGTCCTGAGGACCGAGTTTGAGAACCACTGGTCTATTAAATCTTGAATGATGATGCCTCCACCTTTGTCCGCTGTACGGATTATTATGTTTGGATCTTTGCTAAGTGTAGTTAGGGCAATCCTCTCATTCTTTGTAAGATTGTCTTTAGTGTAGACTTGTTGTTTAGAAAGTCCCATGACATTAGAGTGAAGTACTCTTGCAAAACACTTTAATGACGTGTTATTAGTGGTGGGGTCAAATTGCGAAGGCTTTTTCAATTTCTTGGGTACATCAGATGTCGTCATGGCCGGAGGTTGAGTCGCAAAAAACTCCTTGAGCCTTAATCGTCTATTGACTCTATAGGAGTCAATTTTCCATTGGAACTCATCAAATTTCTGAGATGGAATAAATGAAAGTCCTTTGTTTAGGAGAGATAGTTCATCTGTTGTTAATTCTTTACTGGATAAATTGAACACTATGTTGTTTTCTTGCTTCTCGATCCTTTTTTAGTTTCTTTTGCACTGCCCCCCGCGCCTCGTGCGTTGTCTTTTTTTACGCCACGCATGGCCCGTGTGTTGACACCTAAAGGGGGTTTACCCACATTCGAGCTTGCCGGTGTGTCGCTATCACGTTGGAGACCTAACCAGGAGTCTTCAAGCGGGGACCATACTTCACTCAGTGATAGTGACACACCAGCAAGCTCAAATGTGGGTAAACCCCCTTTAGGTGTCAACACACGGGCCATGCGTGGCGTAAAAAAAAAAAAAAAGACAACGCACGAGGCGCGGGAGGCAGTGCAAAAGAAACGAAAAAAGGATCGAGAAGCAAGAAAACAACATAGTGTTCAATTTATCCAGTAAAGAATTAACAACAGATGAACTATCTCTCCTAAACAAAGGACTTTCATTTATTCCATCTCAGAAATTTGATGAGTTCCAATGGAAAATTGACTACTATAGAGTCAATAGACGATTAAGGCTCAAGGAGTTTTTTGCAAATCAACCTCCGGCCATGACGACATCTGATGTACCCAAGAAATTGAAAAAACCTTCGCAATTTGACCCCACCACTAATAACACGTCATTAAAGTGTTTTGCAAGAGTACTTGACTCTAATGTCATGGGACTTTCTAAACAACAAGTCTACACTAAAGACAATCTTACAAAGAATGAGAGGATTGCCCTAACTACACTTAGCAAAGATCCAAACATAATAATCCGTACAGCGGACAAAGGTGGAGGCATCATCATTCAAGATTTAATAGACAATAAGAAAGAGGCCTACCGACAATTATTAGACACTACCGTGTACAGACAATTGGGGGGAGATCCCACTATTAAATACAACAAGGAGTTCAAAATCATGTTGAATAAGGCGGTATGTGATAATATTATTTCATCTGAGGTCCGAGATACTCTTATTCAGGAGTATCCCGTGGCCCCAATTTTCTACACCATACCCAAGATCCATAAGGATCCCCGGAATCCGCCCGGAAGGCCGATTATTTCGGCTCGAGACTCAATATTCTACAAAACCTCACAATTTCTGGACTATTACTTTCAACCAGTGATACAATCACAATCCACTTACCTAAAGGACACTACTAGCCTGATTAAGAAATTGAGTATGTTGCCAAGATTACCAGATGGGTGTTTGTTATGTACACTGGATGTAATCAGCCTTTACACCAACATCCCACATGGGAGAGGTGTGGGGGCTGCCAGAAGATTACTATCCAGTTCACCAGCCTACAATGGCCCTGATATAAATTTCTTCATTGAATTGTTGCAATTGACATTGTCCAGAAATTACTTCCTGTTTGATGGGAGGTGGCTTGAACAATGCCAAGGCTGTGCCATGGGCAGCTGTGTTTCACCTGCTTTTGCCAATAGCTTTATGTTTGAGGTGGAAAAACATGTTTTTTGCTAATATAGAAGTGTCTAGAAACATAAAATTCTTTGTTAGATACATAGATGACTTATTTTTGATTTGGCAGGGGACGGAGGAATCGTTTGATCAATGTCTGAAACGTATAAACAGTATGGATACTAATATAAAATTCACTGCGACAGTCAGTGATACTAATGTCAACTATTTAGATGTGGAAATTTCACTTATAGAGGGGAGAATACGTACAAATTTATACAAGAAACCGACAGATAAAAATACTGTCCTTCATGCATCTAGCTTTCATCCCCCTAATATTAAGTACAGTTTACCATACTCCCAATTTTTAAGGGCACATCGCATTTCAGATGATCTGGCCAAAACGGATAAAGAAATCATGAGGATGGCTATGGACTTTAAGGCAAGGGGTTACAATTGGTCGAATTTGATGGCCACCAAAGATAAAGTTTTGAGCATGAATAGAAAATAATTATTACTGACTGGGGTCCCGAAACCAGATCTGTTAAAAGATAAAATCCCATTTGTACAAAAGTATAATTCTCATAGTAGTGAGATTAAGAAAGTCACCCACCAGACCTGGTCTATCATTACTTCTGATAGAGACCTGCCCATGTTCAAATCCAATACCTTGTTACCATCATATACACGCAATAGGAATCTTAAGGACCTATTGGTCCATAATGACATCTCTGACTGCAAACCAGAGCCTTTAGCCACTTTTTTAACAAGAAAGCCAGGGTGCTATAAATGTGTTGGCTGCACAACATGCAGCTACATGGAAACAGGCCCTGGCTTTCCACATCCTCAGACGGGCAAGTTCATTAAGATTACCAAAGTCCTCACCTGCACTAGCACACACGTCATCTATTTTATAAGGTGTCCATGTGGGCTATATTATATTGGCAAAACCTCCAGGCAGTTCCGTGAAAGGATGGCAATGCATAGATCGGCCATCAGAGCTGCCTTGGAGGGAGACCAGCAAGCACATCCTGTAGCGCGGCATTTTAAAATGGCAAAGCACAACTTGGCATCGCTGAGATATAAGATTATTGATCAGCAACCTGCTAGCATAAGAGGTGGGGATAGAAATCAAGCGCTCCTCCGTAGGGAGGCTAGATGGATCCACCGATTGAATACCCTTGTTCCAGTAGGCTTGAATGAGCAACTGGGAGTACATTGTTTTCTCTAAAGACCGATGTAGGGGTTAAGTTACATTCTCTAATGCCTATAATCAATGTTATAGAACGAGCCCGTAAAACTCCAATATCAGTGTGCACTGGATCGCACGTTACTGGTGTTTGTTTACATTGTTTTGTTTTCATTCTATGTATTTGGGTATATGTTCCCTAGGTAACCGGCGCCATGACTGGGAAAGGAGCGCACCGCACACGTGGGCGTGTGACGTCATCCGGACTCGCCTGGCTGCCGCGCCGTGAGAGCAAAGGGAGTGATGGTGAATGTATAAAGGTAAGAGTTTTACAATGTTTGTATTGTTCTGATGAAAGTTTTAAACAACTGAAACGTTAACAACAAAACAGGGGTGTTTGCCTCGTTATTTCTTCACTCTTATAAGTCCTCGTGAGTGCCGCCGTCTCTGGACTACATACATGCTTTTTTAGCTGGATGGCACCTGGGGCAAGTATCAGTACAGGTAATTCTGTTGTATTATATATATATATATATATATATAGATAGATAGATAGATAGATAGATAGATAGATAGATAGATAGGCAAGTGTGTGCGGCACTCACGGCGACTTTCAATAAGCAGACTGTAGACAGCAAGAGGCTAGCAACGTTTCAATACTTTAAGCATTTTCCTCAGGTACACACTTGCCTATTTACCGCACACACTTGCCTAGCTATTGAAATTTCTACATGCGGGCACCCGGTGCATTACCAGGAGCTAATGGGAGAGTCGGCACCTGCTCAAAAAAATAAAGGGAACACTAAAATAACTCATCTTAGATCTGAATGAATGAAATATTCTTATTAAATACTTTGCTCTTTACATAGTTGAATGTGCTGACAACAAAATCACACAAAAATTATCAATGGAAATCAAATTTATTAACCTATGGAGGTCTGGATTTGGAGTCACACTCAAAATTAAACTGGAAAAACACACTACAGGCTGATCAACTTTGATGTAATGTCCTTAAAACAAGTCAAAATGAGGCTCAGTAGTGTGTGTGGCCTCCACGTGCCTGTATGACCTCCCTACAATGCCTGGGCATGCTCCTGATGAGGTGGCGGATGGTCTCCTGAGGGATCTCCTCCCAGACCTGGACGAAAGCATCCGCCAACTCCTGGACAGTCTGTGGTGCAACGTGGCGTTAGTGGATGGAGCGAGACATGATGTCCCAGATGTGCTCAATTGGATTCAGGTCTGGGCAACGGGCGGGCCAGTCCATAGCATCAATGCCTTCGTCTTGCAGGAACTGCTGACACACTCCAGCCACATGAGGTCTAGCATTGTCTTGCATTAGGAGGAACCCAGGGCCAACCGCACCAGCATGTGGTCTCACAAGGGGTCTGAGGATCTCATCTCGGTACCTAATGGCAGTCAGGCTACCTCTGGCGAGCACATGGAGGGCTGTGCGGCCCCCCAAAGAAATGCCACCCCACACCATTACTGACCCACTGCCAAACCGGTCATGCTGGAGGATGTTGCAGGCAGCAGAATGTTCTCCTTGGCGTCCCCAGACTCTGTCACGTCTGTCACATGTGCTCAGTGAGAACCTGCTTTCATCTGTGAAGAGCACAGGGCGCCAGTAGCGAATTTGCCAATCTTGGTGTTCTCTGGCAAATGCCAAATGTTCTGTACGGTGTTGGGCTGTAACCACAACCCCCACCTGTGGACGTCAGGCCCTCATACCACCCTCATGGAGTCTGTTTCTGATCGTTTGAGCAGACACATGCACATTTGTGGCTTGCTGGAGGTCATTTTGCAGTGCTCTAGCAGTGCTCCTCCTGTTCTTCCTTGCACAAAGGCGGAGGTAGCTGTCCTGCTGCTGGGTTGTTGCCCTCCTACGGCCTCCTCCACGTCTCCTGATGAACTGGCCTGTCTCCTGGTAGTGCCTCCATGCTCTGGACACTACGCTGACAGACACAGCAAACCTTCTTGCCACAGCTCGCATTGATGTGCCATGCTGGATGAGCTTCACTACCTGACCCACTTGTGTGGGTTGTAGACTCCGTCTCATGCTACCACTAGAGTGAAAGCACCGCCAGCTTTCAAGTGACCAAAACATCAGCCAGAAAGCATAGGAGCTGAGAAGTGGTCTTTGGTCACCACCTGCAGAACAACTCCTTTATTGGGGGTGTCTTGCTAATTGCCTATAATTTCCACCTGTTGTCTATTCCATTTGCACAACAGCATGTGAAATTGATTGTCAATCAGTGTTGCTTCCTAAGTGGACAGTTTGATTTCACAGAAGTGTGATTGACTTGGAGTTATATTGTGTTGTTTAAGTGTTCCCTTTATTTTTTTGAGCAGTGTGTGTGTGTATATATATATTATATTAGAGATGAGCGGGTTCGGTTCATCGAGATCCGAACCCCCCCCCCCCGAACTTCACTTGGTTTTCATGGGTCCGAGGCAGCCACGGATCTTCCCGCCTTGCTCGGTTAACCCAAACGAGGCTGAACGTCATCATCCCGCTGTCAGATTCTCGCGTGATTCGTATTCCATATAAAGAGCCGCGCATCGCCACCATTTTCACTCGTGCATTGGAGATTGAGCGGAGAGGACGTGGCTGCAAATATCTGTGCTCAGTGTGCTGCATTGTGGTGACCACCAGTATATTATAGTAGTACAGTACAGTAGGCCATTGCTGTATCTTGCAGCTCCATGTCAGACTCAGTTCTAGACAGTATCCTGATCAGTGCTCAATATCTGCTGCATTGTTATGTGACCAGTATATACTATATAGTTGTACAGTGCACCATTTTGGTGACCACCAGTATATAGTAGTAAAGTATAGTAGGCCATTGCTGTATCTTGCAGCTCTGTGTCACTTATAGTATCCCTATCTGTGCTGCATTTTTGTGAGCAGTATATAATAGTACAGTGCAGCATTTTGGTGACCACCAGTATATAGTAGTACAGTACAGTAGGCCATTGCTGTATCTTGCAGCTCTGTCAGACTCAGTTCTAGACAGTATCCTGATCAGTGCTCAATATCTGCTGCATTGTTGTGACCAGTATATGCTATATAGTAGTACAGTGCAGCATTTTATGACCACCAGTATATAGTAGTATAGTACAGTAGGCCATTGCTGTATCTTGCAGCTCCGTGTCACTTCAAGTATCCATATCTGTGCTGCATTGTTGTGAGCAGTATATAGTTGTACAGTGCAGCATTTTGGTGACCACCAGTATATACAGTAGTACAATACAGTAGGCCATTGCTTAATCTTGCGGCTCCGTGTCACTTCAAGTATTAATATCTGTGCTGCATTGTTGGGAGCAGTATATAATAGTACAGTGCAGCATTTTGCTGTCCAACCGTATATAGTTGCACAGTACAGTAGGCCATTGCTATTGATATATTACTGGCATATAATTCCACACATTAAAAAATGGAGAACAATAACGTGGAGGGTAAAATAGGGAAAGATCAAGATCCACTTCCACCTAGTGCTGAAGCAGCTGCCACTAGTTATGGCAGAGACAATTCAATGCCATCAACGTCGTCTGCCAAGGCCGATGCCCAATGTCATTGTAGAGAGCATGTAAAATGCAAAAAACAAAAGTTCAGTAAAATGACCCAAAAATATAAATTAAAAGCGTCTGAGGAGAAGCATAAACTTGCCAATATGCCATTTACGACACAGAGTGGCAAAGAATCGCTGAGTCCCTGGCCTATGTTCATGGCTAGTGGTTCAGCTTCACATGAGGATGGAAGCACTCATCCTCCCGCTAGAAAAATGAAAAGAGTTAAGCTGGTAAAAGCACAGCAAAGAACTGTGCGTTCTTCTAAATCACAAATCCCCAAGGAGAGTCCAATTGTGTCGGTTGCGATGCCTGACCTTCCCAACACTGGACGGGAAGTGGTGGCCCCTTCTACCATTTGCACGCCCCCTGCAAGTGCTGGAAGGAGCACCCACAATACAGTTCCTGATATTCAGATTGAAGATGTCACTGTTGAAGTACACCAGGATGAGGATATGGGTGTTGCTGGCGCTGAGGGGGAAATTGACCAGGATTCTGATGGAGAGGTGATTTGTTTAAGTCAGGCACCCGGGGAGACACCTGTTGTCCGTGGGATGAATATGGTCATTGACATGCCTGGTGAAAATACAAAAAAAATCACCTCTTCGATGTGGAATTATTTTAACAGAAATGCGGACAACAGGTGTCAAGTCGTGTGTTGCCTTTGTCAAGCTGTAATAAGTACGGGTAAGTATGTTAACCACCTAGGAACATCCTCCCTTATACGTCACCTGGAGCGCATTCATCAGAAGTCATTGACAAGTTCAAAAACTTTGGGTGACAGCGGAAGCAGTCCACTGACAACTAAATCCCTTCTTCCTCTTATACCCAAGCTCCCAGTGCAAACCACATCACCAAGTCCCTCAGTGTCAATTTCCTCCTTAGAGAGGAATGCCAATAGTCCTGCAGGCCATGTCACTGGCAAGTCTGACGAGTCCTCTCCTGACTGGGATTCCTCAGATGGATCCTTGAGTGTAACGCCTACTGCTGCTGGTGCTGCTGCTGTTGCTGCTGGGAGTCGAACATCATCCCAGAGGGTAAGTCGGAAGACCACTTCTACTACTTCCAGTAAGCAATTGACTGTCCAACAGTCCTTTGCGAGGAAGATTAAATATCACAGCAGTCATCCTGTTGCAAAGCGGATAACTCAGGCCTTGGCAGCTGTGTTGGTGTTAGACGTGCGTCCAGTATCCGCTGTTAGTTCACAGGGACTTAGAGAATTTCTTGAGGTATTGTGTCCCCGGTACCAAATGCCATCTAGGTTCCACTTCTCTAGGCTGGCAATAACGAGAATGTACACAGACATCAGAAAAAGAGTCACCAGTGTCCTAAAAAATGCAGTTGTACCCAATGTCCATTTAACCACGGACATGTGGACAAGTGGAGCAGGGCAGACTCAGGACTATATGATTGTGACAGCCCACTGGGTAGATGTATTGCCTCCTGCAGCAACAACATACCTTGAATTTGGTGGTGCAGAATTATTTAAAAAACGACAGGGGCGTGCAAGAGATGCTGTCGGTGGCCAGAAGAATTGCGGGCCACTTTCAGCGTGCAGCCACCGCGTGCCGAAGACTGGAGCACCAGCAAACACTCCTGAACCTGCCCCGCCATCAGCTGAAGCAAGAGGTGGTAACGAGGTGGAATTCAACACTCTATATGCTTCAGAGGATGGAGGAGCAGCAAAAGGCCATTCAAGCCTATACATCTGCCTACCATATAGGCAAAAGAGGGGGAATGCATCTGACTCAAGCGCAGTGGAGAATGATTTCAACGTTGTGCAAGGTTCTGCAACCCTTTGAACTTTCCACACGTGAAGTCAGTTCAGACACTGCCAGCCTGAGTCAGGTCACTCCCCTCATCAGGCTTTTCCAGAAGCAGCTGGAGAGATTGAAGGAGGAGCTAAAACGGAGCGATTCCGCTAGGCATGTGGGACTTGTGGATGGAGCCCTTCATTCGCTTAACCAGGACTCACGGGTGGTCAATCTGTTGAAATCAGAGCACTACATTTTGGCCACCGTGCTCGATCCTGGGCTTAAATCCTACATTGTATCTCTCTTTCTGGCAGACACAAGTCTGCAGATGTTCAAAGACCTGCTGGTGAGACACTTGTCAAGTCAAGCGGAACGTGACCCGCCAACAGCTCCTCCTTCATTTTCTACCGCCACTGGAGCTGCCAGGAAAATGATCAGATTTCCAAAACCACCCGCTGGCGGTGATACAGGGCAGTCAGGAGTGAAAACTGACATCTGGTCCGGACTTAAGGACCTGCCAACGATTACTGACATGTCGTCTACTGTCACTGCATATGATTCTGTCACCATTAAAGAATGGTGGAGGATTATATGAGTGACAGCATCCAAGTAGGCACATCAGACAGTCCGTACGTATACTGGCAGGAAAAAGGCAATTTGGAGGCCCTTGCACTAACTGGCTTTATTTTACCTAAGTTGCCCTCCCTCCAGTGTGTACTCCGAAAGAGTGTTTAGTGCAGCCGGTCACCTTTGCAGTGATCGGTGTATGAGGTTACTTCCTCAAAATGTGGAGAAGATGATGTTCATCAAAATGAATTATAATCAATTCCTCCGTGGAGACATTTACCAGCAATTGCCTCCAGAAAGTACACAGGAACCTGTGATGGTGGATTCCAGTGGGTACGAATTAATACTCTGTGAGGAGGGGGATGTACACAATGAAAGGGGTGAGGAATCGAAGGATGATGATGAGGTCGACATTGTGCCTCAGTTTGAGCAAGGAGAGATTGATTGCTTCTTTTTTTGGTGGGGGCCCAAACCAACCAGTCATTTCAGCCACAGTCGTGTGGCAGACCCTGTCGCTGACATGATGGGTTTGTTAAAGTGTGCATGTCCTGTTTATACAACGTAGGGGTGGGTGGGAGGGCCCAAGGACAAATCCATCTTGCACCTCTTTTTTTATTTATTATTTGCATCATGTGCTGTTTGGGGACTATTTTTTTAAGTGCCATCCTGTCTGACACTGCAGTGCCACTCCTAGATGGGCCAGGTGTTTGTGCCGCCCACTTGGGTCACTAAGCTTAGTCATCCAGCGACCTCGGTGCAAATTTTAGGACTAAAAATAATATTGGGGGTGATTCCAAGTTGATCGCAGCAGGAATTTTGTTAGCAGTTGGGCAAAACCATGTGCACTGCAGGGGAGGCAGATATAACATGTGCAGAGAGAGTTAGATTTGGGTGGGTTATTTTATTTCTGTGCAGGGTAAATACTGGCTGCTTTATTTTTACACTGCAAATTAGATTGCAGATTGAACACACCCCACCCAAATCAAACTCTCTCTGCACATGTTATATGGGACTGCTTTGTGTGTCTGTGGCTGACAGGTAGGACTTCCAATAGGAAGCTACTGTCAGTCACAGTGAACCCAGCGCTGTCACGGACTGGATCTGGCTTCACGGACACTGAGCAGGGTGGCGGATTTTAACAAACGGATATTATACACAGCGCTGACAGATTTAAATTTATAAAGCACACATTTTATAAAAACAACATTAAAATTCCATATATGTAACTATAAAATCAACAGTCCCTATTCAGGACAGGGAAATAAAAGATTTAGTTTTGAGTCCAGACAGTCTCACTAAATTTGAAAGTGTATTATTTTAGCCACTTGATATTTTTCTGGCCTCCTGATAAATGAAATCCCAGACACATATGTTGATCGGACAGTTCATATGACAAGTAAATTCCAACTAGGTGCAATTACCAGCTCCTGTGTTCCAAGTGCTAATAGATGGAGTCTGCTATGGTAGGCTTGTGGGGCAACGGCAGCATGTATTTGTAGGAATCCTGGTCCACAGTAACACTCTGAAGCTGGTTATGCGGTCCTTACTGGTGTCCTAAAACAGGGATTGGCGTCTGTCTGTCTGGAAGAGTTCACTGTCCTGGTCCACAGGGTGGCGGAGTTTACCTGGAAATGCTGCAGTCCTGCAGCCCATAGCAGTGGCAAACGCAGGATTTTCATGGTGGGGTTTCTGTACATGTATGTTATGCGTGGAGATATATATATATATATATATATATATATATATATATAGAGTAGGTGCGGGCCGGCACTCATTCCAATAGCTAGAGTTTACCCTGGTGCCCTCTGAAAGAACTTTTGCAGAATCCCAAAATAGAAAGCAGCGGCACTCAGGGAATTTCAAATCAAATAGATGTATTCAAAGTGTACAAGAAAGCCGACGTTTCGGGGCTCACCCGCCCCTTTTTCAAGGTGTGTAACAATAAAAACAGGCAAACACATACCTTATATCTAGAAGAAGCCCGCCAGTGTTCGTGCGTGGACCGGAGATGCGGCTTCCCGCTGTACTTCCGGTCCCTCTGTGATGACCTCACTACGGCTGCGCCTTTTGGTTGTCTAGGCAACCCGGACGCTCCTCCGTGAACAGGTCTTTCTATAAATAAAAACATCAGTGACAGATTGTGTCCTCACAGCCTACAGAACCCACCACCTCACTCACTATTTTAGGCGCACATCTCATATCACCAACTTGGTGGCCCGGTCTATTGGTATCAATTAGGTTCACCTATGGATCCATGAATAACAGCACTATATATATATAGCGCCCTGCCATATCAGATCTTACTGCTGTAAATCTACGGGGGGCTCAGTGTAAAAGCCGTATTATGTAGTGGGCTAAGCTACGAAAACAAAGCAAGTGTCCCCTTAGGTCAAGCCTGTGGTATATAAGCAAAAATGAACACATTAAATGTAACATCTTTAAACTGTGCATAGTGCACGTGTAATTCATCAAGAAGAGATTATTGAACAGATGGACCATATGTGGTGTAGTTGAAAGTGTAAAGCACATCAAAAACCTAAAAAAACGTAAAAATGTGAAAAACAAACCCTATAAGTATGTGCAAAAAATCGAGTGCATGTGAATTTTTTTTAGAGGTGTTGGTCCTGGCCCGAGCAGACTGAGACCACATATTCAGCTTTGTTCTGGTTAAAGACACAGCCTGCGCTTTACAGCCACAGCCGCCAGCCGCTCCATTCAATAAGAAGCATCACGTTCCAGCCTGCGGCGAGGTGAGGTGAAAACATTACACTGACCTTACCGGTCACTGCAATTTGTATAAACCCCATACTACGCCAGCAGTATAAAAGTGAAGTAGAGCGGCGAATGGTTAATACCGGGTCCTAGTGAGTGCACACATCAGGATATTTTGGATCTAATGACTGCAGCTTTTGTATCCATTTAAAGATCTTGACTCATAATAACAGCAAATTTGCTATAGCAATTGTATATATCCTTATACACAAATAATTCCTAGGATATATAAATAACTGGATATCAAGTAATTCTGTCCAAACTAGCCTACTAAGATACATAATATATGGCTATGGACTGCCTATACACTTATGAACTTTAAGAATACTTTGGAGCTATACAGTTTATCAGCATCAATTGAAGTGTCTTACAGCTTTTTTAAGTGCCATACATGCATAATTTATGTATATAAATGTGATTTATTTTTATCTATATTTACTTTTTTAATATGTAATAAATGTGGTTGGAATTTAAGCGCTCTCTATTAAGTACTTTATGTTTGTAAATTTATTATAGTTTAACCCTAGGTTATTAAGTGGGAGCAGCTTGTATAATTGCCTGGTGATTAATATAATTCTAAGCTATTTATTGATGAATTGGTGATCTGACTATTAACTGCTGCGCCTGGATTTTTGTTCACTCACCGGTACACGTGGGAACGTCAAAAAAATTGGTGTTTCCCCTGGTACCTGTGAGTGCACAAAATATAAAATGTTTTTTTATACTAAGGCAGCATTATTG
This sequence comes from Pseudophryne corroboree, assembly GCF_028390025.1. Taxonomy (NCBI): domain Eukaryota; kingdom Metazoa; phylum Chordata; class Amphibia; order Anura; family Myobatrachidae; genus Pseudophryne; species Pseudophryne corroboree. Next base: position 232,684,742 of record NC_086452.1, on the reverse strand, counting down.
CACCAATCCAAACACATAATTATAAATTACGATAATAACAATGTATGTAGCATTAATACACCATAAAAATACAAAGATACACATGACATAAATACATAATATATAATTCATGCAGAAAATATTTAAAAACGCACTGAGATAACGACAATAAAATCAATAATTTTAATATTTTCTAATTAATAGCTAAAACCGCCCAATTATAATAAATTGAACTACTCATTACTAGTTTATACTTATACATATATTTGAAATAATTTAAAAACATTAGTTAACAATTAATTTATTAACAATAATTGATGCTAAATTATGAGACAATTGTCAGCAATACGGACTAAACCAAGAGCAGATCAAAACTATATAAACTCATTAAAAACTAAGAAGAGGCATAAACAAGGGCGTAGCTACCATAGGTGCAGACAGTGCAGCTGCTATGGGGCCCAGAGCTGAGAGGGGCCCACCTTCCCTGTCAAAGTTACATGTGTTATATACATTTTTTGCCATTGGGTGGTACGTAAGGGTCCTTTCAATCTTTTTCCATGGGACCTGCAATATTTGTAGGTATGCCATACCTCCCAACATGACCCTCTCCAGGAGGGACAGAATGCTCTGCTTCTGGACTTTCCTCTTAATTTGTGATTGCAATCACCTGTGCTGAAACACCTTTCTCATCCATTAACCTGTTCAACACAGGTGCCGGCAATCATAAAGAAAGGGAAAAGTCCAGAAGCAGAGCATTGTGTCCCTCCTGGAGAGGGTCATGTTGGGAGGTATGGGTATGCCCCTGGACCTGCTTATTGTAGTGTGGTACAAAATGAACTGGAGGGCATTTTAATGTTATATAATATGAACCGGGGCACTGTAATGAGGCACAATATGAACGGGGAACATTATATATGATAATGTGAATTGGGGGTACTGTGCGGCATGATGTGTACTGGCAGCTCTGTAATGTGACATAGGGTGAACTTAAGCACCACTGTGATTCATAAAAGAAACTAGGCACTAGTATGGGGCATTAAGTAAGGCTCTGCTATGGTTCAGAAAATTAACTAGGACACTATTATACTGTAGGGCATAAAATTAACAACTGCTGCAGAGACGTGTCTCTCTAGAAGCAGTGGGATAGGGGCCCCTTCAAAATGTTGCTATAGGGCCCACAAAGTTCTGGCTACGCCCCTGTGCATAAATACATATATATATGCAATACATGTATAAATATTATAAATAATAACCACTTCTGTTCGTAGACAACACTTAAACATTAACGTCTTTATATCAGGGTGTCAACAATCAACAATAAAGGTAAACACGGAACTCGTATGATACAATCTGCATCTTGTCACATCATTGACCTGATACCGGTGAAAGGAGGACACAAAGGAGCCAATGGCCCAACTACAATGTGTCCCATCACCCATATCGGCAACAATGGATCTAATGCAAAAATGGCGTGATATCATAATTTTCATTCAGCCCGTAAGGGCTTATAGTGTTCAGCGTATGGATCCAATACATCTCTCTTTTTCCCAATTCCTTTGAAATATCACCTCCTCTATCATCCAATTTTACATGCTCAATAGCTTTAAAACTAAAATTACTAAGTGCTCCTCCATTACAACTTAAAAAATGTCTGGGTACACTATGATCTTTTAATTTGTTAGTTATACTTCTAGTATGCTCGAGTATACAAATTTTTAGTTGTCTTAGTATAAAAAGGTCTGATGTAGTGATGCCAGCCATACCCCCTGACAAAGTCCTGTGACAAAACGCATTGGGCGTGGCCAGCAGGACGTGTGACCCATTGACCGCAGTACTGGCGTGTGTGGTTTGGATCCGTGTCCGTAAAGACGTAGTAGCGCCGCTTATGCATATTGCCCCAGTAGTAGTGCACAGCATCCCGCGGTATCTGGGGAGCAACGTTTGTGATCAGTGCTAGCTGAACGGAGGCTGCACTGATTTTCTACATTGCGCCGGTTACCTCTTACTTAAATGTATGTGAGTGTATACTTTGCAGTAAAATTATTATTGATTGAATACTCACCTTTGCGCCCACCATTTCTTTTTCTTTCATACAGTATATATATATATATATATATATATATATGTATACTTTTGTGAGTGTTGGTGTGTGTATGTATATATATATATATATATATATAAAATCTATCTAGAACTTATTCATATGTGTGTATTTTCTTTCACAGACACTTGTCGTTTAAAGCAAGAGGATATTGATACACACTACTTAGAACTGCATGAAGAACATGATGGTGAAGTATATTATGGGGAAGGTGAATATATTAAATTTACATGTAAAGAAGGATACCACAGCAGCAACGTGCTGATTGGAAAATGTTCTAAAAAAGAAATAAGTTATCCTACATGCACAGGTACGTTCATTATTATCACTACCACATTTTTTGTTTCTTTTAAAATGAAGTATTGCAACATGTGGTGGATTTTACCAAGGGTCTTCAGGGCAACAACCTTCTCAGCAAAATCCACCACCTGTAAACCCCCAGTCTGTGCTATGCCACTGACTTCCTACTGAGAGCTTATTCTACTGGTAACACACCCAGGGCCGGCGCTAGGGTGTTTGGCGGCCCCCTGAAAACTATAAATTTGCACCCTTCCATACTTTACAAAGGGACGCCCAACATGGGTGTGGTCTCACAAGGAAAGGACGTGGCCATACAATAGTACTCCCATTTTAAATTATGCCACACAGTAGCACAATCTTATTCACATGGCACCGCACATACTAGTGCTGCTTATACTCATAATGCCACCAGTAGTAGCGCCGCTTACGCATAATGCCCCTAGTAGTAGCACCACTTGTGCTTAATGCCCCCAGTAGTAGTGCGCTTATACATGAATATTACCCCCAGTAGTAGCGCCGCTTATGCATATTGCCCCCAGTAGTAGTGCACTTATGCATACATTATGCCCCCCAGTAGTAGCGCCGCTTAAGCATGATGTCCCCATTTTAGTACGCTTATACATAATGCTTTCAGTAGTAGTACACTTATGCATAATGCCTGCAGAATAATGACACATAATGACTAAACACACACACATATACATACACACATACACACATATACATACATATACACTCACTCTCACTCACACTCTTTCCATCCACTACTTACCTATCACAGTAATTTGGCTGACCAGATCTGTAGCGGCCTGGATCTGTGTTGCTCCGCCCCCTTCGCCCCGTGTACCTCGGCTCCTCCGTCCCATGTAGCTCTGCCTACTTTTTGCCGTGGACATGGACACTGAAGCTGACACTGTCAGCTGGGTAAGGAAAGCTTCAAGCTGCCGGCGCCGCTGCCTGTCAAACAGTGTGACAGGGGCAGCAGCAGGAAAGACAGGTGCAGCAGCAGGGATGCAGAGCAGGTAGAGCGCCTCTCAAGCCTGGCGCCTCCATGCTCTGCATCCCTTTGCTGAGTGGGTAGCATTGTGCCTGCACACACCAGACTGAACGTATCAAGGTTTGGTGTCTTCTCCACCTGAGACTGCTAGTCAATACAGAATTTCTTCCAATAGGAAGCCAGTTATGTGTATATTACCCCAGCGTTATTTGTCTTCTGGGAGATGCAGCTGATACAGGGGGTGATTCAGACCTGATTGTAGATGTGCTAAATTTAGTATATCTACGATCAGCTTCCCTGATATGTGGAGGGACGCCCAACACATGGCTAGTCTGACCTGCATGTCAGTCCCTGCCCCGGTGCACAAGTACAAAAGCATTGCACAGTGGCGATGCTTTTGTACTGTAGGGGTAGCTCCCCACCAGCGCAACTCCTGTGTGCTGGCAAGGAGCTAGCCGTTGCTGTGAGGTCCACAGCAGCTGCGTGTGTCATCACGCAGCCACCGTGTCCCCCCCCCCCCAACGGTCCGGGCATGCCTGCGTTGCCCGGACCGTGTCCCCTAAACGGCGAGCAAACGCCACCGGCTCACCCCCTCCCGCCCAGCTACCGCCTCTACCTGTCAATCAGGCAGAGGCGATCGCTAGCCTAAGACAGCTGTCGGCTGTCTGGAATGTGCCGACGCACTGCGGCGTCGGTGCATGCGCAGTTCAGACCTGATTGCTGCTGTGCGAAAATGCAGAGCAGCGATTGGTTTGAATGACCCCCACAGTCCTTTGAACCTTAGTTTTGTGTGCATTAGCATTTTTTCCTTCTGCTGCTAGATTATTATTTTTTTGTGCATGTGCAGATCCCCATGTTTTAGTTTTATTTCTAAATCATAATCATGTTTTGGTTTGGCTTTTGCATAACCACCCTCAAGTGTTTTGGATTTGGTTTTAGGGCTATCTGGTTTTCCATCAATAGTTTTTTATTTTATTGAGAGTTTAATTCCGTAAAACACGAAAAGGGGGGAGGGGTAGAGAAAGAAGAAAGGGGCAAATCAGGGAACAAACAAAAAACAATAATAATAAAAGAGAGAGAAAAGAAAAAAAAAGGAAGGGGGGCTCCAAAACCCAACTTCCATATTGGTTACATATACATAAAACATAAATCAAACATCACGTATATAAAACATGCACAATATAGATTGCCAATGGAAAAGGTAGAGCAGTCAGGAACTCTACAGTTCCAGGCCATATAATCATTCTAGGTCTATACTTAAATTAACTCCGTCTCGCGACGTCGAATACTCTTGCCACTGGGACCATTTTACCAGTGGGGAATTAGCCGTATAGGGATAAGGTATACCAGAGGTTTAAATTTGAAAGGCGTGACGGATCTTCCGCACAATTTTCAGAAGTGTTGGGGGGGGGGAGGGGCTCTTCCAATCTTGTGCTATCGCAGCTCTAGTGGTGATAAGAATGTGGCCTAAGACATAACGATCTGTATATGACAGGCCTTTAGGATAAATATGTAATAAGGCTATGGAAGGTGATTCTGGGAGGGGGATATGGAGTACTGTGGAGGCAAGTGTAAAAACATCCTTCCAGATCTGGCAGATTATAGGACAAGCCCAGAAAACATGGAAGATATCGCCCACCTCCGCGCAGTTCCTCCAGCATAGTTTAGACACCGTAGGCCAGATCTTATGCAACTTGGCAGCTTTAAAGTAAAGGCCATGCAACAGTTTAAAGTGCATTTCGATATGATTGGTATATTTGGACATAGCATGTGACGAGATTTAAATCAACTCCCATTGTTGCTGGGTAAAGGAGCAGTGCAGATCCACTTCCCATTTAAGTTGAGTGGGCAGTTTCGCCTCTGTCCCAGAGATGTACTCCATAGCATTCCAAAATCTTATAGAACATCTGGCGTTACTAGACAAGATCCTTGCTAAGATATTGGGGAGTGGCAAGAGCATTGGACCTGAGAACTAAATGAACCAGCTATCCAATGGACAACACAAGAGTAGGAAAATATCTCTCTAGCTGGAAGGTCCAATTGCTCTCTTAAAGTACTAAACGGAGTAATTGTTGTACCATCTACCAACTCAGAAATGGTAGCAATACCGCAGGATATCCATTTAGAGAGATTTAAGTCCGGGATAAGGCCCGAGAGAGCAGATAGAGACAGGTTATGGGAAGGTAAGGAGACAGAATTAGAGGAAATCACTAAGGTATCCCACGTGTTACAAGAATCTAAAATGACACGGTGAGCAGCGTGCGAGAGCGGTCTCTGTTGGAATGGGATCCACAATAAATCAATCAACGGAACATGTGCAAATAACTGTTTCTCTAGATCCACCCACTGCTTCCTACCTGTGGGCAAAGACCAATCACTAAGTTGTGCTACAAGGCAAGCAAGTTGGTATTTCTTGAAGTTGGGGACCTCGAGGCCTCCAAATCTCCATGCTCTAGTTAATCAGCTGTACGCTATTCGGGAAGGCTTCTTCTTCCAAACATACCTAAGTAATACAGAGTGTATTCGACAAATGACCCTCTGGGGAACCAGGTAAGGTATTGAGCGAAAAAGGTACATCAGTTTGCGCAAGACGACATTTAAAAGCAGCTAGTCTACCTAACCAGGACACTTCCAAACCCAACATCCTCTGTAATAACATTTCTATCTGAGAGAGTGGATTGTAATTAATGTCTGCAATTTGTGAGAAAGGGTTTGGGATGTTAATGCCTAAGTATAAAATATAGTCTTTCTTCCAATTATATTTATAAAGTCTTTGAAAGACGGACAACCGATTTGGTGTTAGGTTCAATGGCAAAGCCTCTGTCTTAGACGTATTGAGTTCATAGAACGATGCTGCACTGTAGTGTTTAATAATCTCATGTAGGGTAGGTAGTGTAGTGTCAGGATGTGTAATAAACAAGAGCACATCATCTGCAAACAAACTGAGTTTGTGGAAAGACGACCCAACTGATTTACCTGGGAAGGATAAAGATTGGCGTACCGTAATTGCATCCCTGTTTAGGAAATCTTAAAGGGAGAAGAAAAAAACCAATTTCTGAATACTACGGCTGTTGGGGAGCTATGTAATGCTAATATAGAGGACAAGATTGCACCTTCGAGGCCAATTCTCAACAATATCTCATGGAGAAATCCCCAGTGCAACCCGTCGAACGCTTTTTCAGCGTCTAAGGAAAGGAAGATAGCTTCCATACTCCCACTCACAATATATTCAGCAAGGTCAAAGACCCTTCTCGTGTTGTCCGTTGATTGTCTACCTCTGACAAAGCCCACCTGATCTGGATGGACAATGTGGGGGATAAGTGGTGATAACCTATTCGCTATAAGCTTGGAAAAAATCTTTATGTCTGTATTAAGCAATGCAATAAGTCTCTAGTTCTGGCACAGAGATGGGCCTTTACCCTGATTAGGAATTGTGATGATTCGAGCTTGCAGCATTTCCTCACGTTGTGAACCACAATCAGTGGCATAGTTATACAAAGAGGCGAGGGTCGAGATGAGAGTGAGGGCATATTGTTTGTAGAAGGAATTAATTAAACCATCTGGACCAGGGGCCTTCCCTGATGGCAAGGATTTAATAACCAGCGCTATCTCCTCTTTGGACCATTGTACATTAAGGGCACTTAAGATGTCCGCAGACAGCTTGGGGAGAGGGAGGCCATACAGAAAGGAAGATATTAGAGAGGGAGTGGGCTGCACAGTGCTGGGGTCAGATCTTAATTAGTATAGTTGTGTATAATATTTGGCAAATGACTCTGCTATATCCGATAGGTTTAGAAGTTTCTGACCATCCGACGTCTGGATGTATTTGATTTTATTTCTATCTTGGCGTAATCTCAGATTGTGAGCTAAATATTTACCAGTTTTATTGCTCAGCGTATAAAATTTCTGTTGTAGTTTGGTGTAAGCATGTTTCATATGAATATGTTTGTAAGAACAGTGTTTGGAGCTGGTTTCTAATGGATACCAGTTTACGTTTCAGATGACGGGAAGGCTATGCTCTATTTAAAGACTCCACTTAGGGGAGTCGTTGTTCTAAATCTTCCTGTTGGTGTAAATATGGTCTCTACAGACAGGCCCCTGTCTGAATTGCTACTCCACGTAGAACCGCCTTTAAGGCACACCAGCGTGTAGGAATAGACGTGTCAATAGGAGAATTGGTGTCAAGGTAGGCCGTCAAGGCATCAGCTATGGCGGAGGAAGCTTCAGGGGTAGTTAATATATATTCTGGCAACCTCCAGGGTCGAGGAGACAACTGAGAATAATTAAAGTTCCAAGACCAAGTCACTGTCGCGTGATCCGACCACACCACCGGACTAATGGTTGATCTGGATGTAGGTTGTAGTGACCATTTATCTAACAATATCAGATCAATGCAGTGAATACAAGTTGTGGAAATGAGAAAAGAAGGTATAGTCTTTAACCGTTGGAGATCGTATGCGCCAAACATCATATAGATCAAATTTGGATAGCAAGTGATTCAAACTAGCCTGAGAAAGCAGCCCTCTAGAGCGTCCCCTAGAAGCAATGGATTTGTCTAATTTTTTTTCCGGAACTATATTGAAGTCTCCAATAATCACTACATGGCCTTTTTGAACCTTCTGTATAGTTACAAATAATTTCCGCAAGAATGAAATCTGGTTAGTCTTTGGCGCATACAAAGAGACAAGGGTCATGACTTTATCTTCCAACTTTTGGAAGTCAATTTGAAATTAACCGAATTATGAAATAAGATGGCCACTCTGTGTCTTTTATATGGGCCGTTAGCATAATAACCAGAGGGATAACGGGAGTTAGTAAATGTAGGGAGAGCCTTGGACGAAAAATGGGTCTCCTGTAGGCCAACTATACTAGCCCTTTCCCTGTAAAAAGACTCTAAAGCTTGCCGTCTCTTATTAGGCAATTAAGGCCATTGACATTCAATGAATAAAACTTAACCATGAGGAATAATAAGGTGGAACTGACTATACATTATAAGGTGAAATTCTTATGCGGATTCCAAAAAGGAGGAAGGGGACAATACAGGAACCAGAAAAACAGAGAGAGGGGAAAAAGGAAAGAGAAAAGAAGAAAAGAGAAAGAAAAAGAAGAGAAAAAAAAATCCTGAAATGGCCCTGCAATTAGGGCCACAGCGTTTGTCGCCTACAAAAAATGTGCCAAAAGAAAAAACATGGGTTGTGATACCAGTGCCAGTCACCAAATGGAGCATTAGAGTATCTCAAACGTCATTCTAATACTTCAGTATCAAAACCCATAAATTTAGAAAGGATATCAGAGAATCAGTATTCCCTCAATCCACTGGAACCAGAGCTGATGCAGTGGATTTCGGCTGCGGAACCACAATGTCCAAGTCTGCCAATAGCTCCTGCATCAAAGGAAACTATCACATAGGAGGAGGAGTCATATCTGACGATAATCTTGACCGTGAATCCCCACCTGTATTGGATATCATGGTCTCGTAAAGCAGCTGTAATCAGGTGGTAAGAACGTCTCTTAGCCAGGGTGAACTGAGATAGGTCGGGATAAATTTGTAGGCCTCCTAATATATTGGATCCCTCTGCCTGCCGAGTGGTCTTGAGGATATCCTCCTTAATGTGGAAAAAGTGGACTCGAAGCAAGGTGTCTCTAGGATAATTAGAGGTGAATTCTCCCCTCGGTAATGGCAAGCGGTGAACACGCTCTACAATCAGATCTTGTGTTGTAGCTGAGGGAAGAAGCTTTTTGAATAGTTTAAGAACATAATCTCCCAACTCCACCGGTGACACTGAGTCAGGTATGCCTTTTATCTTGAGGTTATTTCTCCTAGACCTGTCCTCAAGGTCCGCAATCTTTTCATGCATGGAAGACACTTCTGTTTGTAACTCTGAATGAGAGGTTAGGAGGTTATTATGCAACATTACCAGTTCCTGCATCTTGCCTTCCAAGTGTTCATTGCGTCCCGCAATATCTAGTAGGTCAGCTTTGAGAGACTGAATCGAAGAGTCCAGGCCATGGAGAATGTCAGTGCCGAAAGCGGTAAACATCTTGAACATAGATTGGGTATTAAGGGGCGCATGAGGATCCAGGTCCATCCCCAAATCAGTAGGTGTTGATGGAGTTGAGGCTTTAGACGTAGTAGAGGGAGTCAGAGTGTGCACTGAGGAGGAGTTAGAGGATTTCTGTCTCCAGTCAGAGGCTTTAGGAAAGTGCACAGGGACCGGCAACTAGGGACCGGCACTCTTTTCGGCGACATGTCCGAAGGAGCAATGCAATCCTAAGGAGTGAAGGGATATGTAGTATAGAAGCCGGGGGATATTCTTTTGGCGGTCAGTAGGGTAGTATTACTGCATGAATAGCAAAACTATCAACCCATTAGGGAAGATAGGAAGATCTTATTCCTTGAGACCCACCTAGCAGGCCTTAATGGCTGGCATCATCAGGGTTACATCCCGTGATAACTACTGAGCAATTGCAAAGAATTAGTAACCACTAACAAAGGTAGAATGCACACTTGGAAAGTCACTGGGAATGGGCCTGCCAGGTTTCCAGGTAACAGAATCAAGCAGCTTTCACCTTCCTTGCTCAGAAGGACCCTCCAGGGCATGAGAACAGCGAGATCCAAGTACTCGGAGCAGGTTGGAAGGAGTCACGCAAGCAAGATACAGGTACAGTCGGAGATTTTGTAGACACTAAAAGTACCGGTACAGGGCTGTAGAGGAATTGAAAGAGTACTCACCCCATACAGAATCCAGGAGCAGGTACTGAGAAGAGATGGTGGTGGAAAGGTGTGGAGGCAGAATCCAATATGACTACCATGGGGCAGGGTGCTAGTTATGCATCGGGGCTGTAGATAAAGCTCTTGCATCAGTGGCTAGCCTGAGGCTTCCAGGTGATGTGGATGTAGAAATCACCCAGCACAAATGGTGGCAGGCTGCTCCAGTGGCCATTTCACTGCAAAGATGTGGGAGCCGGGAGGCAAGATGGCTGCCGCCGGGAGCACCCACAGGCTGGGAGCTTTCAGACGCTCCCCTCAGCCGCAGGAGCGGGATGTCCGTCTCCCATCTGAGAACAGTGGCACTGGTACTGTGGGGTCAGAGGGGAGCTGCAGCAGGCACAGTGATGGTACAACAAGTCTTCCACCAGGAACACCCGCTGACTGGAAACCTCCCTCAGCCGCCAGAGCCGGACGCTCATCTCCCACTGAAGTACAGTGGCACATGTACTGATTGGCTGGGGGGAAGCTGTGGTGGGCACTGTAAGAGTTATCCGGGCCTCCCGGCGGGACGAGCTGGTAAAGCGGCAGGTCCGGAAGTCTTGGCTGGCTACGTCACATACTCCAGTCCCTGGCTCAGGAGGCAGAATGAGCCACAATGTACACACTTTCTCGGTCCTCTGTAGGGGTAGCAGGAGCCACTCAATGTCATGGGGACAGGTCCCCTAATGCAAGAAGGAGGGGTGAGAACACAGAAAGGGTGAGACCACAGAAAGAGCTATAAACCCTAATATATAAGGTGTTGTGCAGGAGCGCACATAAAATACGTCTGGCTGCTTAAGCTGTCAGGACACGCACCCGGGGTTATTTGGTTTTCTTAAGATAAAAAAAAATTATAATAACAGCAAAAATCATGTAACGTTTTTTTGTTCCTGTAGTATTATCAATAGCATTAATTTCCAGTCATTTCCAGTCAGTTTTGCCCACTTCACCATACACTCTCCTCAGATCACAAGGGAGGGATTTACATGCAATCTTTATCTGAGATTTGGTTTTTAAATCTGAGATCCGAACTCTATGGAAGAGCCAAATCGGGATTCAGGGGATAATTCAGACACTGCAGCGGTCGCAGTCTGAAGCCCTTTGTGCTGCACGTGCGCACCCCGTGAAGCCCAGTTAGATGCAAAAGCTTCTCAGGGCTGCGATCGCCTCTGCCTGATCGACAGGCAGAGGCAGTCGCGAGGGCAGAAAGGGGCATGCCAACGGCGCAAGGCCGTTGGTGGTGCGAGGTCCGGACAACGCAGGCATGTCTGGACCGTTGCGGGGATGGGCCACGGCAGCTGCACAGGCAGGGAGCTACTCATTGGCATCGCCTCGTGCAAGGGAGACGGGGGGAGGGCCAGACATGCAGGGTGGACTAGCCCTGTGCTGGGTGTTCCCCCGCATGTCTGAGTAACTGGTCGTAGATGTGCTAAATTTAGCACATCTACGATCAGATCTGAATGACCCCCTCTGTCCAAAGTTCGGTTGTGTTTGGTTTTCAACAGAACTGAACTGCTCATCTGTAAGTGGAGTCCGACTCCAGACATTACTGGAAAAAAGTTAGGAGCTGCCACTGACTGCAACATATTTTCCTTTCAAATCAGAAAGTAGAGTGGGACACAATAATGAAAGTCTATGGATACTTATAATGTTTTTCTATTGAGGGGGCATGTTTGTTATTGGGAAGTATGAAAAAGTTTTTGGGTTTAAATTGTTTAGTGATTTAAAGCTGCACTGCCTTACACTAGGTACTGTACTGTATGTGTTATTAACCCTCACTGCGGGTCTGCGAATAGCCACATGGACCCAGAACTAATTACACTGAGTCTGATAAGTATCATGCCTGGATGACTGACGCAAAGCAAACTTTTCATGCCACCTACTCAGAGCTGGATTTAGACTAAATCCATCTTACCAACTCTGACTTTTTTTGTTGTGTCTTACATCATGGCCCTCATTGGACCCACCCCCCTCCACTTTCCCACTTGACTCTATCCCCTCCTGCTTCATCATCCACTTCTCTCTTTCACCTATTTTCAATCTCTCCCTCTTATCAGGCAGAGTTCCCTTTGCCTTTAAGCATACCATTGTCTCCCCCATTCTTAAAAAAACCACTCTTGATCCTAACACTCTCTCTAACTCTATTTTGCTCTCAAACTCCTTGAACGTATTGTCTACAACCTTACTGCCTTTCTTTCCTCCCACTTCCTGCTCCTACACTTTTCAGTCTGGCTTCCATCCTCTCAACTCCACTGAAACGGCCCTCACAAAAGTCAGTAATGACCACCATGTTGCCAAATCCAAGGGCCACTACTCTCTGCTTATTTTACTTGAACTTTTTTCTACTTTTGACACTGTGGACCACCCTCTTCTCCTGAAAATCACTTCCTAGGGCTGTTTGATACTGCCCTCTCCTAGCTGCCCCACTACCTCTCGGACCATTCCTTCTCCTCTCATGACTCCACTTCCACTAACATTAGGAGTCTTGTACCTCTCCTATTCTCTAGCTAAATGTCCTCTGTAGATGAGCACGTTAGTTATTTTGACCTCCAATTTAATCTCTATGCTGATGATATGCAGATCTACTTTTCCTCTCCTTACCTCTGTCCTCACTGATATCTCCAACAATCTATCTGCTGTCTCTTCCTTTATATACCAGTGCTTTCTTAAACTTAACATGTCAAAGACTGAGCTGGCCATCTTCCCACCCTCCTGCATAACTTAACCTCCCACAATTTATGTTATCTATTGATGGCTCACTAACTCCTCTAGCCCCCAAGTGTGCTGTCTTGAGATTATCCTAGACTCCTCCCTCTCCTTCAAATCACATATTCAGTACCTTTTTGCAGTCCTGCGGTTTACATTAGAGGTGTTCGCCCGACCATTTAACTGGATTTGAATGTGATTCGTCATTTGATTTTGGATTAGGATTTGCCAAAGTGCCTTGACTGGTTTTGGATTTTTTGCAAAATTGTACCCAAAAAAAGCTAAAATAACATAATTTGGGCCTTTTTTGGTTTAGAGCTTTGTTAACCTCAATAACATTAATTTCCAGTCATTACCAGTCAATTTTAACCACCACACAGCTCACAGTATTATTTTCACCAACATTGGCAAAGGCTGCAGTGAGCTGGCTGGTTACTAAGCAACAGAGCAGCAGCACAAACACGCGGCAGTTTATAGCACATCTTTGAAACATTTCCACAGCGTACTCTGGTACATTGCACAGAACAGTACAAACAATAAATATATATATTTTTGTTTTTCCTTTTTACACTCACAGCTTGGTTCAAAATGCATAGAGTCACAAAGGGCATTAGGGTAAAGCGCACAAAACTGTACAAACAAACTATATATATATATATATATATATATATATTTATATATATAGTATCATATTTTTAACTTGCAGCTCAGTTCTTCAAACTGTGTGGATCACAGGGTTTATAGAAACACGTGAACAAAGATACTAGACTAAAGTGCACCACACAGTACAAACAATAGAATATATATATATATATATATATATACGCACACACACACACACACACACACACACACACACACACACACACACACACACACACACACACACACACACTCTACTGTGCAAATGTTTTAGGCAGGTGTGGGGAAAAAAATGCTGCAAAGTGAGAATGCTTTCAAATATAGATGTGTTTATTATTTTATAATAGTTTATTTTTATCCATTAGCAAAATGCGAAATGAATCAATAGAAGAGAAATCTAAATCAGAATTAATTTTATTTGACAAGTATACCTCCGTATACCCAGAATATATCTCCAGTTTACTGCACGCTAAGAAACTCAAATAAATAAACATCTTTCCATTCACAGTACATAAAACAATACATAGATATCAACAAATCAATATTTGGTGTGACTAACCTTTGCAGCATTCAGCCAATTTTAAGCACATCCACTTGTGGACACAGCAAATACATCCAATACAGCAAAGTATAGTGCAGCATTCAGAAGCATTACCCCTATGCACACAGTCACTATGTAGTGATGAGCGGGTTCGGTTTCTTGGAAACCGAACCCGCCCGAACCCCATCACTTTTGGCCGGGTCCGAGCCGCGCTCGGATTCTCCCGTGCGGCTCGGTTAACCCGAGCGCGGCCGAACGTCATCATCCCGCTGTCGGATTCTCGCGAGACTTGGATTCTATATAAGCAGCCTCGCGTCGCCGCCATTTTCACACGTGCATTGAGATTGATAGGGAGAGGACGTGGCTGGCGTCCTCTCCGTTATAGAAACTTAGAAAGACAAGACAAATTAATTTGTAGTTACTTTACTAGTTATAATTGTGGGGAGGATTGGGGACGGGGAGCAGCTGTTAGGGAGTACAGTGCAGGGTAGTGTGACCACAGTGTTTAATCCATTGGTTTGGTTTTCTGATTCTTTCTCTGCCTGAAAAAAACGCTCCACCATATCTGTGCTCAGTGTGCTGCACTGTGTCCACTGTCTCTGCTGCATGATATATCTGTGCTGAGTGCACTGCTCAGCTCACACTGCCTAATTCTGGGGATTGGGGTTGGGGAGCAGTTATAGTAGCAGGAGGAGTACAGTGCACAGTTTTGCTGACAGTGACTGACCACCAGTCCATACTAGTACTAGCAGTCTGCTGACAGTGTCCACCAGGTCCGACTCATTATATTATATACCATTACCTACATTATATTATATACCTATTATTATATATCATCTATACTAGCAGACGCAGTACGGTAGTCGACGGCTGTTGCTACCTCTGTGTCGTCAATCGTCCATAATTGTATTATATACCGGCTGCCTGTGGTGGTATTTTTTTTCTCTCTTTACTACGCAGTCTGCTGACAGTGTCCACCAGGTCCGACTCATTATATTATATACCATTACCTACATTATATTATATACCTATTATTATATATCATCTATACTAGCAGACGCAGTACGGTAGTCGACGGCTGTTGCTACCTCTGTGTCGTCACTCGTCCATAATTGTATTATATACCGGCTGCCTGTGGTGGTATTTTTTTTCTCTCTTTACTACGCAGTCTGCTGACAGTGTCCACCAGGTCCGACTCATTATATTATATACCATTACCTACATTATATTATATACCTATTATTATATATCATCTATACTAGCAGACGCAGTACGGTAGTCGACGGCTGTTGCTACCTCTGTGTCGTCACTCGTCCATAATTGTATATATACCGGCTACCTGTGGTGGTATTTTTTTTCTCTCTTTACTACGCAGTCTGCTGACAGTGTCCACCAGGTCCGACTCATTATATTATATACCATTACCTACATTATATTATATACCTATTATTATATATCATCTATACTAGCAGACGCAGTACGGTAGTCGACGGCTGTTGCTACCTCTGTGTCGTCACTCGTCCATAATTGTATTATATACCGGCTACCTGTGGTGGTATTTTTTCTCTCTCTTTACTACGCAGTCTGCTGACAGTGTCCACCAGGTCCGACTCATTATATTATATACCATTACCTACATTATATTATATACCTATTATTATATATCATCTATACTAGCAGACGCAGTACGGTAGTCGACGGCTGTTGCTACCTCTGTGTCGTCACTCGTCCATAATTGTATATATACCGGCTACCTGTGGTGGTATTTTTTTTCTCTCTTTACTACGCAGTCTGCTGACTGTGTCCACCAGGTCCGACTCATTATATTATATACCATTACCTACATTATATTATATACCTATTATTATATATCATCTATACTAGCAGACGCAGTACGGTAGTCGACGGCTGTTGCTACCTCTGTGTCATCACTCGTCCATAATTGTATTATATACTGGCTACCTGTGGTGGTATTTTTTTTCTCTCTTTACTACGCAGTCTGCTGACAGTGTCCACCAGGTCCGACTCATTATATTATATACCATTACCTACATTATATTATATACCTATTATTATATATCATCTATACTAGCAGACGCAGTACCATAGTCGACAGCTGTTGCTACCTCTGTGTCGTCACTCGTCCATAATTGTATTATATACCGGCTACCTGTGGTGGTATTTTTTTTCTCTCTTTACTACGCAGTCTGCTGACAGTGTCCTCCAGGTCCGACTCATTATATTATATACCATTACCTACATTATATTATATACCTATTATTATATATCATCTATACTAGCAGACGCAGTACGGTAGTCGACGGCTGTTGCTACCTCTGTGTCGTCACTCGTCCATAATTGTATATATACCGGCTACCTGTGGTGGTATTTTTTTTCTCTCTTTACTACGCAGTCTGCTGACTGTGTCCACCAGGTCCGACTCATTATATTATATACCATTACCTACATTATATTATATACCTATTATTATATATCATCTTTACTAGCAGACGCAGTACGGTAGTCGATGGCTGTTGCTACCTCTGTGTCGTCACTCGTCATCCATAAATATACTAGTATCCAATCCATCCATCTCCATTGTTTACCTGAGGTGCCTTTTAGTTGTGCCTATTATGGAGAACAAAAATCTTGATGTTCCAAAAATAGGGAAAGATCAAGATCCACTTCCACCTCGTGCTGAAGCTGCTGCCACTAGTCATGGCCGAGACAATGAAATTCCATCCACGTCGTCTCCCGAGGCCGATGCCCAATGTCATAGTACAGAGCATGTCAAATCCAAATCACAAAAGATCAGTATAAAAAGGGCTCAAAAATCAAAATTAAAATCGTCGGAGGAGAAGCGTAAACTTGCCAATATGCCATTTACCACACGGAGTGGCAAGGAACGGCTGAGGCCCTGGCCTATGTTCATGGCTAGTGGTTGAGCTTCACTTGAGGATGGAAGCACTCAGCCTCTCGCTAGAAAAATGAAAAGACTTAAGCTGGCAAAAGCACAGCAAAGAACTGTGCGTTCTTCGATATCACAAATCCACAAGGAGAGTCCAATTGTGTTGGTTGCGATGCCTGACCTTCCCAACACTGGACGTGAAGAGCATGCGCCTTCCACCATTTGCACGCCCCCTGCAAGTGCTGGAAGGAGCACCCGCAGTCCAGTTCCTGATAGTCAAATTGAAGATGTCAGTGTTGAAGTACACCAGGATGAGGAGGATATGGGTGTTGCTGGAGCTGGGGAGGAAATTGACAAGGAGGATTCTGATGGTGAGGTGGTTTGTTTAAGTCAGGCACCCGGGGAGACACCTGTTGTCTGTGGGAGGAATATGGCCTTTGACATGCCTGGTCAAAATACAAAAAAAATCAGCTCTTCGGTGTGGAATTATTTCATCACAAATGCGGACAACAGGTGTCAAGCCGTGTGTTGCCTTTGTCAAGCTGCAATTAGTAGTGATGAGCGGGTTCGGTTCCTCTGAATCCGAACCCGCCCGAACTTCAGGGTTTTTTCCACGGGTCCGAGCAGGCTCGGATCCTCCCGCCTTGCTCGGTTAACCCGAGCGCGCCCGAACGTCATCATCCCGCTGTCGGATTCTCGCGAGACTCGGATTCTATATAAGGAGCTGCGCGTCGCCGCCATTTTCACACGTGCATTGAGATTGATAGGGAGAGGACGTGGCTGGCGTCCTCTCCGTTTTAGTTATTATACTACACAGTGACAGTACACAGTTGATCTGATTGCTTATATTGTGCGGAGGATTGGGGAGCAGCTGTTAGGAGGAGTACAGTGCAGAGTTTTGCTAGTGACCACCAGTTTTTTATTCGTTCTCTGCCTGAAAAAAAAAACGCTCCATACTATTATTATCTGTGCTCAGTGTGCTGCATGATATATCATTCTGTGCTGAGTGCTCACACTGCTTAATTGTGGGGACTGGGGGAGCAGCTATAGCAGGAGTACAGTGCACACTTTTGCTGCCAGCAGTGACCTGACCACCAGTATATTGTCTGCCTGAAAAAGTTAAACACTCCTGTAGTGTTTTTTTTTTTTATTCTATAAACGCATTCTGCTGACAGTGTCCAGCAGGTCCGTCATTCATTATATTATAATATAAATATTTTACCTACAGTAGTGTTATATTTTTTTTTTCATCTCTATCATCTTTATCATCTCTATATTAGCAGACGCAGTACGGTAGTCCACGGCTGTGGCTATCTCTGTGTCGTCAGTGGTCGTCCATAATTGTATACCTACCTACCTGTGGTGGGGTTTTTTTTTCTATCTTCTTCATACTAGTAGTTTAAGAGTATGCTGACAGTGTCCACCAGGTCCCTCATTCATTATATTATATACCTACAGTAGTAATATATTTATTATATTATCTATACTAGCAGACGCAGTACGGTAGTCCACGGCTGTGGCTATCTCTGTGTCGTCAGTGGTCGTCCATAATTGTATACCTACCTACCTGTGGTGGGGTTTTTTTTTCTATCTTCTTCATACTAGTAGTTTAGGAGTCTGCTGACAGTGTCCACCTGGTCCGTCATTCATTATATTATATACCTACAGTAGTAATATATTTATTATATTATCTATACTAGCAGACGCAGTACGGTAGTCCACGGCTGTGGCTATCTCTGTGTCGTCAGTGGTCGTCCATAATTGTATACCTACCTACCTGTGGTGGGTTTTTTTTCTATCTTCTTCATACTAGTAGTTTAGGAGTCTGCTGACAGTGTCCACCAGGTCCCTCATTCATTATATTATATACCTACAGTAGTAATATATTTATTATATTATCTATACTAGCAGACGCAGTACGGTAGTCCACGGCTGTGGCTATCTCTGTGTCGTCAGTGGTCGTCCATAATTGTATACCTACCTACCTGTGGTGGGTTTTTTTTTCTATCTTCTTCATACTAGTAGTTTAGGAGTCTGCTGACAGTGTCCACCAGGTCCGTCATTCATTATATTATATACCTACAGTAGTAATATATTTATTATATTATCTATACTAGCAGACGCAGTACGGTAGTCCACGGCTGTGGCTATCTCTGTGTCGTCAGTGCTCGTCCATAATTGTATACCTACCTACCTGTGGTGGGGTTTTTGTTCTATCTTCTTCATACTAGTAGTTTAGGAGTCTGCTGACAGTGTCCACCAGGTCCGTCATTATATTATATATACCTACAGTAGTTATATATATATTTTTTTTATATCATTAATTATCATCTCTATACTAGCAGACGCAGTACGGTAGTCCACGGCTGTAGCTACCTCTGTGTCGTCAGTCACTCGTCATCCATAAGTATACTAGTATCCATCCATCTCCATTGTTTACCTGAGGTGCCTTTTAGTTGTGCCTATTAAAATATGGAGAACAAAAATGTTGAGGTTCCAAAAATAGGGAAAGATCAAGATCCACTTCCACCTCGTGCTGAAGCTGCTGCCACTAGTCATGGCCGAGACGATGAAATTCCATCAACGTCGTCTGCCAAGGCCGATGCCCAATGTCATAGTACAGAGCATGTAAAATCAAAAACACAAAATATCAGTAAAAAAAGGACTCAAAAATCCAAAATAAAATCGTCGGAGGAGAAGCGTAAACTTGCCAATATGCCATTTACCACACGGAGTGGCAAGGAACGGCTGAGGCCCTGGCCTATGTTCATGGCTAGTGGTACAGCTTCACGTGAGGATGGAAGCACTCAGCCTCTCGCTAGAAAAATGAAAAGACTTAAGCTGGCAAAAGCACAGCAAAGAACTGTGCGTTCTTCGAAATCACAAATCCACAAGGAGAGTCCAATCGTGTCGGTTGCGATGCCTGACCTTCCCAACACTGGACGTGAAGAGCATGCGCCTTCCACCATTTGCACGCCCCCTGCAAGTGCTGGAAGGAGCACCCGCAGTCCAGTTCCTGATAGTCAGATTGAAGATGTCAGTGTTGGAGTACACCAGGATGAGGAGGATATGGGTGTTGCTGGCGCTGGGGAGGAAATTGACAAGGAGGATTCTGATGGTGAGGTGGTTTGTTTAAGTCAGGCACCCGGGGAGACACCTGTTGTCCGTGGGAGGAATATGGCCACTGACATGCCTGGTGAAAATACCAAAAAAATCAGCTCTTCGGTGTGGAAGTATTTCAACAGAAATGCGGACAACAGGTGTCAAGCCGTGTGTTGCCTTTGTCAAGCTGTAATAAGTAGGGGTAAGGACGTTAACCACCTCGGAATGCCAATAGTCCTGCAGGCCATGTCACTGGCAATTCTGACGAGTCCTCTCCTGCCTGGGATTCCTCCGATGCATCCTTGCGTGTAACGCCTACTGCTGCTGGCGCTGCTGTTGTTGCTGCTGGGAGTCGATGGTCATCCCAGAGGGGAAGTCGTAAGCCCACTTGTACTACTTCCAGTAAGCAATTGACTGTTCAACAGTCCTTTGCGAGGAAGATGAAATATCACAGCAGTCATCCTACTGCAAAGCGGATAACTGAGGCCTTGGCATCCTGGGCGGTGAGAAACGTGGTTCCGGTATCCATCATTACTGCAGAGCCAACTAGAGACTTGTTGGAGGTACTGTGTCCCCGGTACCAAATACCATCTACCATCTAGGTTCCATTTCTCTAGGCAGGCGATACCGAAAATGTACAGAGACCTCAGAAAAAGAGTCACCAGTGTCCTAAAAAATGCAGCTGTACCCAATGTCCACTTAACCACGGACATGTGGACAAGTGGAGCAGGGCAGGGTCAGGACTATATGACTGTGACAGCCCACTGGGTAGATGTATGGACTCCCGCCGCAAGAACAGCAGCGGCGGCACCAGTAGCAGCATCTCGCAAACGCCAACTCTTTCCTAGGCAGGCTACGCTTTGTATCACCGGTTTCCAGAATACGCACACAGCTAAAAACCTCTTACGGCAACTGAGGAAGATCATCGCAGAATGGCTTACCCCAATTGGACTCTCCTGTGGATTTGTGGCATCGGACAACGCCAGCAATATTGTGTGTGCATTAAATATGGGCAAATTCCAGCACGTCCCATGTTTTGCACATACCTTGAAT
Source organism: Pseudophryne corroboree (assembly GCF_028390025.1). NCBI lineage: Eukaryota > Metazoa > Chordata > Amphibia > Anura > Myobatrachidae > Pseudophryne > Pseudophryne corroboree. Next base: position 232,663,662 of record NC_086452.1, on the reverse strand, counting down.
TTGGTGGTGCAGAATTATTTAAAAAACGAGAGGGGCGTGCAAGAGATGCTGTCGGTGGCCAGAAGAATTGCGGGACACTTTCGGCGTACAGGCACCACGTACAGAAGACTGGAGCACCACCAAAAACTACTGAACCTGCCCTGCCATCATCTGAAGCAAGAAGTGGTAACGAGGTGGAATTCAACCCTCTATATGCTTCAGAGGTTGGAGGAGCAGCAAAAGGCCATTCAAGCCTATACAATTGAGCACGATATAGGAGGTGGAATGCACCTGTCTCAAGCGCAGTGGAGAATGATTTCAACGTTGTGCAAGGTTCTGATGCCCTTTGAACGTGAAGTCAGTTCAGACACTGCCAGCCTGAGTCAGGTCATTCCCCTCATCAGGCTTTTGCAGAAGAAGCTGGAGACATTGAAGGAGGAGCTAACACGGAGCGATTCCGCTAGGCATGTGGGACTTGTGGATGGAGCCCTTAATTCGCTTAACAAGGATTCACGGGTGGTCAATCTGTTGAAATCAGAGCACTACATTTTGGCCACCGTGCTCGATCCTAGATTTAAAGCCTACCTTGGATCTCTCTTTCCGGCAGACACAAGTCTGCTGGGGTTGAAAGACCTGCTGGTGAGAAAATTGTCAAGTCAAGCGGAACGCGACCTGTCAACATCTCCTCCTTCACATTCTCCCGCAACTGGGGGTGCGAGGAAAAGGCTCAGAATTCCGAGCCCACCCGCTGGCGGTGATGCAGGGCAGTCTGGAGCGACTGCTGATGCTGACATCTGGTCCGGACTGAAGGACCTGACAACGATTACGGACATGTCGTCTACTGTCACTGCATATGATTCTCTCAACATTGAAAGAATGGTGGAGGATTATATGAGTGACCGCATCCAAGTAGGCACGTCACACAGTCCGTACTTATACTGGCAGGAAAAAGAGGCAATTTGGAGGCCCTTGCACAAACTGGCTTTATTCTACCTAAGTTGCCCTCCCACAAGTGTGTACTCCGAAAGAGTGTTTAGTGCCGCCGCTCACCTTGTCAGCAATCGGCGTACGAGGTTACATCCAGAAAATGTGGAGAAGATGATGTTCATTAAAATGAATTATAATCAATTCCTCCGTGGAAACATTGACCAGCAGCAATTGCCTCCACAAAGTACACAGGGAGCTGAGATGGTGGATTCCAGTGGGGACGAATTGATAATCTGTGAGGAGCGGGATGTACACGGTGATATATCGGAGGATGATGATGAGGTGGACATCTTGCCTCTGTAGAGCCAGTTTGTGCAAGGAGAGATTAATTGCTTCTTTTTTGGTGGGGGTCCAAACCAACCCGTCATATCAGTCACAGTCGTGTGGCAGACCCTGTCACTGAAATGATGGGTTGGTTAAAGTGTGCATGTCCTGTTTATACAACATAAGGGTGGGTGGGAGGGCCCAAGGACAATTCCATCTTGCACCTCTTTTTTCTTTAATTTTTCTTTGCGTCATGTGCTGTTTGGGGAGGGTTTTTTGGAAGGGCCATCCTGCGTGACACTGCAGTGCCACTCCTAGATGGGCCCGGTGTTTGTGTCGGCCACTAGGGTCGCTTATCTTACTCACACAGCTACCTCATTGCGCCTCTTTTTTTTTTTGCGTCATGTGCTGTTTGGGGAGGGTTTTTTGGAAGGGACATCCTGCGTGACACTGCAGTGACACTCCTAGATGGGCCCGGTGTTTGTGTCGGCCACTAGGGACGCTTATCTTACTCACACAGCTACCTCATTGCGCCTCTTTTTTTCTTTGCGTCATGTGCTGTTTGGGGAGGGTTTTTTGGAAGGGCCATCCTGCGTGACACTGCAGTGCCACTCCTAGATGGGCCCGGTGTTTGTGTCGGCCACTAGGGTCGCTTATCTTACTCACACAGCTACCTCATTGCGCCTCTTTTTTTCTTTGCGTCATGTGCTGTTTGGGGAGAGTTTTTTGGAAGGGACATCCTGCGTGACACTGCAGTGACACTCCTAGATGGGCCCGGTGTTTGTGTCGGCCACTAGGGTCGCTTATCTTACTCACACAGCTACCTCATTGCGCCTCTTTTTTTCTTTGCGTCATGTGCTGTTTGGGGAGGGTTTTTTGGAAGGGACATCCTGCGTGACACTGCAGTGACTCTCCTAGATGGGCCCGGTGTTTGTGTCGGCCACTAGGGTCGCTTATCTTACTCACACAGCTACCTCATTGCGCCTCTTTTTTTCTTTGCGTCATGTGCTGTTTGGGGAGGGTTTTTTGGAAGGGACATCCTGCGTGACACTGCAGTGCCACTCCTAGATGGGCCAGGTGTTTGTGTCGGCCACTAGGGTCGCTTAGCTTAGTCATCCAGCGACCTCGGTGCAAATTTTAGGACTAAAAATAATATTGTGAGGTGTGAGGTATTCAGAATAGACTGAAAATGAGTGGAAATGATGGTTTTTTGAGGTTAATAATACTTTGGGATCAAAATGACCCCCAAATTCTATGATTTAAGCTGTTTTTTAGGTTTTTTGGAAAAAAACACCCGAATCCAAAACACACCCGAATCCGACAAAAAAAATTCGGTTAGGTTTTGCCAAAACGCGGTCGAACCCAAAACACGGCCGCGGAACCGAACCCAAAACCAAAACACAAAACCCGAAAAATTTCCGGCGCTCATCTCTACTAGCGACATGTCGGACCCCACAGGCATGGCTGGGATCGCACAAGATACATCGTAAGCAAAAGGACCGCATACGATTTATCTTTTGCGATCCTACCGCCCGGGAGGCTGCCGGGGTGATCACCTGCGACATGAGGGTCGGACCTGTCGCATTAGTGTATGGGGCCCTTTAGTCCATCATCTACTCCATGCTCCCTACACTCGCACCTAACACTCAGTTTCTGCCTCCCTGATGCTTATTTCAGGTTATTTCAGTCCTGTATTGTCTTGTACTGTAAGTCACTGTTTTCTTGTTTTCCTCATTTGCTTATGTACTTTGGTAGGCACTGCATTACCCCTGTGACACCATATAAATAAAGGATAAGAATATATATTCATTGAAGCAAAGACTGCATTTAGTTTTCCTGTGGATTTGTTTCCCTATGCATTTCATTTGTATGGGGGTTTACTGTACATGCAGTTTATTTAGCTACATATGTAGGACCTGATTTAGAAATGTAGCATCCAGCAGCTGTGCAAAAATATGCAAATGTCGCAGCCGCCTGGATTTGTATTAAGACACCCCCTGGTGGTTTTGCAAATCTCAGCATTCGTATACAAAGATGCAGCATAGGTTGTAGATCAGTCAATTATTAAAGTTCTAAGTTATGACTATGATTACACAGCATGACCACAGGAAGTAAGTTGCCAGAGCCTTTTCTGTTGCATACAGGATGGTAGTCGTAGACTATAACACACCCCAAAAATAGTCACGACATGCCTGCATTTAACCAACATGTGCCCTTAATCACTTAATTAGACCAGGCTTTTTCAACCAGTGTGCCTTGGCACACTAGTGTGCCGCAACCAGTTGCAAGGTGTGCCGCGGAGCCAGAGCAGCTTCCTGCACCTTCAGAGTGAACTATTGGTCTGGGCTCTTCTTAGAGGATCAGTCGTGCTCCGGCCGTGACCTATGCCTTGAAAATGATGTGTTATCATAGGTCACAGCCACCGCGTCTCACCACCCAAGCCACCCTGCCTGCATACACATCTTCCAGTTCCCGCCTGCATACACAGCTTTCCTTGTGCACCCACATCCACACCTGCCCGACCACCCACTGATCAGTATTCGCAGAACTCCACTATGAACAACCCCCGCCACTGAGGGACAGGGAGGAGGACAGCTGATAATAATATTTGTTATTTTATTTCTCCGGTGGGGAATAGTAGGATTTCAATAGGATTTATGTCGGGAGAATAAGAATTTATGGATTTATGGGGGGAACAATGAGAATAATTCATGTGTGGAGCAATAGGATTTATGTGGGGAGCAATGTGATTGGGCTTTTTTTTCTGTGTAGGCCAATGTATGTGTGGATTTTTTTCTATTTTTTTTTTTACCGTGAGGGCCAATGTGTGTGTTTTGGTTTTTTTTTCTGTGGGGAACCGTTGGTGTACCTTGGCAATTTTAAAATATTGTTCAGTGTGCCGCGAGTAAAAAAAAGGTTAAAAATCACTGATTTAGACCATCACAGCACATGCGCAGTGCGACTTAGATGCGTGCACAGATCACCAATAATCATTCAGTGTGACCGCCCTCACAAGACCATCACAGCACATATGCAGTGTGACTTAGATGCGTGCACAGATCACCGATAATCATTCAGTGTGACCGCCCTCACAAGACCATCACAGCACATACGCAGTGCGACTTAGATGCGTGCACAGATCACCAATAATCATTCAGTGTGACCGCCCTCACAAGACCATCACAGCACATACGCAGTGCGACTTAGATGCGTGCACAGATCACCAATAATCATTTAGTGTGACCGCCCTCACAAGACCATCACAGCACATACGCAGTGCGACTTAGATGCGTGCATAGATCACCGGTAATCATTCAGTGTGACCGCCCTCACAAGACCATCACAGCACATGCGCAGTGCGACTTAGATGCGTGCACAGATCACCAATAATCATTCAGTGTGACCGCCCTCACAAGACCATCACAGCACATACGCAGTGCGACTTAGATGCGTGCACAGATCACCAATAATCATTTAGTGTGACCGCCCTCACAAGACCATCACAGCGCATACGCAGTGCGACTTAGATGCGTGCACAGATCACCAATAATCATTCAGTGTGACCGCCCTCACAAGACCATCACAGCACATACGCAGTGCGACTTAGATGCGTGCACAGATCACCTATAATCATTCAGTGTGACCGCCCTCACAAGACCATCACAACACATACGCAGTGCGACTTAGATGCGTGCACAGATCACCTATAATCATTCAGTGTGACCGCCCTCACAAGACCATCACAGCACATACGCAGTGCGACTTAGATGCGTGCACAGATCACCTATAATCATTCAGTGTGACCGCCCTCACAAGACCATCACAGCACATACGCAGTGCGACTTAGATGCGTGCACAGATCACCAATAATCATTCAGTGTGACCGCCCTCACAAGACCATCACAGCACATGCGCAGTGCGACTTAGATGCGTGCACAGATCACCGATAATCATTCAGTGTGACCGCCCTCACAAGACCATCACAGCACTTACGCGGTGCGACTTAGATGCGTGCACAGATCACCTATAATCATTCAGTGTGACCGCCCTCACAAGACCATCACAGCACATACGCAGTGCGACTTAGATGCGTGCACAGATCACCAATAATCATTTAGTGTGACCGCCCTCACAAGACCATCACAGCACATATGCAGTGCGACTTAGATGCGTGCACAGATCACCGATAATCATTCAGTGTGACCGCCCTCACAAGACCATCACAGCGCATACGCAGTGCGACTTAGATGCGTGCACAGATCACCGATAATCATTCAGTGTGACCGCCATCACAAGACCATCACAGCGCACACGCAGTGCGACTTAGATGCGTGCACAGATCACCGATAATCATTCAGTGTGACCGCCCTCACAAGACCATCACAGCACATGCGCAGTGCGACTTAGATGCGTGCACAGATCACCGATAATCATTCAGTGTGACCGCCCTCACAAGACTATCACAGCACGTACGCAGTGCGACTTAGATGCGTGCACAGATCACCGATAATCATTCAGTGTGACCGCCCTCACAAGACCATCACAGCACATACGCAGTGCGACTTAGATGCGTGCACAGATCACCAATAATCATTCAGTGTGACCGCCATCACAAGACCATCACAGCACATACGCAGTGCGACTTAGATGCGAGCACAGATCACCAATAATCATTCAGTGTGACCGCCCTCACAAGACCATTACAACACATGCGCAGTGCGACTTAGATGCGTGCACAGATCACCAATAATCATTCAGTGTGACCGCCCTCACAAGACCATCACAGCACATATGCAGTGCGACTTAGATGCGTGCACAGATCACCAATAATCATTCAGTGTGACCGCCCTCACAAGACCATCACAGCACATACGCAGTGCGACTTAGATGCGAGCACAGATCACCAATAATCATTCAGTGTGACCGCCCTCACAAGACCATCACAGCACATACGCAGTGCGACTTAGATGCGAGCACAGATCACCGATAATCATTCAGTGTGACCGCCCTCACAAGACCATCACAGCACATACGCAGTGCGACTTAGATGCGTGCACAGATCACCGATAATCATTCAGTGTGACCGCCCTCACAAGACCATCACAGCACATACGCAGTGCGACTTAGATGCGTGCACAGATCACCGATAATCAGTGTGACCGCCCTCACAAGACCATCACAGCACATACGCAGTGCGACTTAGATGCGTGCACAGATCACCGATAATCAGTGTGACCGCCCTCACAAGACCATCACAGCACATACGCAGTGCGACTTAGATGCGTGCACAGATCACCTATAATCATTCAGTGTGACCGCCCTCACAAGACCATCACAGCACATACGCAGTGCGACTTAGATGCGTGCACAGATCACCTATAATCATTCAGTGTGACCGCCCTCACAAGACCATCACAGCACATACGCAGTGTGACTTAGATGCGAGCACAGATCACCTATAATCATTCAGTGTGACCGCCCTCACAAGACCATCACAGCACATACGCAGTGCGACTTAGATGCGAGCACAGATCACCTATAATCATTCAGTGTGACCGCCCTCACAAGACCATCACAACACATGCGCAGTGCGACTTAGATGCGTGCACAGATCACCAATAATCATTCAGTGTGACCGCCCTCACAAGACCATCACAACACATGCGCAGTGCGACTTAGATGCGTGCACAGATCACCAATAATCACTCAGTGTGACCGCCATCACAAGACCATCACAGCACATACGCAGTGCGACTTAGATGCGTGCACAGATCACCAATAATCATTCAGTGTGACCGCCCTCACAAGACCATCACAACACATGCGCAGTGCGACTTAGATGCGTGCACAGATCACCTATAATCATTCAGTGTGACCGCCCTCACAAGACCATCACAGCACATACGCAGTGCGACTTAGATGCGTGCACAGATCACCTATAATCATTCAGTGTGACCGCCCTCACAAGACCATCACAGCACATACGCAGTGCGACTTAGATGCGTGCACAGATCACCTATAATCATTCAGTGTGACCGCCCTCACAAGACCATCACAACACATACGCAGTGCGACTTAGATGCGTGCACAGATCACCGATAATCACTCAGCTGCCATGAATCTGTTTTGCAATAATTTCTGCATCACAACCAATGTTTTTATTTGTGTTTACATTTATTGTATGGGAATTATTTTCTTAATATTACTGCATTACTGAATATATTGCACTAATTAATTGATCTTCATTTATTTCAGAGTGAAAATTTTATGATTCCCACGTACTATAATGCCCTGCATTTTGTCACGTTTCCTGGAAAATATACTCTCTGTGTGCAGAAATAATACTTGATATTGTGATTTCCTGTTTTATGCACCAACATTAATAATACAAAATGAAGATGTCCTCATTAAAAAAAGATGACTTAATATTTTTTGTTTTGTTTTTAAATAAATACCTTACTCTAATATAAAGTAACATTAAATGTGTTGTCTTTTCTGTTTTCTTGGAAGAATATGACATGGTAGCATCTGTATAAATAGATATATTTAGGCGGTAATCACAGTGCTTTTTTAATACTCAGATACAGATGTGTCCTCATACATCTAGCCTCAATACGCCATGCACCGCAAGATGCCTGGCGTGAGTGAGATGGCGGTTCCCAGGCAGCTCTGCTTTCTGCTGATTAAAATGATATGTGGAATACCTATATTCTGTGTGTGACTGTGGCCAGGTACATAGCTAGAAATTTGTTGGCCCCATAGCAACATTTTGAAGATGCCCCTGTCGTAATGCTTCTAGAGCAGAGGTTCTCAAAACACCCCAACAGTAAAAGATTAAGGATAGCCATGGCTGAGAACAGATGTTTAAATCAAATTGACTGAGGTACTAATTCACCTGTGCCTAAACATGGTTATCCTTAAAATTTGGACCATTGGGATTCCTTGAGGACCATGTTTGGGTACCTCTGTTCTAGAGAGACACTTCTCAGCAGCTGTTCATTTTATGCTCCATAATAGTGCTGTTGTTTATTTCTCTTACGTCCTAGGGGATACTAGGAATCCATTTAGTACCATGGGTATAGACGGGTCCACTAGAAGCCATGGGCACTTTAAGAAATTGATAGTGTGCGCTGGCTCCTTCCTCTATGCCCCTCCTGCCAGACTCAGTTTAGAAAACGTGCCCGGAGGAGTCGGTCACGTCTCTGGAAGCTCCTGAATAGTTTTCTGCATTTATTTTCTCCGTTTGTTATTTTCAGGCAGGACTGGATAACACCAGCCAGCCTGCTTCGTGGGACTTAGGGGGGGGAATGGCCCAACCTCTCTCATGGTTAATGGTCCCGTTCCCCGCTGAAAGGACACTAGATCCTGATGGAACTATTCGCAAGCCCCACCACTGCGAGCATACATTCCCGCAGCACGCCACCACCCCTAACAGAGCCAGAAGAATGAAGAGTGGTGAGTACTAAGCCAGCATCCTGGTTAGCGGGTCACCGACCATTATGGCCGAATGAGAGTATGGAGACGCACAGCCGAACAGCGGACACAGTACCCAGACTGGCAACAAAGCCATAAAAGGAGTCTGTCTCCATTTTATGCACATAGACACATACAGCTAGTATAAAAAATGAGCGGAAAGACCGCGCGCCATTGAAGGGGCAGGGCTTCACTATGAGCGGATTCAGCAGCTCACCGGTGTCATTTTCCCTCGGCAGCTTAAACAGACTCTGACTGACAAGGATGCGCAACTCCTCTGGAGAGACTCCAGATTACCTCAGGAGTACCAAGGAGTCATAGCTATTATTAGTGCATTAAGGGGGTCATTCCGACCCGATCGCTCACTGCAGTTTGTCGCAGCGATCGGGTCAGAACTGCGCATGCACCGACACCGCAGTGCGCCAGCGCATGGCAGTCATCGCTGAGACAGAGGCAGTCACTGGGCGGGAGGGGGCTGAACGGCAGCATAAAGCTGCCGCTTAGTAGGCGCGGCCCGGCCAATGCAGACATGGCCGGACTGTTGTGGAGGGTGCCGCGGCGGCTGCGTGACGTCTCACGCAGCCGATTCGGCCAGCTGCAGTGACACACAACTCCCGGCCAGCTGGAGGAGCTGCGCTTGCCGGGAGTTACTCCACAAATACAAGAGCATCGCCGATGTGCGATGCTTTTGTATTTATGTGTGGAGAGGGGGGGCGGCACTGACATGCGGGGTGGACTAGCCCTGTGCTGGGCGTCCCCCCGCATGTCAGGGAAGATGATCGTAGCTGTGCTAAATTTAAACTCGGAATGACCCCCTAAGTCTCTATTCTAGGTACTTAGTTTGCAACTCAGCTAAGCTTGGCATAAGCATTAAGGGCACCGTGTGCTGGCTCCATACTCTCTCTGTGTCTCCCTGGAAGGGCTCTTTGTGAGTTAAATGTGCATTTAACCTTTTCCTGTGTGTGTATGCTGTCACTGTTACAGTATGTCAGGCAAAGAGCGTGTTTCATGTAAGGCACAGTGTTTCTCTTCTCCAGGGGGTTCACTAGTGTGTACTCAATGTAGTGTCCCTTCCCAGGCTGGTGGGGCAGAATCAACATGGCTGGACTCCATTAGGGGAATGATTTCCACAATTTCTTTATGAAAAGAGACTCAGTACCCAAACCAGCATCTCAGTCCCCTGCCATTTGTCTGCAAAAACGTACTTTGGCCCATATCCTGCAGTCTGACTCTGATGATGAAGGGTCAGAAATGGAGGAAGGTCAGGTGGACTCAGAGGTGGGGGAGGGTAATCTGCAGCAAGGAATAGAAGCTCTCATAGGGGGTGGGTCCGAGTTGTTTGCTCGCTAGCTGCTTTTAGCAGAATTGCACACGCTAAGCTGCCGCCCTCTGGGAGTGTATCTTAGCATAGCAGAATTGCGAATGAAAGATTAGCAGAATTGCGAATAGAAATTTCTTAGCAGTTTCTGAGTAGCTCCAGACCTACTCACAGATTGCGATCAGCTCAGTCCATTTTGTTCCTGGTTTGACGTCACGCACACGCCCAGCCACTCCCCCGTTTCTCCAGACACTTCCGCGTTTTTCCCTGACACGCCTGCGTTTTTCCACACACTCCCAGAAAATAGCCAGTTTCTGCCCAGAAACACTCACTTCCTGACAATCACTTCAACGATGAAAAATCTTCGTTCGGACGTCAGTAAATCTACTAAGTTTTGTGCTAAAATACTAACCGCATGCGCACTGCATACCATGCGCATTTTTTACTTAATCGCTCCGTTGCAAAAATCGGCAACGAGCGAACAACTCGGAATGAGCCCCATAGAAGCTATCAGAGTAGTTCTGAATATCCCTGACAAGGTGACAGAGATGAGTGAGGTATCTTATTTTAATATAAAAAAGAAATCCTCAGCCACTTTTCCTGTGTCAAAGAAACTGAATACCCTGTTTAAAGAACCGTGGGTTAATCCTGATAAAAAAATTCAAATCCCTAAATGGTTGTTATCATCTTTTCCTCCTGAAGATAGGAAAAAATGGGAAAATTCAGCGATAGTAGATGCATCAGTATCCAGGCTCTCACGGAAAATTGTATTGCTTGTCCCAGGTGCAGCCTCCCTAAAAGACGCGGCTGATCGTAAAATTGAGACTACGCTCAAATATTTGTATACAGCTGCTGGGGTGGCCCAGAGACCCACTATAGTATGTGGGTAGACTAAAAGAGCCATTGCTAAATGGTCAGGTAACCTGATTGAGGGGTTAGACACCTTGCCTCAGGAGGAGGTTATCTTGTTCCTGCAACATATACAAGACTCTGCTAACTTTATGTTGGAAGTCATAAAATAGATAGGCGTGCTTAATGCACGCACTACAGCTATGGCAGTGTCGGCATGCAGGGGATTATCGCTACCCCAGTGGACTGCGGACGGGAACTCCAGGAAAGGCATGGAAGGCCTACCCTTCACAGGCGAGGCCCTATTTGGAGATGAACTAGTCAAATGGATCTCCAAGGCTACTGCGGGTAAGTCCACATACCTATCTTATGCAGCTCCCATGACTAGGAAGGCCAACTCATGACCCAATTAAAGTCCTTTTGGGCTGCCAAGTTTAGGTGCAAGGCCAGAGGTTCTTCTACCACCACCAGAGGTGCTAGAGGTAAACCACGTAAAACAGCGACTGCTGGTTCACAGGAACAGGGCTCAGGCTCAGCTTCCTCAAAACCTTCAGCATGACGGTGGACCACGATGCCTGGAGGACTGGTGGGTGGGAGCTAAAATGCTTCAGTCACATCTGGACAAGTTCATGCCGGAATCCCTGGGTCATAGATCTTATATTCCAGGGCTACAGACTGGAGTTCCAGGAGCTCCCACCTCACAGATTCTTCAAATCAGACTTACCAGTTTCACAAGAGGCAAGTATAACATTACAGGACGCCATTCAAAAACTGGTACAGACCCAGGTCATTGTTTCAGTTCCACCTCACCTGCAAAACAAGGGTTACTATTCCAGCTTGTTTGTAGTACCAAAACCGGACGGATCGGTAAGACCGATTCTGAACCTCAAGTCATTAAACCCGTACTTACGAGTGTTCAAGTTCAAGATGGAGTCTCTGATGGCGTTGATCTCAGGTCTGGAGGAGGGGGAATTCCTAGTGTCTCTGGATATCAAGGAGGCGTACCTTCACATTCCGATCTGGCCGCCTCATCAGGTTTATCTACAGTTTGCTCTGCAGGACTGTCACTACCAGTTCAAGGCACTGCCACTTGGTCTCTCCACGGCACCGAGGGAGTTCACCAAAGTGATGGCAGAGATGATGTTACTTCTCCACAAACGAGGAGTGAACATAATTCCGTACCTGGATGATCTTCTGATAAAGGCACCGTCCAGGGAGCAATTGTTGGACAACATTGGTCTCTCAATCAGACTACTCCTGGATCATGGATGGATTCTGAACCTATCAAAATCTCACCTGGAGCCAACACAGAGGCTTCATTTCCTGGGCATGATACTGGTCTCAGAAGGTATTCCTTCCCTTGGAAAAGGCAGTGATAATCCAGTTTATGGTTCAGGCTGTCCTGAAGCCAACCCAGGTCTTGGTGCATCTCTGAATACATCTTCTGGGGAAAATGGTGGCCTTTTACGAGGCGATTCAGTACGGAAGATTTCATGCAAGGCCCTTCCAGCTGGATCTGTTGGACAAATGGTCCGGATCGCTTCTTCACATGCACCAGAGGATTTGTCTGTCACCAAAAGCCAGGATTTCCCTCCTGTGGTGGCTACAACGTTCTCACCTAGTCGAGGGTCGGAGGTTTGGGATTCAGAATTGGATTCTACAAACCACAGACACAAGTCTCAGAGGTTGGGACGCAGTCACCCAAGGGATACATTTTCAGGGAATATGGTCAAATCTGGAGGTCATCCTTCCGACAAACATCCTGGAACTCAGAGCTATCTACAATGCTCTTCTGCAGGCTTCGTATCTTCGACAGAATCAGGCCAATTAGGTCCATTCAGACAATGTAACACTGAACAAATCCCCTCTTGCGCTATAAATAGTATGGTATGGCTCAAAGTTCAATAAAAACAAATAGATAATTTCATATATTCTATATTTTTTAATACATATAAAATATATATATATATATATATATATATATACTTTACAAATAAACTATTAGACCGGTCAATGAAATCACTAACAATATATTTGCATATCTAAAGGAGGTGGATCTAGGTAAACTCTGTGCACAGAGAAATATAATTTTCAAAAATAAAACTCAGTCCATATATTGGAATAAAAAATCAAATACCAGCTGTAATTTGCACCCATGTAGTAGATAACATATTTACAAGTTGTTGTATAATGGAATTCCTCAATATGCTGCCACTTGGCAAAAGGAGATGATATTGTGCAAAATGACCGCTCCACACTGGAGCCTTACGTGTAGCTTGCACCAGTTGTTACAACACGGGAGAGTCCAATGACAGAAGAGGCAGTCTCGGGCTGCGGGAACGGCGCTTCACTGGCGCCTGCTGTGCTGAATTTTTACCCGACTTCCAAGCTCTATGAGTCCACGCCTCCGAGTGCCGTATGCAGACACCACAGTCGCGGTTTTGTTCTCCCGATCTCCGTTTTGTCCACGGATATTACCGCTAGATGATGTAATAATTTAGGGGTGCAAAAAGGCTGGTACAAGGGTCCAATGATCTGCTTCTGACGCGTTTCGCTCCTCTTACGGGGGCTTCCTCAAAGAATGAGCTCCAAATACTCCAGAACCCTTTTTAAAGGAGAGATCTTGACTCCTATTGGTGTTTCCATTAATGAGTATAAAAAACACCTGTTTCAACATTTACCTAATTCCACCTCCTGATCCAACCTCCTTATAAACATCATTCAATTTATAACAAAATTCTAAATACTATTCTACTAAAAATAATACAGATTAATATGTATAAATATAATTATACATGCATGCCCGCTTATCCATATGTTATCTTTTATACTGCATATTCAATTATTTCCTAAACAGTTATAAAAATCAAATTAAAAAACACAAATATATATATATATATATATATATATACACACACACCTGCACTTATATTATCAGTCTAACGTGTGAATTGAACCGAGTGCCCTATCTCTCGTAGTCCGATGCTCTACCGCTTATCCATCCTCAGCCTCTATAGACATGTTAGATCTTGATCACATAAGTGATTAGATTAGAACGTGCGACATTAATCATAAGTGCATAATTATGCATAGCAAGTGAGGCTTCCATCCTCAAAGGGCAGGTTTTTTAGATGGACCTCATGTATTATTCATATTCTCAACTCTATTATATTTAAATGAAAAAAAATATCTATTATCGCAATACATATTAGTATTGGTCTACGGATACCATCATTAGACATTAATTTACCAATCCATAAATCGAACTTACAATTCCACCTTCCCCAAACCGTTAGTCTACCGTTCCCCCATCGGCAGCCCTTGTATCCAAGATGTTCAACTTCTATAATTCATTCATTTTCCCCGTATACTTCTGTTTCAAGTGGATTGTAGTAACAATATACTAATTAACTAATACTTATTTTTATTTGGTTTTACATTTTTAATCTTTATTAATATTTATTTTTATTTTTATTCATATTTATTTATATTTATTATACAACTCCGTATTTTCTTCATTAATTAACACAGTAAAAAACTGGAAAATCAATGAAAAAATATAATCGGCAGAATAATAGTGCCCCAACTCCATAAATATTGGTATTCCTATGGACAAACTAATCTCAAAATGGAATACTTGCTACAGGTGTCAAATTTATCTAACTGCCCCCCATAATTGAGTTAATGTGTTGGTGCCCCTCCCACCCACACTCCCCCTCCCCTCCCCTCCCACCCTCCACTGGTAACCCACACACAAACATATGGCTGTAAGACAACCTCACAAAAGCTGCATATTATACCACACCCCAAGAATGGTTTTATGCAAACGATTCAAACTCAATACTCTCATTGAGTCCTTGAGGTGATAAAGTTCTTAACTGAAAAATCCAAAGTGCTTCCTTCTTACATAAATTCCAAAAACGATCTCCCCCTCTGACTGTCCTCTTCACATGATGAACTCCTACAACTCTAAGACCTATTGGATTAGATTGATGCACCATGCAAAAGTGACGAGAAACACTGTGTTTATTGAAGCTCTTCATAATATTGAGACGATGCTCCCTAAACCTTGTTTTTAATGAACGGGTAGTCCTACCCACGTACTGCAAGCCACAAGGGCACTGCAGCACGTAAATACAATATGTAGTGTCACAATTGATAAATTCCTTTATAGTAAATTTCTCTTTCGTAGTGAATGATTCTATTTCACTAGACCTATTTAGTATATGACCACAAGTGAGACATTTTCCTTTCCCACATCTAAAACAGCCCACAACTGGTTTCCCCAACCATGGTGAAGAAGTAGAGTGAATTAACTCCCTAGGTTTTTTTTTTAACATGCTAGGTGCTAATAAACTTTTCAGATTGCGATTCTTTTTAAATATAATTTGAGGGTCTGGTAGGATTGCAGATTGTAACAAGTTATCCTGTTGTAGGATTTTGAAATTATCCTTCACTACCCTTTTTATTTCTATAGACTGACTGTTAAATTTAGTTATGAACCTCATCTTAACCGGAGTTTCTCTATTTATTGCCTCATGTGACAATGCTTTTTTCTTCTTGGTTAATAGTACATTCCTATCACTCCTTACTACTTTATCACAAGCTGCTGTTACCATATCTTTCGGATAGCCCCAAGTAACAAAATCCTGTGTCATTCCATTGGCCTGCTCCCTATAATCTTCAATGCTGGAACAGTTCCTACGTAGCCTGCCGAATTGACTGTAAGGTACATTACGTAACCAAGGTTTATAATGATTACTAGAGTAGTGAAGGAAATTGTTGGTATCAACTTCCTTTTTATAATTTTTTGTAGATATGTTCCCTTCACTTGAGGAGATAGCTAGATCCAAATAATTAACCATAATTTTACTATAAGTGTGTGTGAATTTTAAATTAAAATCGTTAGTGTTCAAATAAGTGACAAAATCAAGTGCCGAATCCAAATCCCCATCCCAAATAAAAAACAAGTCCTCTATATAAAGGCCATAGAATACCAGGCTTGCGCCGAAGGGTCCATCCCAAATATATTGATCTTCAAACATTCCCATATATAAATTCGCAAAACTCGGCGCGAACCTGGTACCCATGGCCGTTCCTAGTATTTGTAAAAAGAAATCACCCTCAAAAACAAAATAATTGTGTTCCAAAATTAACTTAATAGCAGAAAGCCAAAACGTCCTAGTCCCTCTGAAATATCTGGACTATTTAAAAAATAGTTTTCAATGGATTTCACCCCTTTGTCATGGGGAATATGAGTGTACAGTGCCTGTACATCTAATGAAAGAAATGCATATTTAGAATTCCATTTTATTTTCAGAAGGTATTCCTTCCCTTGGAAAAGGCAGTGATAATCCAGTTTATGGTTCAGGCTGTCCTGAAGCCAACCCAGGTCTTGGTGCATCTCTGAATACATCTTCTGGGGAAAATGGTGGCCTTTTACGAAGCGATTCAGTACGGAAGATTTCATGCAAGGCCCTTCCAGCTGGATCTGTTGGACAAATGGTCCGGATCGCTTCTTCACATGCACCAGAGGATTTGTCTGTCGCCAAAAGCCAGGATTTCCCTCCTGTGGTGGCTTCAACCTTCTCACCTAGTCGAGGGTCGGAGGTTTGGGATTCAGAATTGGATTCTACAAACCACAGACACAAGTCTCAGAGGTTGGGACGCAGTCACCCAAGGGATACATTTTCAGGGAATATGGTTAAATCTGGAGGTCATCCTTCCGACAAACATCCTGGAACTCAGAGCTATCTACAATGCTCTTCTGCAGGCTTCGTATCTTCGACAGAATCAGGCCAATTAGGTCCATTCAGACAATGTGACGGCGGTGACGTACATAAACTGACAGCGCAGAACAAAAAGAAGCTGCAATGTCAGAGGTGTCAAGAATTCTCCTCTGGGGGGAAAAACACGCTATGGCATTGTCGGCGGTCTTCATTCCAGGAGTAGAAAATTGGGAAGCAGACTTCCTCAGCAGACATGACCTGCATCCGGGGGAATAGAGCCTTCACTCGGAGGTGTTCCAGTGGCTGACGCGTCGGTGGGGTTACCCACAAATCAACATGATGGCATCTCGACTCAACAAGAAGCTCAATCGGTATTGTTCCAGGTCGAGATACCCACAGGCAATCCTCATTACTCCGGACTGTCTTAAGAAGGGCCTGGTATGCGGATCTTCTCGAGATGCTGATCGAAGATCCGTGGCCTCTGCCTCTTCGAGAGGATCCTCTGCAACATCTTTCAAGACTTACTACGGCTGCATTTAATGGCATGGAAGTTGAACGGCTGATTCTAGCCAGGCGAGGGATTCCTGACAAGGTCATCCTGACTATGATCCAAGGCAGAAAGGGGGCAACATCTAAACATTTTCATCGTAACTGGAAAAAATATGTCTCTTGGTGTGAGAGCAGACAATATTCTGTGGTGGAATTTCATCTGGGACATTTCCTTCTTTTTCTGCAGTCGGGCGTAGATGTGGGCCTATGCTTAGGCTCCATTAAAGTTCGGATTTCGGCCTTGTCTATTTTCTTTCAGAAACAATTAGCTTCTCTCCCTGAGGTCCAGACATTCTAGGAAGATGTTCAGCACATCCATCCTCCGTTTGTGCCTTCCATGGCACCTTGGGATCTCAATTTGGTGTTGCAGTGCCTCCAAATGGACTTGTTTGAACCATTACAGGAGGTAGACATAAAGTACCTTACGTGGAAGACCATCACACTGTTGGCCTTGGCTTCAGCAAGACGTGTGTCTGAACTGGAGATGTTGTCTCACAAGAGCCCCTACTTGATTTTCCATGAGGACAGAGCTGAACTCAGGACTTGTCAGCAATTTCTTCCTAAGGTGGTGTCTGCGTTTCACATAAACCAACCTATTGTACTTTCGGTTGTTACAGACACCTCTGCTACTTCAAAGTGTTTGGATGATGTGAGGGCTTTGAAGGTGTATGCAAAGAGAACAGCTCATCACAGGAAACCGGACTCGCTTTTCATTCTCTATGATCCCAATAAAATTGGGTGTCCTGCTTCAAAGCAGTCAGTTGCACACTGTATCAGGCTCACTATCCAGAATTCTTATTCCACGGCAGGCTTTCTGGTTCCAAAATCTTTACATGCCCACTCTACTAGGTCGGTGGGTTCCTCTTGGGCAGCTGCCTGGGGTGTCTCGGCTTTACAGATCTGCCGAGCAGCTGCAGTACTTGGTCAGGTTTGAACACGTTTGCAAAGTTTTACAAGTTCGATACTTTGGCCTTTAAGGACTTTCAGTTTGGTCAATCAGTTCTGCAGGAACCTCAGCACTCTCCCACCCGGTTTGGGAGCTTTGGTACTTCCCCATGGTACTAAATGGATTCCCAGTATCCTCTAGGACGTAAGAGAAAATAGGATTTTAATTACATACCGGAAAATCCTTTTCTCATAGTCCATAGGGGATACTGGGCGCCCGGACAGTACTTCGTTCTGCCTGCACTGTTACTTGGTTAAGTATTCTGGTTTCTTCAGCTGTTGCTGTTCCTGTTTCAAGTTTGGTTAGCGTGGCTTTCCTCTTGTTCTGTGTGTGCTGGTTCGTAATCTCACCACTATCCTTATCTATCCTTCTCTCAAAGTATGTCCGTCTCCTCGGGCACAGTTTCCTAGACTGAGTCTGGTAGGAGGGGCATAGATGGAGTAGCCAGTAGTGATGAGCGGGTTCGGTTCCTCTGAATCCGAACCCGCCCGAACTTCAGCTTTTTTCCACGGGTCCGAGCAGGCTCGGATCCTCCCGCCTTGCTCGGTTAACCCGAGCACGCCCGAACGTCATCATCCCGCTGTCGGATTCTCGCGAGACTCGGATTCTATATAAGGAGCCGCGCGTCGCCGCCATTTTCACACGTGCATTGAGAGTCATAGGGAGAGGACGTGGCTGACGTCCTCTCCGTTAAGAGAAGAGAGAGACACAGTATTTTGGGGAGCATTATTAGGAGGAGTACTACTATACTGTATACTACTCTACTACTTGCTGAAGTGATATTTATAGAGTCATAGGGAGAGGACGTGGCTGGCGTCCTCTCCGTTTAGAGAAGAGAGAGACACAGTATACTATTTTGGGGAGCATTATTAGGAGGAGTACTACTATACTGTATACTACTATACTACTTGCTGAAGTGATATTTATAGAGTCATAGGGAGAGGACGTGGCTGGCGTCCTCTCCGTTTAGAGAAGAGAGAGACACAGTATTTTGGGGAGCATTATTAGGAGGAGTACTACTATACTGTATACTACTCAGACACAGTATTTTGGGGAGCATTATTAGGAGGAGTACTACTATACTGTATACTACTCTACTACTTGCTGAAGTGATATTTATAGAGTCATAGGGAGAGGACGTGGCTGGCGTCCTCTCCGTTTAGAGAAGAGAGAGACACAGTATTTTGGGGAGCATTATTAGGAGGAGTACTACTATACTGTATACTACTCTACTACTTGCTGAAGTGATATTTATAGAGTCATAGGGAGAGGACGTGGCTGGCGTCCTCTCCGTTTAGAGAAGAGAGAGACACAGTATTTTGGGGAGCATTATTAGGAGGAGTACTACTATACTGTATACTACTCTACTACTTGCTGAAGTGATATTTATAGAGTCATAGGGAGAGGACGTGGCTGGCGTCCTCTCCGTTTAGAGAAGAGAGAGACACAGTATTTTGGGGAGCATTATTAGGAGGAGTACTACTATACTGTATACTACTCTACTACTTGCTGAAGTGATATTTATAGAGTCATAGGGAGAGGACATGGCTGGCGTCCTCTCCGTTTAGAGAAGAGAGAGACACAGTATTTTGGGGAGCATTATTAGGAGGAGTACTACTATACTGTATACTACTATACTACTTGCTGAAGTGATATTTATAGAGTCATAGGGAGAGGACGTGGCTGGCGTCCTCTCCGTTTAGAGAAGAGAGAGACACAGTATACTATTTTGGGGAGCATTATTAGGAGGAGTACTACTATACTGTATACTACTCTACTACTTGCTGAAGTGATATTTATAGAGTCATAGGGAGAGGACGTGGCTGGCGTCCTCTCCGTTTAGAGAAGAGAGAGACACAGTATTTTGGGGAGCATTATTAGGAGGAGTACTACTATACTGTATACTACTCTACTACTTGCTGAAGTGATATTTATAGAGTCAGGGAGAGGACGTGGCTGGCGTCCTCTCCGTTTAGAGAAGAGAGAGACACAGTATTTTGGGGAGCATTATTAGGAGGAGTACTACTATACTGTATACTACTCAGACACAGTATTTTGGGGAGCATTATTAGGAGGAGTACTACTATACTGTATACTACTCTACTACTTGCTGAAGTGATATTTATAGAGTCATAGGGAGAGGATGTGGCTGGCGTCCTCTCCGTTTAGAGAAGAGAGAGACACAGTATTTTGGGGAGCATTATTAGGAGGAGTACTACTATACTGTATACTACTATACTACTTGCTGAAGTGATATTTATAGAGTCATAGGGAGAGGACGTGGCTGGCGTCCTCTCCGTTTAGAGAAGAGAGAGACACAGTATACTATTTTGGGGAGCATTATTAGGAGGAGTACTACTATACTGTATACTACTATACTACTTGCTGAAGTGATATTTATAGAGTCATAGGGAGAGGACGTGGCTGGCGTCCTCTCCGTTTAGAGAAGAGAGAGACACAGTATACTATTTTGGGGAGCATTATTAGGAGGAGTACTACTATACTGTATACTACTCTACTACTTGCTGAAGTGATATTTATAGAGTCATAGGGAGAGGACGTGGCTGGCGTCCTCTCCGTTTAGAGAAGAGAGAGACACAGTATTTTGGGGAGCATTATTAGGAGGAGTACTACTATACTGTATACTACTATACTACTTGCTGAAGTGATATTTATAGAGTCATAGGGAGAGGACGTGGCTGGCGTCCTCTCCGTTTAGAGAAGAGAGAGACACAGTATTTTGGGGAGCATTATTAGGAGGAGTACTACTATACTGTATACTACTCTACTACTTGCTGAAGTGATATTTATAGAGTCATAGGGAGAGGACGTGGCTGGCGTCCTCTCCGTTTAGAGAAGAGAGAGACACAGTATTTTGGGGAGCATTATTAGGAGGAGTACTACTATACTGTATACTACTATACTACTTGCTGAAGTGATATTTATAGAGTCATAGGGAGAGGACGTGGCTGGCGTCCTCTCCGTTTAGAGAAGAGAGAGACACAGTATACTATTTTGGGGAGCATTATTAGGAGGAGTACTACTATACTGTATACTACTATACTACTTGCTGAAGTGATATTTATAGAGTCATAGGGAGAGGACGTGGCTGGCGTCCTCTCCGTTTAGAGAAGAGAGAGACACAGTATTTTGGGGAGCATTATTAGGAGGAGTACTACTATACTGTATACCACTCAGACACAGTATTTTGGGGAGCATTATTAGGAGGAGTACTACTATACTGTATACTACTCTACTACTTGCTGAAGTGATATTTATAGAGTCATAGGGAGAGGACGTGGCTGGCGTCCTCTCCGTTTAGAGAAGAGAGAGACACAGTATTTTGGGGAGCATTATTAGGAGGAGTACTACTATACTGTATACTACTATACTACTTGCTGAAGTGATATTTATAGAGTCATAGGGAGAGGACGTGGCTGGCGTCCTCTCCGTTTAGAGAAGAGAGAGACACAGTATACTATTTTGGGGAGCATTATTAGGAGGAGTACTACTATACTGTATACTACTCTACTACTTGCTGAAGTGATATTTATAGAGTCATAGGGAGAGGACGTGGCTGGCGTCCTCTCCGTTTAGAGAAGAGAGAGACACAGTATTTTGGGGAGCATTATTAGGAGGAGTACTACTATACTGTATACTACTATACTACTTGCTGAAGTGATATTTATAGAGTCATAGGGAGAGGACGTGGCTGGCGTCCTCTCCGTTTAGAGAAGAGAGAGACACAGTATACTATTTTGGGGAGCATTATTAGGAGGAGTACTACTATACTGTATACTACTCTACTACTTGCTGAAGTGATATTTATAGAGTCATAGGGAGAGGACGTGGCTGGCGTCCTCTCCGTTTAGAGAAGAGAGAGACACAGTATTTTGGGGAGCATTATTAGGAGGAGTACTACTATACTGTATACTACTATACTACTTGCTGAAGTGATATTTATAGAGTCATAGGGAGAGGACGTGGCTGGCGTCCTCTCCGTTTAGAGAAGAGAGAGACACAGTATACTATTTTGGGGAGCATTATTAGGAGGAGTACTACTATACTGTATACTACTATACTACTTGCTGAAGTGATATTTATAGAGTCATAGGGAGAGGACGTGGCTGGCGTCCTCTCCGTTTAGAGAAGAGAGAGACACAGTATTTTGGAGAGCATTATTAGGAGGAGTACTACTATACTGTATACTACTCAGACACAGTATTTTGGGGAGCATTATTAGGAGGAGTACTACTATACTGTATACTACTCTACTACTTGCTGAAGTGATATTTGTAGAGTCATAGGGAGAGGACGTGGCTGGCGTCCTCTCCGTTTAGAGAAGAGAGAGACACAGTATTTTGGGGAGCATTATTAGGAGGAGTACTACTATACTGTATACTACTCAGACACAGTATTTTGGGGAGCATTATTAGGAGGAGTACTACTATACTGTATACTACTCTACTACTTGCTGAAGTGATATTTATAGAGTCATAGGGAGAGGACGTGGCTGGCGTCCTCTCCGTTTAGAGAAGAGAGAGACACAGTATTTTGGGGAGCATTATTAGGAGGAGTACTACTATACTGTATACTACTATACTACTTGCTGAAGTGATATTTATAGAGTCATAGGGAGAGGACGTGGCTGGCGTCCTCTCCGTTTAGAGAAGAGAGAGACACAGTATACTATTTTGGGGAGCATTATTAGGAGGAGTACTACTATACTGTATACTACTCTACTACTTGCTGAAGTGATATTTATAGAGTCATAGGGAGAGGACGTGGCTGGCGTCCTCTCCGTTTAGAGAAGAGAGAGACACAGTATTTTGGGGAGCATTATTAGGAGGAGTACTACTATACTGCATACTACTATACTACTTGCTGAAGTGATATTTATAGATTAGATAGTGTGACTGTAAGTGTATTATCTGACTTGTGGGGGAGACACTGACAGTGGGGAGCAGTTAGAGTCTGAGAGCAGGACTCAGGAGTACATATAACGTACAGTGCACACTTTTGCTGCCAGAGTCAGTGCCACACTGCCATTGTTGTGACCACACTGACCACCAGTATAATAATATATTTTGTGATTGTCTGCTTAGGACTCGGAGTACTAGTTGCAAGTTGCAACGTGACCTGACCACCAGTTTAATAATCAATCACCACCAGTTTAATATATATATAATTGTATATAATATATATATATATATATATATATAATATTGTATACCACCTACCCGTGGTTTTTTTTTTTCTTTCTTCTTTGTACATACTACTATAGTATAGTAGCTTACTTTAGCAGTCCGCGGTGCTGCTGAGCTGACAGTGTCCAGCAGGTCCGTCATCAGTCATCATTACCAATACCTAATAAATATATTATCTACCTGTCCGGCTGCAGTACTAGTGATATTATATATACATACATATATATATTGATTTCATCTCATTATCAATCATCCAGTCTATATTAGCAGCAGACACAGTACGGTAGTCCACGGCTGTAGGTACCTCTGTGTCGGCACTCGGCAGTCCATCCATAATTGTATACTAGTATCCATCCATCTCCATTGTTTACCTGAGGTGCCTTTTAGTTGTGCCTATTAAAATATGGAGAACAAAAATGTTGAGGTTCCAAAATTAGGGAAAGATCAAGATCCACTTCCACCTCGTGCTGAAGCTGCTGCCACTAGTCATGGCCGAGACGATGAAATGCCAGCAACGTCGTCTGCCAAGGCCGATGCCCAATGGCATAGTACAGAGCATGTCAAATCCAAAACACCAAATATCAGTAAAAAAAGGACTCCAAAACCTAAAATAAAATTGTCGGAGGAGAAGCGTAAACTTGCCAATATGCCATTTACCACACGGAGTGGCAAGGAACGGCTGAGGCCCTGGCCTATGTTCATGGCTAGTGGTTCAGCTTCACAGGAGGATGGAAGCACTCAGCCTCTCGCTAGAAAACTGAAAAGACTCAAGCTGGCAAAAGCACCGCAAAGAACTGTGCGTTCTTCGAAATCCCAAATCCACAAGGAGAGTCCAATTGTGTCGGTTGCGATGCCTGACCTTCCCAACACTGGACGTGAAGAGCATGCGCCTTCCACCATTTGCACGCCGCCTGCAAGTGCTGGAAGGAGCACCCGCAGTCCAGTTCCTGATAGTCAGATTGAAAATGTCAGTGTTGAAGTACACCAGGATGAGGAGGATATGGGTGTTGCTGGCGCTGGGGAGGAAATTGACAAGGAGGATTCTGATGGTGAGGTGGTTTGTTTAAGTCAGGCACCCGGGGAGACACCTGTTGTCCGTGGGAGGAATAGGGCCGTTGACATGCCTGGTGAAAATACCAAAAAAATCAGCTCTTCGGTGTGGAAGTATTTCACCAGAAATGCGGACAACATTTGTCAAGCCATGTGTTGCCTTTGTCAAGCTGTAATAAGTAGGGGTAAGGACGTTAACCACCTCGGAACATCCTCCCTTATACGTCACCTGCAGCGCATTCATAATAAGTCAGTGACAAGTTCAAAAACTTTGGGTGACAGCGGAAGCAGTCCACTGACCAGTAAATCCCTTCCTCTTGTAACCAAGCTCACGCAAACCACCCCACCACCAACTCCCTCAGTGTCAATTTCCTCCTTCCCCAGGAATGCCAATAGTCCTGCAGGCCATGTCACTGGCAATTCTGACGAGTCCTCTCCTGCCTGGGATTCCTTCGATGCATCCTTGCGTGTAACGCCTACTGCTGCTGGCGCTGCTGTTGTTGCTGCTGGGAGTCGATCGTCATCCCAGAGGGGAAGTCGTAAGCCCACTTGTACTACTTCCAGTAAGCAATTGACTGTCCAACAGTCCTTTGCGAGGAAGATGAAATATCACAGCAGTCATCCTGCTGCAAAGCGGATAACTGAGGCCTTGACAACTATGTTGGTGTTAGACGTGCGTCCGGTATCCGCCGTTAGTTCACAGGGAACTAGACAATTTATTGAGGCAGTGTGCCCCCGTTACCAAATACCATCTAGGTTCCACTTCTCTAGGCAGGCGATACCGAGAATGTACACGGACGTCAGAAAAAGACTCACCAGTGTCCTAAAAAATGCAGTTGTACCCAATGTCCACTTAACCACGGACATGTGGACAAGTGGAGCAGGGCAGGGTCAGGACTATATGACTGTGACAGCCCACTGGGTAGATGTATGGACTCCCGCCGCAAGAACAGCAGCGGCGGCACCAGTAGCAGCATCTCGCAAACGCCAACTCTTTCCTAGGCAGGCTACGCTTTGTATCACCACTTTCCAGAATACGCACACAGCTGAAAACCTCTTACGGCAACTGAGGAAGATCATCGCGGAATGGCTTACCCCAATTGGACTCTCCTGTGGATTTGTGGCATCGGACAACGCCAGCAATATTGTGTGTGCATTAAATATGGGCAAATTCCAGCACGTCCCATGTTTTGCACATACCTTGAATTTGGTGGTGCAGAATTTTTTTAAAAACGACAGGGGCGTGCAAGAGATGCTGTCGGTGGCCAGAAGAATTGCGGGACACTTTCGGCGTACAGGCACCACGTACAGAAGACTGGAGCACCACCAAAAACTACTGAACCTGCCCTGCCATCATCTGAAGCAAGAAGTGGTAACGAGGTGGAATTCAACCCTCTATATGCTTCAGAGGTTGGAGGAGCAGCAAAAGGCCATTCAAGCCTATACAATTCAGCACGATATAGGAGGTGGAATGCACCTGTCTCAAGTGCAGTGGAGAATGATTTCAACGTTGTGCAAGGTTCTGATGCCCTTTGAACTTGCCACACGTGAAGTCAGTTCAGACACTGCCAGCCTGAGTCAGGTCATTCCCCTCATCAGGCTTTTGCAGAAGAAGCTGGAGACATTGAAGGAGGAGCTAACACGGAGCGATTCCGCTAGGCATGTGGGACTTGTGGATGGAGCCCTTAATTCGCTTAACAAGGATTCACGGGTGGTCAATCTGTTGAAATCAGAGCACTACATTTTGGCCACCGTGCTCGATCCTAGATTTAAAGCCTACCTTGGATCTCTCTTTCCGGCAGACACAAGTCTGCTGGGGTTGAAAGACCTGCTGGTGAGAAAATTGTCAAGTCAAGCGGAACGCGACCTGTCAACATCTCCTCCTTCACATTCTCCCGCAACTGGGGGTGCGAGGAAAAGGCTCAGAATTCCGAGCCCACCCGCTGGCGGTGATGCAGGGCAGTCTGGAGCGACTGCTGATGCTGACATCTGGTCCGGACTGAAGGACCTGACAACGATTACGGACATGTCGTCTACTGTCACTGCATATGATTCTCTCAACATTGAAAGAATGGTGGAGGATTATATGAGTGACCGCATCCAAGTAGGCACGTCACACAGTCCGTACTTATACTGGCAGGAAAAAGAGGCAATTTGGAGGCCCTTGCACAAACTGGCTTTATTCTACCTAAGTTGCCCTCCCACAAGTGTGTACTCCGAAAGAGTGTTTAGTGCCGCCACTCACCTTGTCAGCAATCGGCGTACGAGGTTACATCCAGAAAATGTGGAGAAGATGATGTTCATTAAAATGAATTATAATCAATTCCTCCGTGGAGACATTGACCAGCAGCAATTGCCTCCACAAAGTACACAGGGAGCTGAGATGGTGGATTCCAGTGGGGACGAATTGATAATCTGTGAGGAGGGGGATGTACACGGTGATATATCGGAGGATGATGATGAGGTGGACATCTTGCCTCTGTAGAGCCAGTTTGTGCAAGGAGAGATTAATTGCTTCTTTTTTGGTGGGGGTCCAAACCAACCCGTCATTTCAGTCACAGTCGTGTGGCAGACCCTGTCACTGAAATGATGGGTTGGTTAAAGTGTGCATGTCCTGTTTATACAACATAAGGGTGGGTGGGAGGGCCCAAGGACAATTCCATCTTGCACCTCTTTTTTCTTTAATTTTTCTTTGCGTCATGTGCTGTTTGGGGAGGGTTTTTTGGAAGGGACATCCTGCGTGACACTGCAGTGCCACTCCTAGATGGGCCCGGTGTTTGTGTCGGCCACTAGGGTCGCTTATCTTACTCACACAGCTACCTCATTGCGCCTCTTTTTTTCTTTGCGTCATGTGCTGTTTGGGGAGTGTTTTTTGGAAGGGCCATCCTGCGTGACACTGCAGTGACACTCCTAGATGGGCCCGGTGTTTGTGTCGGCCACTAGGGTCGCTTAGCTTAGTCATCCAGCGACCTAGGTGCAAATTTTAGGACTAAAAATAATATTGTGAGGTGTGAGGTATTCAGAATAGACTGAAAATGAGTGTAAATTATGGTTTTTGAGGTTAATAATACTTTGGGATCAAAATGACCCCCAAATTCTATGATTTAAGCTGTTTTTTAGTGTTTTTTGAAAAAAACACCCGAATCCAAAACACACACGAATCCGACAAAAAAAATTCGGTGAGGTTTTGCCAAAACGCGGTCGAGCCCAAAACACGGCCGCGGAACCGAACCCAAAACCAAAACACAAAACCCGAAAAATTTCCGGCGCTCATCTCTAGTAGCCAGTTCCGACATGCATCCGATTGTCTGATTTGTACGCTCATTGTGTCCTGTCCTGCTGCTGCTAGTGGCTGCCAGGTGTAGCTGTCAGAGGTGGCAGGGGGAGCTATCACGGGGGACCTGTCAGGCAGCTGGGGGGAAAAGAAAGCCCATCAGTGGCGGTCAGGGGCCAGGAGTACCTGTCAGGTGGCCGGGGGAACCAGTCAGCGGTGCCAGGGGAGACATCTTCAATGGCTGGGGGACTTGTCACGCAGCCGAGGGGACCCATCAGTGGCAGCCAGACGAGGCATCTGCAGCGGCTGGGGGACTTGTCAGGCGGCTGGGGGGACCAGTCAGAGACATCGGGGGAGACATCTGCGGCGGCTGGGGGACTTGTCAGGTGGCCGGGGGGGGGGGGGGGGGGCCGTCAGCGGCAGCCAGAGGAGGCATCTGCGGCGGCTGGGGAACTTGTCAGGCAGCCAGAGGGACCCGTCAGCAGTGCTGTGGGAGACATCTGCGGTGGCTGGGGAACTTGTCAGGCGGCCAGGGGGACCCGTCAGCAGCAGCCGGAGTAGTTATCAGCACCGCCCGGGGTATATGGAGTAGCTATTCGTTGAAAAAAGGAAACTTATTAAGTTGGAAATATGGAGCATATATCTATTATAGAGCTAATACATTTATTTGGGAGTAAATGAACTCACCTACACAAGGGGAGGATAGTCTCTCGGGGAATGAAGAACTTACCTGTATATGGAGATGATATTCTTTGGAAAGAAAAACTTGAAGAATGGAAGAGCATTTGACTTGTACCAACAGATATGAGACATATTGGCACTTATAATGTCAATTATACATTAAATTGTAGAATATAATCCTCCTATTTAGGAATATGGAATATGATGAGCCAGCTTTTCTGCAATTTTATGCAAGTGCTTTAATACTCATTAGAGAAATATACCACAGTGACATAATAGATACTTTTATATAACAGACACATTCGCAGGATGTATTTCCCTTTTCTCTAACGTCCTAAGTGGATGCTGGGGACTCCGTAAGGACCATGGGGAATAGCGGCTCCGCAGGAGACTGGGCACATCTAAAGAAAGCTTTAGGACTATCTGGTGTGCACTGGCTCCTCCCCCTATGACCCTCCTCCAAGCCTCAGTTAGATCTCTGTGCCCGAACGAGAAGGGTGCACACTAGGGGCTCTCCTGAGCTTCTTAGTGAAAGTTTTAGATTAGGTTTTTTATTTTCAGTGAGACCTGCTGGCAACAGGCTCACTGCATCGAGGGACTAAGGGGAGAAGAAGCGAACTCACCTGCGTGCAGAGTGGATTGGGCTTCTTAGGCTACTGGACATTAGCTCCAGAGGGACGATCACAGGCCCAGCTTGGATGGGTCCCAGAGCCGCGCCGCCGGCCCCCTTACAGAGCCAGAAGGCAGAAGAGGTCCGGAAAATCGGCGGCAGAAGACGTCCTGTCTTCAACAAGGTAGCGCACAGCACTGCAGCTGTGCGCCATTGCTCTCAGCACACTTCACACTTCGGTCACTGAGGGTGCAGGGCGCTGAGGGGGGGGCGCCCTGAGACGCAATAAAAACACCTTGGATGGCAAAAAAAATGCATCACATATAGCTCCTGGGCTATATGGATGCATTTAACCCCTGCCAGAATCCATAAAAAAGCAGGAGAAAAGTCCGCGAAAAAGGGGTGGAGCCTATCTCCTCAGCACACTGGCGCCATTTTCCCTCACAGCTCCGTTGGAGGGAAGCTCCCTGTCTCTCCCTGCAGTCACTACACTACAGAAAGGGTTTAAAAAAAAAGAGAGGGGGGCACTAATTAGGCGCAGTATTAACTATACAGCAGCTATAAGGGGAAAAACACTTATATAAGGTTATCCCTGTATATATATAGCGCTCTGGTGTGTGCTGGCAAACTCTCCCTCTGTCTCCCCAAAGGGCTAGTGGGGTCCTGTCCTCTATCAGAGCATTCCCTGTGTGTGTGCTGTATGTCGGTACTTTTGTGTCGACATGTATGAGGAGAAAAATGATGTGGAGACGGAGCAGATTGCCTGTAATAGTGATGTCACCCCCTAGGGGGTCGACACCTGAGTGGATGAACTGTTGGAAGGAATTACGTGACAGTGTCAGCTCTGTATAAAAGACAGTGGTTGACATGAGACAGCCGGCTACTCAGCTTGTGCCTGTTCAGACGTCTCATAGGCCGTCAGGGGCTCTAAAGCGCCCGTTACCTCAGATGGCAGATATAGACGCCGACACAGATACTGACTCCAGTGTCGACGGTGAAGAGACGAATGTGACTTCCAGTAGGGCCACACGTTACATGATTGAGGCAATGAAAAATGTTTTACACATTTCTGATAATACGAGTACCACCAAAAAAGGGGTATTATGTTCGGTGAGGAAAAACTACCTGTAGTTTTCCTGAATCTGAGAAATTAAATGAGGTGTGTGATGATGCGTGGGTCTCCCCCGATAACAACGGATAATTTCTAAAATGTTATTGGCATTATATCCTTTCCCGCCAGAGGTTAGGGTGCGTTGGGAAACACCCCCTAGGGGGGATAAAGCGCTCACACGCTTGTAAGGGCTCTACCTTCGCCTGAGATGACCGCCCTTAAGGATCCTGCTGATAGAAAGCAGGAGGGTATCCTAAAAGGTATTTACACACATACTGGTGTTATACTGCGACCAGCAATCGCCTCAGCCTGGATGTGCAGTGCTGGGTTGGCGTGGTCGGATTCCCTGACTGAAAATATTGATACCCTAGATAGGGACAGTATATTTTTGCCTATAGAGCATTTAAAAGATGCATT
This sequence comes from Pseudophryne corroboree, assembly GCF_028390025.1. Lineage (NCBI taxonomy): Eukaryota > Metazoa > Chordata > Amphibia > Anura > Myobatrachidae > Pseudophryne > Pseudophryne corroboree. The sequence continues at coordinate 232,633,218 of NC_086452.1, read as the reverse complement.
TTTATATATGCGTGATGCACAGCGGAATATTTGCCGACTGGCATCAAGTCTAAGCGCGTTGTCCATTTCTACCAGTAGAGGGTTATGGACACGTCAGTGGTCAGGTGATGCGTATTCCAAACGGCATTTGGAAGTATTGCTTTATTAAGGGAGGAGTTATTTGGGGTCGGTCTTTCAGACCTGGTGGCCACGGCAACAGCTGGGAATTCCACGTTTGTACCCCAGGTCGCCTCTCAACATGAGAAGACGCCGTATTATCAGGCGCAGTCTTTTCGTTGGACAAGCGGGCAAAAGGTTCCTCATTTCTGCCCTGTGACAGAGGGAGAGGAAAAAGGCTGCAGAAATCAGCCAGTTCCCAGGAACAGAAACCCTCTCCCGCCTCTGCCAAGCCCTCAGTATACGCTGGGGCTTTACAAGCAGAATCAGGCACGGTGGGGGGCCCGTCTCAATGAATTTCAGCGCGCAGTGGGCTCACTCGCAAGTAGACCCCTGGATCCTTCAGGTGATATCTCAGGGGTACAAATTAGAATTCGAGACGTCTCCCCCTCGCCGTTTCCTAAAGTCGGCTTTACCGATGTCTCCTTCTGACAGGGAGACAGTTTTGGAAGCCATTCACAAGCTGTATTCCCAGCAGGTGATAATCAAGATACCCCTCCTGCAACAGGGAACGGGGTATTATTCCACACTGTTGTGGTACCGAAGCCGGACGGCTCGGTGAGACCGATTCTAAATCTAAAATCTTTGAACACTTACGTACAGAGGATCAAATTCAAGATTGAGTCACTCAGAGCAGTGATTGCGAACCTGGAAGAAGGGGACTACATGATGTCTCGGGACATCAAGGATGCTTACCTTCATGTCAAAATTTACCCTTCTCACCAAGGGTACCTCAGGTTTATGGTACAGAACTGTCACTATCAGTTCAGACGCTGCCGTATGGATTGTACACGGCACCCCGGGTCTTTACCAAGGTAATGGCCGAAATGATGATATTCCTTCGAAGGAAGTGAATTTTAGTTATCCCTTCCTTGGACAATTCCCTGATAAGGGTAAGATCCAGGGAACAGTTGGAGGTCGGTGTAGCACTATCTCAGGTAGTGTTGCGGCAGCACGATTGGATTCTCAATATTCCAAAATCGCACCTGGTTCCGACGACGTGTCTTCTGTTCCTAGGGATGATCCTGGACACAGTCCAGAAAAAGGTGTTTCTCCCGGAGGAGAAAGCCAGGGAGTTATCCGAGCTAGTCAGGAACCTCCTAAAACCGAGCCAAGTCTCAGTGCATCAATGCACAAGGGTTCTGGGTAAAATGGTGGCTTCCTACGAAGCAATCCCATTCAGCAGATTCCACGCAAGAACTTTCCAGTGGGACCTGCTGGACAAATGGTCCGGATCGCATCTTCAGATGCATCAGCGGATAACCCTGTCACCAAGGACAAGGGTGTCCCTCCTGTGGTGGTTGCAGAGTGCTCATCTTCTAGAGGGCCGCAGATTAGGCATTCAGGACTGGGTCCTGGTGACCACGGATGCCAGCCTGCGAGGCTGGGGAGCAGTCACACAGGGAAGGAATATCCAGGGCTTATGGTCAAGCCTGGAGACATCACTTCACAAAAATATCCTGAAGCTAAGGGACATTTACAATGCTCTAAGCTTAGCAAGACCTCTGCTTCAAGGTCAGCCGGTGTTGATCCAGTCGGACAACATCACGGCAGTCACCCACGTAAACAGACAGGGTGGCACAAGAAGCAGGAGGGCAATGGCAGAAGCTGCAAGGATTCTTCGCTGGGCGGAAAATCATGTGATAGCACTGTCAGCAGTATTCATTCCGGGAGTGGACAACTGGGAAGCAGACTTCCTCAGCACGACCTCCACCCGGGAGAGTGGGGACTTCACCCAGAAGTCTTCCACATGATTAAAAACTCGACAGGTATTGCGCCAGGTCCAGGGACCCTCAGGCAATAAGCTGTAGACGCTCTGGTAACACCGTGGGTGTACCAGTCAGGGTATGTGTTCCCTCCTCTGCCTCTCATACTCAAGGTACTGAGATTGATAAGATGGAGAGGAGTAAGCACTATATTCGTGGTTCCGGATTGGCCAAGAAGGACTTGGTAACCGGAACTTCAAGAGATGCTCACGGAGGATCCGTGGCCTCTACCTCTAAGAAGGGACCTGCTCCAGCAAGGACCCTGTCTGTTCCAAGACTTACCGCGGCTGCGTTTGACGGCATGGCGGTTGAACGCCGGATCCTGAAGGAAAAAAGGCATTCCGGATGAAGTCATCCCTATCCTGATCAAAGCCAGGAAGGATGTAACCGCAAAAACATTATCACCGCAATTGGCGAAAATATGTTGCGTGGTGCGAGGCCAGTAAGGCCCGACGGAGGAAATTCAACTGGGTCGATTCCTACATTTCCTGCAAACAGGAGTGTCTATGGGCCTGAAATTGGGGTCCATTAAGGTTCAAATTTCGGCCCTGTCAATTTTCTTCCAAAAAGAACTAGCTTCAGTCCCTGAAGTTCAGACGTTTGTAAAAGGGGTACTGCATATACAGCCTCCTTTTGTGCCTCCAGTGGCACTTTGGGATCTCAATGTAGTTTTGGGTTCCAAAAGTCACATTGGTTTGAACCACTTAAATCTGTGGAGTTAAAATATCTCACATGGAAAGTGGTCATGCTGTTGGCCCTGGCCTGGGCCAGGCGCGTGTCAGAATTGGCGGCTTTATCCTGAAAAAGCCCTTATCTGATTTTCCATTCGGACAGGGCGGAATTGAGGACTCGTCCTCAGTTTTTCCCCAAGGTGGTTTCAGCGTCTCACCTGAACCAACCTATTGGTGGTGCCTGCGGCTACTAGGGACTTGGAGGCCTCCAAGTTGCTAGACGTTGTCAGTGCCCTGAAAATATATGTTTCCAGGACGGCTGGAGTCAGGAAATCTGACTCGCTGTTTATCCTGTGTGCACCCAACAAGCTGGGTGCTCCTGCTTCTAAGCAGACTATTGCTCGTTGGATTTGTAGTACAATTCAGCTTGCACATTCTGTGGCAGGCCTGCCACAGCCAAAAATCTGTAAATGCCCACTCCACAAGGAAGGTGGGCTCATCTTGGGCGGCTGCCCGAGGGGTCTCGGCTTTACAACTTTGCCGAGCAGCTACTTGGTCAGGAGCAAATACGTTTGTAAAATTCTACAAAATTGATATCCTGGCTGAGGAGGACCTGGAGTTCTCTCATTTGGTGCTGCAGAGTCATCCGCACTCTCCCGCCCGTTTGGGAGCTTTGGTATAATCCCCATGGTCCTTACGGAGTCCCCAGCATCCACTTAGGACGTTAGAGAAAATAAGAATTTACTTACCGATAATTCTATTTCTCATAGTCCGTAGTGGATGCTGGGCGCCCATCCCAAGTGCGGATTGTCTGCAATACTTGTACATAGTTATTGTTACAAAAATCGGGTTATTATTGTTGTGAGCCATCTTTCAGAGGCTCCTCTGTTATCATGCTGTTAACTGGGTTCAGATCACAGGTTATACGGTGTGATTGGTGTGGCTGGTATGAGTCTTACCCGGGATTCAAAATCCTTCCTTATTGTGTACGCTCGTCCGGGCACAGTATCCTAACTGAGGCTTGGAGGAGGGTCATAGGGGGAGGAGCCAGTGCACACCAGATAGTCCTAAAGCTTTCTTTAGATGTGCCCAGTCTCCTGCGGAGCCGCTATTCCCCATGGTCCTTACGGAGTCCCCAGCATCCACTACGGACTATGAGAAATAGAATTATCGGTAAGTAAATTCTTATTTTCCAGTAAATACTTATAACAATAGCTATACATATATACATTTTTCAAGTGAGTGGCTAATCTATATACAGACATCATATAAGTTTATCTACCCCCCTCCCCCTCTATTTTTCTTTTTTCTTTTTTAAGCAATATCTGGTACATTTATGTGTTTCTGCTTATATTTCAGCACTTTTTTCTCTTTTTTGTGCATCACTTCACAGACACCTTTGGAATTACTGTTGTTATTTTTAATCACTTTGTAGCTCACATATACCATTTGATAACACACTATAATACTCAATATACATATTCATTTTAGGAATACTTTCACAAAGCATTGGTCATACACTAATTTTTCCTCCAGATAGAGGGGCTTTCATCAATGTGAATATTCCATAAATAATACACGAGACACTTAGGCACTTGTTTAAACACCCAAAACACATATAAGTTAACACCACAAATAAACAAATTTGGACAAAATTATCTACTGACATATTTATTTTAGCAACACCCAGTTTTTTTTTTGTATGTTGGGATTGAGTATGCGCCACAGCAGATACTCATAATAGTACCATACAACATACTTTTTATATATATATTTTAGTATCTATAAACAAGCTCTATATAGGCTTACATTAGTCACTTAATGTATTCTGCAATAACAATGACCATCTTGAAGATATAAACACTACAGCCATAGATTTATTATATCTATGGATATGTCTCCTGTTAGTGGCATTTAGCATAAGATTTCAATATATATGATTATTAAATGTATGAGAATGAATACCACCACATGTACATGCAATTAAAGATCTCCCAGTAGGATACGGGATATAAACATAAAATAAAATAAAGATTTTATTAGATAGATTTAATATACTGTATAAATGAACGTATAGTTATTGTTTATTATATATACAAACATATACTTATATACTTTAACATATATACTTTTTTTCTCCTGTTATTAACAAGGTTATTAATTTGTCATATTGTAAAACACACTGTAGTCTCTGTAGGTAACAAGATGTGCATTAACAACTTCATATCCAAATTGTGTGATTACTCTATACTTATAATATGATGTACGCTCCCTTTAAAGAACAGATATTTTTTCCTAATACGCAGCAGCAAAGAATATTTGATTATATAGAATAAAGCTTCCAGATGTGTAAGTCAGCTAGAGTGATAAATGTAAGACAAACATGCTTTGTTTCATTTTGAATGATATCGTGAATACATTGGACTCCAACGGACCTCAGCATCAATTTATTTTGAATCTCCCGCAAGACCAACTGATTGGTTGCAGGTGAAATAAAAGGATACTCCAGGAACGGCTTCGGGTTACCCTGACAAAGCTAATGCGAAACGTACGTAGGACCTGAGCATCCTACGTGCCTGCTCCATCAGTCATATTATACAAAATGTACTAATGTATTGTTCTTATTAATCTAGGAAAGGCAGCTCAATGTGATACCGCTTGATATGACCACGGTTTAAAGAGAATGTCCGCAATTAAGAGAACTGCATATATCATACAGGAGCTACAGTATATATGAACTCTGTTGCATATTACTATATCTCATTATCTGACTGCAAAGTAGAGATACCAGACCGTGGTCTAAAGATTGAGTATCTGTGTACCTCTGTCAGTGTCCGTATTAGTTCCATTACAGACAATTTAGTATAATACTCATGTGGACTCGACACAGACAATTTACATGTACACCTGTTCTATACAATTTGATTGCAGCACGGCTTCTCTGCATTCCCAGTAAAGGGACTACTAGTGAAGGCGCATCAATATGCGGGTCCGCATTAATATAATCACAGGGAACCCATACATGGGACAGCCTCAGCTTCTGCATTTAGTCCCATCACAGAAAACTTAACACATTGTTCATAAATGCTTAAAACAATAAAATACAGTCAGCTGGAACAGGTCATGTAATACTGATTATATATGACACCAAGGACAGAGGACACAAGCGGATCCATTATAGACATTTTATATACACACGTGCCCTGTACAAGTTTATTATAAGACCGCTCCTTCGTATTCCCAGTAAAGGGATTAATAGTGTAGAAACGTCCATATGCGGGTACACATTAGCGTGATTATAGGGAACCCATGTACAGGACGATCTTTCACTATCTGTTTGAGGATGATACAATCTGATCCTGAATAGGGATAAATCAATGTGAGCACGTATATACTGATGTTCATGTTGGACTGGCCATGGACAGTATATATATTAGACTTAGCCTCAATGGGATATGGTGATCTCCTGACCAGCCTATAACAGGACATTAGCAAGTGTTACATTGTGCCCAATAAACAACATATCATATAATTATACCCTGTGTGTTTCAGTAATACTTTAGACAAATACAGAGTAAGATTCATACTAAGCTCTCTCTGATAGGGATAAGACTTATTGAGCCAGTATTCAAAAGCACCACTACTCATATGATGTACAGATGCTCATGAGCACATAACCTCATTTATTGGGGACACAACTACAGGAATGCTCATTAGAATAACATATGTGGGGGAGTCAAACACCTGACACCAGCAATAAGAGGTGAATTAACAGCATACCTGACCCTACACGAATGAGCAACTAGAGGATCATTTCCCATGTACTGTATATCAGCAACCTGACACTTTAAGTGAGAGGTTGAAGTATTATATATTGAAGACTAGATATTAATATCCTGACACTATAAGTGAGTGATTGAATCATCACATACTTAATATTTAATATCGGTATGATGTTGGGATGTAATTATAGGATCCTATGATATAAGTTTATCACATCTGACACTGCAAGTGAGAGGTGTGTTGATATCAGGGCCCTCATTCCGAGTTGTTCGCTCGCTAGCTACTTTTAGCAGAAATGCAAATGCAAAGCCGCCGCCCTCTGGGAGTGTATCTTAGCATAGCAGAATTGCTAACAAAGATTAGCAATTCTGCTATTAAGTATTTCCTTGCAGTTTCTGAGTAGCTCCAGACCTACTCCTAGATTGCGATCACCTCAGTCCATTTAGTTCCTGGTTTCACGTCACAAACACGCCCAGCGTCTGGCCAGCCACTCCTGCATTTTTACCTGGCATGCCTGCGTTTTTTTAGCACACTCCCTGAGAACGGCCAGTTTCCGCCAAGAAACACCCACTTCCTGTCAATCACACTACGATCAGCAGAGTGATTGAAAAGCTTTATTCGCCCGTGAGTAAAATAGCATAGTTTTGTGTAAAATTGCTTGGCGTGTGTGCCCTGCTGTGCATACGCATGCGCAGAACTGCCGGATTTTAGACTATTAGCAATTCTGCTAAAAATAGCAGTGAGCGAACAACTCGGAATGACCACCCATATCTGCTAATTTTGGAAACCTGACACTATAAGTGAGAGGTCGTAAAAGGGTTTTGTGCTCAAACAGGCATCATATATCATAGAGGATCCTGCACTAGAAGCTTAACATTCCTGACATTATAAGTCAGAGGTGGATTGATTTGATATTTGAGAGTAATAGAACCTGACACTACAAGTGAGAGGTTTATCACTGGATACTGTGCTCAAGAAGGCAGCATACATTATATCACAGTGATAGGTCAATTACAAAGATATCACACTGTATATTTAATATGTTACACTATATTCGGAACTCAATACAATAGGTACAAAACCTATCTACTGGAAGGTGGATGCTTGAATTGGCCAGAGTATACTGTGATCCACACAGGACTATTATATTGTATCACAAAACATTGAGACATATAAATTGTATCCACAACCTAAGGAGTCTGGACATAATGTCAAGAGCTTTCATATAAGCACTAAAGTAACAGCTTTAACTCAAGTGTATCGTATCAATAGAAATTGTAACTCAGGATAGAGCTACTGTTACTTATATTAAGACAGTGATCTACAAAGGACAGACACTAAACAGATACTCAGGTTTTAACCAATCTATGTTTATTGTAGTCTTGTATTTTTTCTTTTTTTTCTTTTTTGTCTACATTTCACAGTGTTGTCATATTTACACACAGTTGTTATTTGTGAGTTTAATATTTTGCATACTAGTTTACTAGCAGGACACGTTAAAGTACGTGTCATCTATTTTATAGAAAAATAAATAAAAGTTACATTTTATATCTCAGTGCACCGAAGACAGATCCCTTTCTTTCTTCTTTTTCCTTTATCTCACTCCTGGATGGGCCAGGTATTTGTGCCGCACACTTGTGTCACTTAGTTTGGCCATCCAGCTACCTCGGTGCAACTTTTAGGCCTAAAAACAATATTGTGAGGTGTTCAGAATAGACTGGAAATGAGTGGAAATGATTGTTATTGAGGTTAATAATACTGTAGGAGTTAATTACCCCCAAATTCTGTGATTTTAGCTTTTTTTTTTTTTTTTTTTTAATCATCCAAAACCAAAACACAAAAGGGTAGTTTTGGCAAAACCAAGCTAGAAACCAAAACATGAAAATGGAATTAGAACCAAAACCAAAACACAAAACATGAAAAGTGCCAGCCGCACATCTCCAATTCATAGGTATGAAACGTAGACTGTCTCAGTACACTAATTTCTGGTACAGAGAGAGGACTGGATGATAAGTTAAGTATTAATTCTTGTTTTAAATTATTTTTCCCTTTCTCTCTCGCACTGTCCACCAATTCTAATTCTTCTTCCGCCAGGGTTTCTCTCTGCACTCTGCTTTTTACTCCCAAAGGGGCACAGCTGGCTGTAGTTGTTCTGCTTGAGCTGGCTGCATCTAAATCAATTTGGGAGTTGCCACTAGAGATGTCCAATTCTAAGGGAGACTCTCTTTGTTTCTTATTGTATCTAGGATGAGTCTGCCTGAATTGGCGCTGTCACTTACTGGACCAATTATATACCCGATTATCCTTATAATCACGAGTAAGTGCTGTATACTTTTTGGTCTTAAAATTGATTAATTTGGCTCTAACTATGTGTAGTTGATTTATCCAGTCATTACTTGTGTCCACAGGTAGTTGTTTCATTGCAACTCAATTTAAATGGTTTTATCTTTTCCCGTACTTGTATTAATTCCCATGTAGATTCCCCTAATACCAACAGGATAAGGTCAAAGGATGCCTTATATAGGACAACCACCCACTTTCGGCAAAACTCAGGGTTATTACTTCCTATAGTGGGGTTATTTCGAATTCTAAACCCTCCTGGAATCTTATGGTCATGGAAGTAATCTGGCAGTGATACGCCGTGCAGGTAGAAATCTACCTCATGTTTTTTCAATTTCAACAAATGTGAATATCGGTGTTCATGTGAATCCGCTCCTGCCTTGAGAAAAAAACTGTGGGGATAATTCAGACCTGATCGCTTGCTAGCGTTTTTTGCAGTGCTACTATCAGGTCAGAACTGCGCATGCGTATGCACCGCAATGTTGCACTGGTACAAAGCGGATCGTTGCTGTGCAATGGGTTTTACGAAGAATCCATTCTCACAGCCAATCGCAAGGTGATTGAAAAGAAGAGGGAGTTTGTGGGTGTCAGCTGACCGTTGCCAGGGAGTGGTTGGACAAACGCAGGCGTATCCATACGTTTCCAGGGTGGCTGTCTGATGTCAATTCCAGCAGGCTGAAGTGATCGCAGCGGCTGAGTAAGTCCTGGGCAACTCAGAAACTGCACAAAGTTTTTTTGTACCGATCGCACACTTGCACAGCCAAAATACACTCCCAAATGGGTGGTGACTATGCGAACGCAGGACTGCAAAAACAGCTAGCGAGCATTCAGGTCTGAATTACCCCCTTTGTTACGATAACCAATAGCTCCTTCTGTTCCAGTCTCCATTGCTAAAGTGCAAAGTGCAGTGCCACACCACAATAAATTAAAATCAAATGTCCCAACTTAAGACACTGGCTGGTGCCTACATATGTGATGTTTGTCGGGTGCCTTAATAAATGGAAGTATGATCATCACACACCTCCTACATGTATTCAGTCAATGCATTCGACACTCACGTTGTTTCCGTTACTTTGCCCGGTATGTTATAAATTTCACTATAACATAATAATTATACAGTATGTTATGATATTTGTATATGGATTATGTATTGTTATGTTATAGTGAATTTTAAATGAGATCAGGTGTATGTAAGGATGTGGACCCGGCTTCCCACGGTGGTGGAGGTCCCATATCTATTTAGGTAAGAATTGTTGTTTTTTTTCACATACCCGGTCAGCTTTGACAAAGGTGCTGGCTGGGCACCGAAAAGTTATCATTATGTATGATATTGTCTACTAAAAGATCATTCTACACATATTCAGAAGTGCCGCAGTTTTTGTTCTTCTGTGTTAATCTATGGTTAACTTTTATTAACCGTGGCCACTAGCTTTCTCATGCAGCCCTGTGTGGACTCTATTATCCTGAACCTGTCTCAGCTGGTCCTTAGCAATCTATCTAAGTCAGGCATTCCCAACCACGGTCCTCAAGGCACACCAACAGTGCAGGTTTTAGTGATATCCAGGCTGCAGCACAGATGGTTAAATCAAAATAACTGAGCTACTAATTAAGTCACCTGTGCTGAAGCCTGGATATCACTAAAACATGCACTGTTAGTGTGCCTTGAGGACCGTGGTTGGGAATGCCTGATCTAAGTCAATGTAAGGTGACTAGTGTACCTTTAAAAGCCATTAAGTGTGTGACAGGTGCACATTAAATCTAGCAGGCAGATGATGTGTGTAACAGCAGTGAAGTAGTCAGGTTTTAAGACTCTGTGATAGTGTAGGACCTGCTTGAAGGTGGGGTACCTTGGTGAGCGGTTTGCAGGCTTCTGTGTATTGGCCAATCCACTAACTAAACCCCCATCATTTATTTATTGAGGTGCTGAGGATAAGTGAGCTTGCTATGGTGAGTGCTGGGTTTTCTGTTTGTAAATATATATAATGTGTGAATGTTTCTAAAGTATCCAGGTTTCTCAGTACTGTTTGTTATGTTCACTAAATTAGTCTGTGTTCAGGCCCGGCACTGGCCGCTCAGCAAGGGATGCAGTGCAGGGAGGCGCCAGGCTGCAGAGGTGCTCTCCCTGCTCCCATACCCTGTGCTGCTGTCCCTGCTGCTGCTGGCTGCTGCACCTGTCACACTCTATGACATGCAGCGGTGTCGGCAGCACGAAGCCTCCTCTCCCCTCCCCTGTGACAGTGTGCATACCTAAAAGGGGCGGGGCTATGCGAGGAAGGGGCGGAGCCACATGGGACCAAGGCTACAGCCTGTAACACACATGAGGATATGGTAAAAAGACTATAGGGCCCTACACACTGGCAGATCTCTCTGCACGATATGAATGTTCTCGTTCATTAATGAACGAGAACTCGTTCATTTCGTGGGTGCAGGGTGTAGGCAGTAGCGGATCTTGCCACGGGCAAGCAGTACTTTTGCCCGGGGCGCCGCCTTCCGGAGGGCGCAGGGCGCCCTCCGGAGGGCGCCGCACCAGGGCAAGATCCGCTACTGGTGTGTGCCCCCTGCTGCCCGCTGCCCGCTGCCCCCGGCCGCTACCGCTGGGAAGGGAAACTAGACGCGTACGCGTCTAGTTTCCCTTCCTGGAGAGGACCTTTGCTGTGCGGTGCGCGATGACGTCATTGCGCACCGCACATTAATTCAGCTGTGCAGGGGGCGTAAATGACCACGCCCCCTGTACAAAGCCACGCCCCCTAAAGCCGCCCGGGGCGCCACAAGCCCCGGAGCCGGCCCTGGACCGTGTAGGCACCAATGATTAATGATGCGCAGCCCTGCGCTCGTTCCTCCTTGGTGCCCCGTAGCTTATGCATGCAGGCCAATATGGACAATCTCATCCATATTAGCATGCACTGCTATGGAGCCGGGTGACCGGGGTGAGTGAAGAAACTTCACTCCCCCGTCACCCCACCACCACCACCACCACCGCTGGGTCGACCATCGGCGATATCCGCCGTCGGGCAGCTTGGCAGCGGATCGCCGAATGTGTAGGGCCCAACTGTGTCTATGTGTATTGATGTGTATTAATTTTCCTAATACCGGTATATAAACAATTAACACTGAAAATTGACTGTCAGATTGTACTTGTATCCTAATTGGTAAGTACAAGCCTTGATGCTGGTAATACAGGTGTCTCAGTTCTTATGTCCTGCTAATGCAGGTCGCGGACACGTTCCTGGTAGTTCTTTACTAAAGGAACAGCAGTTCCCGGGTGAGTGTAATTCTTCCACAAAGGTACTCACTCTTGCTTGGTCCCGTTGCTGGTCACACCTCTTCTTCACTCCCACCTTCCATCTCCCCTGTACCTCACTCCCACCTTCCATCTCCCCTGCATCTTGCTCCCACCTTCCATCGCTCACACCTCTTCTTCACTCCCACCTACCATCTACCCTGCACCTCGCTCCCACCTTCCATGTCTCACACCTGTACCTTGGTCCCAGCTTCCATCTCCCCTGCACCTCACTCCCACTTTCCATCTCTCACACCTGCACCTTGCTCCCTCAGACAGATTATTTCCCCCTAGTACAGCATACATTTCAACTGTACCTTTTTAGCAGGTACAGTACCTTTTTTTTATGGTCTGTACCGATTTTTGGCTCTCCAAACTTCCATTGAAAGTATAGGAAAGGGGTGTGGCCACACACCCTTTACCTGTGGTAACGCCCCCTTTTCTAATTTGTACCGATTTTTATGTGTAAAATGTTGGAGGGTATTTTACAGGGATCCCCTTCCTCTCAGACACATCATCTCCCTTAGCAAAGAATAGCCCCCTCCTCCCAATATAGAAGATTCCCCCATCCCCCCGAGACAGATCTCCCCCTATCAGACAGTACAGCTCACGCACAGAATCTTCTCATGGTATACGGTGTCCGCTCCAATGGCAGGTTAGGAATCACGGCAGACAGTGTCACAATGGGAGCCGTGAAGAGATGGTACCCGCATAGTGTGACTGCATAGTGTGAATTATGTGTAATTAGTCAGCAAGTTCTGGCCAGGGCTGGTTCTATATTAAATATTTGTGCAGTGTCTGACTAGGCATGTGGGGGGTGCCCAACATTAGGGTGTGCCTGAGCACACATGCCACCCACCGTGTGCATGCCTATGCTCCCTCCCACATAGAGGAGCAATTAGATCCCCGAGCCCCCACTCCCCGTGTGTCTCTGCCTCATACACTACCCCCTAATAGCAGTGTTATCAGCTGCTCCTACACCCCCATGTCTCTCCCCAATAACAGTGACATATTTTCCTGTGACCCCACTTTCCATAGCTCTCCCCCTCATAGCAGTGTCATTACTCCCCTTTCCCCACTTCCCATAGGTCTCCCACTCCCACATAGCAGTGTCATTACCCCCTTCCCCCACTTCCCATAGGTCTCCCACTCCCACATAGCAGTGTCATTACCCCCTTCCCCCACTTCCCATAGGTCTCCCACTCCCACATAGCAGTGTCATTACCCCCTTCCCCCACTTCCCATAGGTCTCCCACTCCCACATAGCAGTGTCATTACCCCCCTTCCCCCACTCCTCATAGTCCCCCCCATAGCAGTGTTATTATTATTATTATTAGCCACCTTCCTCTCCCCGTGAGTCCCCCGTTACCCCATCCATATCTTACCTTTGTGCTGTGATGCTGCAGTGCTGGGGCGGGGTCCTGGCTCCGCAGGCTCAGTGCCTGGCTTCCTCTACAGCTGCCGTCTGTGCTCAGCCACAGGGCAGGCAGAAAGTGAAAGTACTGTAAAATCACTTCCTGCCTGTGTGAGCAGAGATCCGGCTCTGTGTGCTGCGGCTGCAGCCTCCATCCTAAAGGACCCCATACACTACAGCGTTATCATACCCTCCAACTGTTCCTTTTTAATAGGTACAGTTCCTTTATTTTATAGTCTTTACCGATTTTTGGCTCTCCAAACTTCCATTGACATTATAGGTAAAGGGGCGTAGCCACGCCCCCTGTACCTGTGACCATGACCCCTTTTCTAATATGTACCGATTTTTATGCGTAAAATGTTGGGGGCTATGCGACATCATACCCTCCAACATTTTACACATAAAAATCGGTCCAAATTTGAAAACGCCCCTTTTCCTATACTTTCAATGGAAGTTTGAAGAGCCAAAAATCGGTACAGACCATAAAAAATGGTACTGTACCTGCTAAAAAGGTACAGTTGGCAGGTGTGTGACTTGTCGGACCCTCATGTCGCATACAATTTCCCTTGAACCGCCTGGCAGCCTCCCGGGCGTCAGGATCGCATAGGATACATCGTATGCGGTCCTTTTGCATACGATGTATATTATGCGATCCCAGCCATGCTTGAGGGAACTGACATATCACAAGTGCAGCACTAACAACCTAGGGGCTCCGATCCGATGCTCACGGGACCGCACATCGGATCGGATGTAAAGCACTGCCGATTTGCCACTTTCCATCCAATTTATTGACCCGAAAGGTCGAAATCGGATGAAATCGGGCATTATCGTTCTAGTGTATGGGGCCCTTTACTCTCCTTTCTCCTCCTGGCTGGCTGCGATAACAGAGCTGGCCCTAGCCTTGGGAATGGATGCTCCTGGCCATTCCAGATGCCCTAGGAATTTGCCTATAATGCCTATTGGCTAGGGCCGGCTCTGGGTGAGAGTCTGTTACTGCCGGTGTCCGTCAGCACCGCACTGCACTAGTGATCAGACAAGTGTCCGGCAGCACCGCACTTGTAATCAGACTCAAAATAAACTACAGCTCCCAGCAGCCCTTGCTGCCGGGAGCTCCCAGCAACAAGGGCTGCTGGGACCTGTAGTTTATTTTGAGTCTGATTACTAGTGCGGTGCTGCCAGATACAAGTCTGATCACTAGTGCAGTGTGATGCTGACGGACACCAGCGCCGCGCCGGCAGTAAAAGTCTCTCACCAGGTACAGTCTGGTAGTACTACTCTTCTACCCTTTGGCCGCGGGTGGCACCCCCTCCTTGCCTGGTGCCCCTGGCGAGTGCCATACTGGCCAATGGGTAGACACGCCACTGAATGTATGTACAGTATGTGTGTGTATGTATATGTGGTGTGTATGTGTCTTACCATCCAACTGTATCTTTTTGGCAGGTACAGAACTTTTTTTTTATGGTCTGTACCGATTTTTGGCTCTCCAAACTTCCATTGAAAGTATTGTGGCCACGCCCCTTTCCTAATTTGTTCCGATTTTTGTGTGTAAAATGTTGGATGGTATGATGTGTGTGTGTGTTAGAGATGAGCGGGTTCGGATCCCTGAGATCCGAACCCTACCGAACCTCCCTACCCGAGTCCGGATCCGAGTCAGGCTCGGGTTTTCCCATCTGACTCGGAAACCAGAACGAGGCAAAACGTCATCATCCCGCTGTTGGATTCTCGCTGGATTTGAATTCCAGATAATGAGCCGCGCTTCACGCCCATTTTCACTCCTGTCTCGGAGAGTGTAGTGAGAGGACGTGTCTCCGTCCTCGGTGTCTGTGTGGGCGGGAAAGTGGGGTGGCGATTCTAGTGCTGTCTTGTGCTGCTCAGTCCAGTGTAGTCAGTGTCTTATGCTGCATCAGTCCAGCCAGTCACAGTGTTGGTGTCCTCTGCTGCTATATGTCCCCAGTGCTGCTGGCTGCTGTATAAGTCCCATGCAGTTTTGCTGTGTTGTCTTGCATCAGACCAGGGGTAGTGTCTCTCTTGTGCAGCATCAGTCCAGTGACGAGTCACAGTGTTGGTGTCCTCTGCTGCTATATGTCCCCAGTGCTGCTGTATAAGTCTCTTGCAGTTTTGCTGTGTTGTCTTGCAACAGACCAGGGGTAGTGTCTCTCTTGTGCAGCATCAGTCCAGTGGCCAGTCACAGTGGTGGTGTCCTCTGCTGCCATATATCCAGTGTTACTGGCGTATAACACCAGTGATATTGACATATAATTTTAGTGATATTGCTGTTTAATTCCCGTGATACTGACGTATAATTACTGTGATATTGCCGTATAATTCTCAGAATACTGGCGTATAATTCATGTGATATTGCCGTATAATTCTTGTGCTATTTCCATATAATTCCAGTGATATTGCCATATAATTCCCGTGATACTGACGTATAATTACTGTGATATTGCCGTATAATTCTTGGAATACTGGCGTATAATTCATGTGATATTGCCGTATAATTCTTGTGATATTTCCGTATAATTCCAGTGATATTGCCATATAGTTCCCATGATACTGGCGTATAATTCGTGTGATATTGCCGTATAATTCTCTGAATACTGGCGTATAATTCCTGTACAGCCAAGTGGGACAAAAAAGTTTTTTGGAGTTTCTGAGTAGCTCTGGACTTACTCAGCCCTTGTGATCACTTCAGCCTGTCCGGTCTCAGAATTGACATCAGACACCCACCCTGCAAACGCCTGGACACGCCTGCATTTTCCCTACCACTCCCAGAAAACGGTCAGTTGACACCCATAAATGCCTACTTCCTGTCAATCGCCTTGTGATCGGTTGTGCGAAAGGATTCATCACTAGATTCAACAGCAACAATGCTGTTCATACCCGTACGATGCGCCTGAGCATTGTGGTGCATATGGATGCTGCGCAAAATGGCAGCGAGCAATCAACTAGGAATGAGGGCCATTGTGTTATATAACTCCAGGAAAATAATGGAGAACAAAAATTTGGAGGATAAAATAGGGAAGGATCAAGAACCACTTCCTCCTAGTGCTGAAGCTGCTGCCACTAGTCATGACATAGACGATGAAATGCCATCAACGTCAACGCTAAGGCCAATGCCCAATGTGATAGTAGAGGGCATGTAAAATCCAAAAAGCCAAACTTCAGTAAAAAAAAAGAAAAAAAGAAATTTAAATCGTCTGAGGAGAAACGTAAACTTGCCAATATACCATTTACGACACAGAGTGTTCCTGACTAGTGGTTCAGCTTCACATGACGATGGAAGCCCTCATCTTCCCGCTAGAAAAATGAAAAGAGTTAAGATGGAAAAGCATAGAAAATAACTGTGTGTTCTAAGATGGTATCACAAATCCCCAAGGAGAGTCCAAATGTGTCGGCGGTTGCGATGCCTGACCTTCACAACACTGGACGGGAAGAGCTGGCTCCTTCCACCATTTGCATGCCCTCTGCAAGTGGCTGGAAGGAGCACCCACAGTCCACTTTCTGATATTCAAATTCGAGATGTCACTGTTGAAGTACACCAGGATGAGGATATGGGTGTTGCTGGCGCTGAGGAGGAAGTTGACGATGAGGATTTTGATGGTGATGTGGTTTGTTTAAATCAGGCACCGGGGGAGACACCTGTTGTACGTGATATGAATAAGCCCATTGTGATGCCTGGGCAAAATACCAAAAAAGCCACCTCTTTTGTGTGGAATTATTTCTCCATTAATCCGGACAGGTGTCAAGCAATGTGTTGCCTCTGTATATCTGTAATAAGTAGGGGTAAGGATGTTAACCACGTAGGAACATCCTCCCTTATATGTCACCTGCAGCACATTCATCAGGAGTCAGTGTCAAGTTGTTAAACTTTGGGTAAGAGCATAAGCAGTCCGCTGACACCTAAATCCCATCTTCCTCTTGTACCCAAGCTCCTGAAAGCCACACCACCAACTCCCTCAAATTCAACCTCCTCAGTCAGAAATGTTACTAGTCCTGTAGGCCATGCCACTGACAAGACTGAGGAGTCCTATCATAACAGGGAATCCTCCGGAGGATCCTTGAGTGGTACGCCTGCTGTTGCTGCTGCCGCTGCTGTTGTTGCTGCTGGAAGTCGATCGTCATCCCAGAGGGGAAGTCGGAAGACCACTTGTACTACTTCAACTAAGCAATTGACTGTCCAACAGTCCTTTGTGAGGAAGATGAAATATGACGGCAGTCATCCTTTTGCAAAGCAGATAACTAAGGCCTTGACAGCTATGTTGGTGTTAGATGTGCGTCCGGTATCTGCCATTAATTCAGTGGGACTAAAAGAATTGTTTGAGGTACTGTGTCCCCGGGATCAAATCCCATCTAGGTTCCACTTCACTAGGCAAGCGATACCGAGAATGTACAGAGACGTCAGAAAAAGTGTCACCAGTGTCCTACAAAATGCAGTTGTACCCACTGTCCACTTAACCACGGACATGTGGACAAGTGGAACAGGGTAGACTAAGGACTATATGGTTGTGACAGCCCACTGGGTAGATTTATTACCTCCCGCAGCAACAACAACAGCTGCGGCTCCAGTAGCAGCATCTCGCAAACGCCAACCCGTTCCTAGGCAGGCTACACTATGTATCACCGATTTCCATTAGAGGCACACCGCTGATAACCTCTTACGGATACAGAGGGACATCATTGCACATTGGCTCACCGCAATTAGAATCTCCTGGGGATTTGTGATATCAGACAACGCCACCAATATTGTGTGTGCATTACATCTGGGCAAATTCCAGCACATCCCATGTTTTTGTGGTGCAGAATTTTTTGAAAAATTATAGGGGCATGCAGGAGATGCTGTTGGTGGCCTGAAAAATTGCGGGCCACTTTCGGCATTCAACCACCACATGCCGAAGACTGGAGCATCATAAAACCTGCCATCACCTGAAGCAAGAGGTGGTAACGAGGTGGAGTTCAACACTCTATATGCTTCAGAGGATGGAGGAGCAGCAAAAGACCATTCAAGCCTACACATCCACCTATGATATAGGCAAAGGAGGGGGAATGCACCTGACTCAAGTGCAGTGTAGAATGATTTCTGTCTTGTGCAAGGCTCTCAAACCCTTCGAACTTGCCACACATGAAATCAGTTCAGATACTGCCAGCTTGAGTCAGGTCATTCCCCTCATCAGACTTTTGCAGAAGCAGCTGGAGAAATTAAAGATGGAGCTAAGGGGGGCGTGGCCACGGCGGTGAAGGAGTAAGCAGCAGATCCCGGGAGCTCCCCGATCCATTACCTCCTGAATCTATCCTGACTCCCTCCGGAGCGTCTACCCCCAAGGGCTGGTCCCCCCTCACCTCCGGGCAGCGGCGGGTACCCTCGTCCGCGGTCTCCGTGTGCTGGCTGACCGCGGCGGACGACTTCCGGAAACTGCGGCCTGTGTTTCCTCCGGATCCCCGGCCTCGAGTTTGGTGCTCCCGACCGCACGGCTCCCGGGGCCTCATTGACGGACGGGCGGCGCTGTCTGGCTACAGGAGGCGCCTTGAAGGACACAGTTATCCCTCCTACGCCTGGTTGGCTGAGGCCCAGGACAACACAGACAGGTACTCCAGAGGAAAGGGAGAAGTGAAGAACTGCCTGAGAACCCGGGGGCCATTTTGGGTGCAGCTCCACACATAACCTCACTGCACAGCTCTCCCAGTTTACCCTGCAGGGGCTGCATATATATAGCTTGGAACTGACTGATCTGATGTGCTGCTCTAATATCATACAGGGCACTACACACCAATACCCTACTTGTGCCTCCTGAACTTTGCTGCAGGATATTCTCTCCTCAATATCACCTTTTATTTTTACTTTTGCACAAGGCCTCTGCTTCCTGTCCATTGATATATTTATCTAAAGATCGGGCACGGTTGCTTTCCGGCACTGAGTACATACGACCTCGCTGCTGCCGCCTTATGATTGTACTTCGATATTGCAACCCTATAAGGGGGTGAGAGTGACTGCTCCTTGTTCAAAATGGTTAGGAACGACCAGAGTGCGGGCGCGGCCAAACTGGAGAGGTTTGTTAGACAACCCAACCCCAGGGGGTCATCAGCTCCTCCTCAGGGAGCCTCTCCAACACACCCAAGCTCCCCCTCTGCATCTGCTACCAATTCTCCAGTGGCAGCAGAGGCGCCGTCTATTCAGCAGGTGCTGGAGGCTATAGCGGGCAGTGAACAGCGTCTCTCCGACAAGATGGAAAAGGTGCAGGGTGACCTCTCCTTACTCCGGCAAGATGTTCAGCAGATCCGTGAGAGAGTGGGTGAGGCGGAGACACGCGTCTCCAACTTGGAAGATATGTGTGGCCCCCTCAGGCAATTCGTGACTACAGTGACCCAGCAGGTTTCCTCCCTCCAAACCAAGCTTCTAGACATGGAGGGTCGGCTGCGCAGAAATAATGTTAGATTTGTGGGCCTACCTGAGAGAGAGGAGGGCTCGCAGCCGGAAGACTTCCTCGAATCCTGGCTTAAAGAGATGTATGGCGCTGAGTCCTTTATGGCCCAGTTCACGGTGGAGCGTGCACATAGGATACCAGCTCGGCCGTTACCTCCTGGTGCCCCTCCTCGCACCTTCATTGCCAAAATCCTGCATTATAAGGATCGTGACTTGGTTCTCCGCCTGGGTCGGACAAAGGGCCCGTTGGTCCGTAATGGAGTCAGGGTGTCGGCCTTCCCGGACTTTGCCGCAGACGTCCAGAAGGACCAAGCCCAGTTTATGCCTATTAAACGACGTCTGCGAGATCTCAACCTCCCATACTCCATGCTGTTTCCCTCTCGGCTCCGGGTTGTGGCGGATGGGAAGACCAAGTTTTTTAATTCTCCTAGAGAAGCGGCCCAATGGCTGGACAGATTTGCTCCGGGTGCTCGTCAGCTGGATCCGGACTGACTCCCTGCGTTGAAGATGCTGGGATCTTGACCACCGGAGGAGACGACAACAGCTCGGGGAGCCCCCCCTTTGCTTTGGTGGCTCAAGACTTTTCACGTTCAAGTGGAACTGGTTAAAGAGGTCTAGCTGAGAATCTAGGCCCTCTTAGCATTTGGTTGTTGGGGTTGGTTGTTTGGGATATAAGTATGCCGGTGTTCGGGGTGGTGTACGGGGAGGGGAAGGATGGTTGCGGAGCTGCCAGTTGTGGCTCCTCTTGCTGTTTTTGGTTTTCTTTCTTTAGTTTGTTATTTTTCATATCTATGTATCTTCTGAAACAAGGATGCTTAATGTACCGGATGGTATGGCTAAGAACGCAGGGCTTGTATAGGATATACTGTATGTGGCTGTTGCTAATAGTGCTGATTCTCAGATGTATTTTGAGAGATGTCTATCCGAGTGGCACATAGAGGTTTACTGGGGTCATGATTAACCTGAAATTTCTGGCATGGAATGTCCGTGGTTTGAATAACAGAATCAAACGCTCTTTGGTTCTAAATATGATTCGGAAATATGACCCGGATATTGCATGCCTCAGCGAGACCCACTTAGAGGGAAATAGGTTGTTATCTCTACGGCGGGCTTGGGTGGGATGGGCTTACCATGCCTCTCATTCCTCCTTCTCTAGGGGTGTGTCTGTTCTGATTAAAAAATCGGTGCAATTTGAGTTAATATCGATCAAAACTGACCCGAATGGAAGATATGTATTCCTAGAATGCAAACTGAGCTCCCAGCCCTATTACATTTTAGCGGTGTATGTCCCCCCTCCTTTTTCATATGCTGTGTTGCAGCAAGCTGCCTCTTTTATAGCTTCCTCTCCTACCACCCCGGTGATATGTCTGGGCGATTTTAATAATGTACTAGATTTGTCTCTGGATAGATGGCATTCTCAGAACGCTGTGGTGGTGGGTAGTGGTTCTACCAAGTTTGCTGATTTCTTGGATAGTTTGCAGTGGGTAGATGTGTGGAGGCTTCGTAACCCTGCGGCCCGTCAGTTCTCCTGTTTCTCCAGCACATATGGCTCCTTTTCTAGAATAGACCTGATACTGGTGTCCCCCACCCTCGTCCCTGTGGTCACTGACGTCCACTACGAGGCCCGAGGGGACTGCAGTGACCTGGAGACTCAGTGGGGGGGTTACTTTAATTACAATACGGGGTCTGCCCCGGGGGCGATGGTCTGGGACTCATTTAAGGCTTTTTGAGGGGTTCATATATAGGACGTATAGCAGCTCATAAAATATCATCTAGGAAAAGGGAAAAGGCCCTTGAGAGTGACCCCAGAGATCTGGAATCCCAATATTTGTTAGATGGTACCCCCACGACGAAAGCACGCTGGCTGGTGGCTCAGTCGGCTTGGCTGGCCCACTTGTCTGATAAAAACTCACGGTCCCTCCTCTTTAGGGCTACTAATATCTATATGCAGGCTGATAGGACAGGTAGCCTCCTGGCCCGTCTGATACATCATGATCGTCCTGGGACTACGGTCACCCAAATGTCCGACAGTGATGGCTCCTTTGTTGACACCACGCCGGACATTGCGCAGCTATTCCGATCCTATTACACTAAGGTTTATAGCTCACAGTTGACATGCTCTACTCTAGATCTCTCACATTATCTGGGGGGTATTCCGTTGCCTGTACTCTCCTCTGAAGCCCGTGAGGTACTGGAGGCGCATTTGACGCTCGCGGAGGTGACTGCGGCTATTGGGGTGTCCCCTAATGGCAAGGCTCCGGGGTGTGATGGAATTCCCTCTGAAGTATACAAAACTCATATTGATTTTTTCGGGCCCAGGCTCCATGCCTTATACTTAGATATATTTGCAAATAACGAACTCCCACTCTCTATGTCAGAGGCAGTTATAATAGTGATCCCAAAGCCCGGTAAAGACCCTAGGTCTCCAGACTCCTATAGGCCGATTTCCCTGATTCCCACCGATGCTAAGATCCTGGCAAAGATATTGGCAGTACGGCTTAACAGAGTGATCACCTCCCTCATTCACCCGGACCAGACTGGCTTCATGCCAGGAAAGTCCACGTCTATTAATCTACGTAGATTGTATACCATTTTACAACTTCCACATGACTCCCCTTCTGACTCGGCTGTGGTCTCGCTGGACGCGGCCAAGGCCTTTGACAGCATTGAATGAGCTTATTTATGGGAGGTGATGGCTTGTATGGGCTTTGGGCCCAACTTTGTCAGATGGACTAAATTACTGTATCAACATCCGAGTGCCAGGATCTTGGTGAATGGCTATGTATCCCCCTCCTTTCAATTGTCCCGTGGTACTAGGCAGGGCTGCCCCCTATCCCCCACACTGTTTGCCTTGGCCGTCGAGCCCTTGGCCTGTCTGATAAGATCACACCCAGATATCGTGGGAATCCGTACGGGCCCACGTGAGTATAGGATATCTCTTTTTGCCGACGACATGTTGTTGTTTTTGAAAGATTACACCAGGTCAATGCCCATTCTGCTGCGTGTGATTGAGAGCTTTGGTGCTCACTCGGGTCTTCAAATCAACTGGTCTAAATCATACATTATGCCAGTCATAGGCCCCCCTCCTGCTGTTCCCAAAATCTCCCTGCCATTATGTTGGACAATACAATTTAAATATCACGGAATCCAAATAACTAACGACCCTTCTGATTTTATCCCTCTTAACCTAGACCCGACCATGCAGCAGGTCATGTGCAAATCCAAAACTTGGTGTAAGCTTCCACTGACGGTGTCTGGTAGGGTTAATATCATTAAAATGATCATACTGCCCATACTTTTATATATTATTCTTCAGTCCCCTGTATTTATCTACCCATTATTCTTTAGGAAACTGAACAGTGTTTTATCCTCACTGATTTGGGCTAACAAACGACCTAGGATACAGTTAAATACCCTCACCAGGCAACGCTCTGATGGCGGCCTGGCTATGCTTAACTTTCAGATGTATTACTACGCTGCTCAGCTGACTCATATTAGTGTATGGGCACAGGATTCTGGCGGTGACTCTTTACATTGTGAGTTCATTCGCTGCTACTTTCCTCACCTCTCTCCTATGCAGGTGCTGCTGAGTGGGAGCATGGCTAGGTTTCTTCCCCTATTATTTTCCAGGCCTTAAAGATATGGCGGGCCCTGAGAGACCTCTTGGGGTACGACGACCTGGACCCAGATATCCCACTTTGGTACTCTGACTGGCTTCCTGAATTGCATGCGATTGAGGGACGGGAGGTATGGGCCCCTAGATCTGTGGTTTCTATTTCCCAACTTTACCTAGATAGTGTACTCAAGTCCTTTCAGCAACTGAAAGATGAGTTTGATTTACCCAACTCCTACTTTTTCAGATACCTTCAACTTCGTCATGCCCTCCAGTCCCAATTTGCTGAGTCCCCCCCACGAATCCTCCCGTTTCCCATCAAGACCTTTGTAAATACGTTGGGTCGAGTTAAGATCGTCTCCCTTGCGTATTGATATCTTCTTACCAAACTCCATACGGACCCTTTGACACGTCTCCGTGGAAAATGGGAGGAGGATATGGGTCTAATAAATGAGGAGGGCTGGGCCCTTGCTCTGGAATATCCTGCTACAGTTACCAAGTCTCTCAGGTATCAACAAATTAAATTCTTTATTCTTCATAGAACATATCTGACTCCAGCTAGACTGGCCACTTTTGGGACTGGCGGGTCTAGCCTCTGCCCTAAGTGCGGGGGGGATGTGGGAACATTTTGGCATCTAGTGTTGGACTGCCCGAGGCTGCGGGTGTTCTGGTTGGGGGTCAGGTCGATTCTGGAGAGTACGGGAGTGACTGGCGGCTTGCTTATCCCACAGTCCTGTATTTTGGGGATGGGATGCTTTACTTCTGTGCCCAATCCGGTGGGTCTATATGCTCGCAATGTATGTGCCTTGGCTAAGGTTTGCATTGCAAGGCTCTGGATGGCCCCTAGTGGCCCTTTAGTTTCTGCGATCAAGACCCTAGTTAATGATACAATATCCAAGGAACGATATATATATATGAAACAGAACGCATCAGCCAAATTTGAAAGAGTCTGGTCTCCATGGCTGGAATCTCCCCACTCCCACCTAGTCCCTCAATTATAGTGGGCACTGTAGTGCTATAGGGTCACTGAATTAATGTTTAATGATATATGCTCAGATGTTTGGCTATAGAGCTCTGCGTGTTCGCCTAAATACATGCACGAATGAAAAGGTCCTGAATTAGATGATTCCTCCCTACTGTGCTTCTTTCTATGTTTTTTTTTTCTTTTTTCTTTCTTTTCTTTTTTATGGGTTAGTTATGGGTGAAAAACAAAAAAAATAAAAGATTACTGGGGATTTATATAGTAGTTGCGGATCTTGCAAGACCAAATGCTTTGAACAAATGTATGTCTCTACTCGTCTCATCATGGGCACAGCCTGCTAATCCACTGCTTTAAACTTACATTGAGGGTAAAGATGTGATGTATTTGAAATATGTGACATGCCATTGCTATGCAATTTCTGTAACTTTATCTACATTTTATTGAATAAAAATTACCTTATTAAAAAAAAAGATGGAGCTAAGACGGATTGATTCCACAAAGTATGTGGGACTTGTGGATGCAGCCCTTCATTCGCTTTGCCAGGATTCAAAGGTGGTCATTCTGTTGAAATCAGAGCACTACATTTTGGCCACCGTGCTCGATCCTAGGTTTAAAGCCTACGTTGGATCTCTCTTTTCTGCAGACACAAGTTTGCAGAGGTTCAAATACCTGCTGGTGATAAAATTGTCAACTCAAAATAGGCAATTTGGATGCCCTTGCACAAACTCGCTTTATTTTACCTAAGTTACCCCCCCTCCAGTGTGTACTCTGAAAGAGTGTTTAGTGCAGCCGGTAACCTTGTCAACGATCGGTGTAGGAGGTTACTTCCACAAAATGTAGAGAAGATGATGTTCATCAAAATGAATGATAAATTCCCCCGGGAAGACCTTTACCAGCAATAGCCTCCAGAAAGTACAGAGGGACCTGAGATGGTGTATTCCAGTGGGGACGAATTAATACTCTGTGAGGAGGATGTACACAGTGAAAGGGGTGAGAAATCGGAGGATGAGGTCGACATCTTGCCTCTGTAGAGCCAGTTTGTGCAAGGAGAGATTGATTGCTTCTTTTTTGGTGGGGGCCCAAACAAACCAGTCATTTCAGCCACAGTCGTGTGGCAGACCCTGTCTCTGAAATGATTGGTTTGTTAAAGTGTGCATGTCCTGTTTATACAACATAAGGTTAGGTGGAAGGGCCCTAGGACAATTCTATCTTGCACCTCTTTTTCTTATTTGCATCATGTGCTGTTTGGGGACTAATTTTTTTATAGTGCCTTCCTGCCTGACACTGCCATACAACTCCAGGGGTTCTTCTGGATAATCAAGGGGTGCTTCCGTATAAGTCCAGTCCAGTGGTGCTGTCTTGTGCTGCATCAGTCCAGTGGTGGTGTCTTTTGCTGCCATAAGTCCAGTGGTGGTGTCCTGTGCTGTATATTATTTACTCCAAATAAAAGGGTTATATACATTACTTATATTATTATCCAAATAAATTTTACAGGGTTTGCCCTGTGTGGTGTAGGGGTATGCTCACCTGTGCTGCATATTATTATAATAGTTCCAGATAAAAGGGTTATTATTATCTGAATTAATTTTACAGGCTTTGCCATGTGTGTCTGTCTGTGTGTGTGTGTGTGTGTGTGTGTGTGTGTGTGTGTGTGTGTGCGCGCGTGTGTGTGGTTTAGGGGTACGCTCTCCTGTGCCACCAATATTGTGCGTGTATTACATCTGGGCAAATTTCAGCTCGTCCCATGTTGTTTGTGCCGCACACTTGTTTCGCTTAGCTTAGTCATACAGCTACCTAATTTAACCTCTTTTTCTTCTTTACATGATGTGCTGTTTGGGGCCTTTTTTTATATCTGCCCTCCGGTCTGACACTGCAGTGCCACTCCTAGATGGGTCAATTGTTTGTGTCTCTTAGCTTAGTTATACAGCTACCTCATTGCACCTCTTTTACTTCTTTGCATGATGTGCTGTTTGAGGCCTAGTTTTTTTAAGTGCCATCCTGTCTGCAACTGCAGTGCCACTCCTAGATGGGCCAGGTATTTGTGCCGCACAATTGTGTCGCTTATCTTAGTCATCCAGCTACCTCATTGCAGCTCTTTTTCTTGTTTGCATCATGTGCTATTTGGGGCCTCGTTTTTGAATAGTGCCATATTGTCTGCAACTGCAGTGCCACTAGATGGGCCAGGTGTGTGTGTCACACACTTGTGTCGCTTAGCTTAGTCATACAGCCACCTCAGTGCAACTTCAGGCCTAAAAACAATATTGTGAGGTGTGAGGTGTTCCGAATAGACTGGAAATGAGTGGAAATGAATGTTATTGAGGTTAATAATACCGTAGGAGCAAAATTACCCACAAATTCTGTGAGTTTAGCTGTTTTATGTTTTTTTTTTTCAAAAATCATCCAGATCCAAAACCAAAACACAAAAGGGTGGTTTTGGCAAAACCAAGCCAAAACCAAGACACAAAAGTGGAATTAGAACCAAAATTAAAACACAAAACACGAAAGTGCCAGCCGCACATCTCTAGTGTATGTATGACTGTGGCATAATGTGGTACAGGGAGCAATAAGTGTGTAAGCATCACAGGTACAGGGGGCATTACGTGAGAATGTCACTGGTACAGGGAGCGTTACGTGTGTAAGCGTCACTACTACAGTGGGCGTTACGTGTGTTATTGTCACTGCTACAGGGGGCGTTATGTGTGTAAGCGTCACTGGTACAGGGGGTGTTATGCGTGTAAGCATCACTGGTACAGGGGGCATTACATGTGTAAGGGTCCCTGGAACAGGGGGCGTTACATGTGTAAGCGTCACTGCTGCAGGGGCGTTACATGTAAGCGTCACTGCTACAGTAGGAGTTATGTGTGAAAGCATCACTGCTACAGGGGGGCGTTACATGTGTAAGCATCACTGGTACATTGGGCCCTACATGTGTAAGCATCACTGGTACAGGGGTCATTACGTGTGTACTCGTCACTGGTACAGGGGGTGGTACGTGTGGGCGTTTCTGCTACAGGGGGTGTTGTGTATGTAAATGACACTGCTACAGGGGGCGTTATGTGTAAGCGTCACTGGTACAAGGGGCGTTATGTGTAAGCATCATTAATACAGGGGGCGTTACGTGTAAGCACCACTGGTACAGGGGGCTTTAGGTGCATAAGCGTCACTACTACAGATTGTAACTACTACAGGAGGCGTTGTGTATAAGCGGCACTACTACAGGGGGGCGTTACGTGTAAGCGTCACTAGTACAGGGGGCATTATGTGTGTAAGCATCACTACTACAGGTTGTGACTACTTCAGGTGGCGTTGTGTATAAGCGGCACTACTACAGGGTTCATTGTGTGTATAAGCGGCACTACCACAGGGGGCGTTACGTGTAAGCGTCACTGGTACAGGGGGCGTTACGTGTAAGTGTCACTGATACATGGGGAGTTAAGTGTAAGCATCACTGGCACAGGGGGCGTTACATGTGTAAGCGTCACTAGTACAGGTTGAGACTACTACAGGTAGCGTTGTGTATAACCAGCACTAATACAGGGTTCATTGTGTGTATAAGCGGAACTACTACAGGGAGTATTATGTGTATAAGCGTCACTGCTACAGGGGGCGTTAAGTGTAAGTGTCACTGCTACAGGGGGCATTATGTGCGCTGTCCCTTTGTGAAGTATGGGAGGGCGCAAATTTATAGTTTGCAGGGAGGCGCTGAACACCCTAGCGCCGGCCCTGTCTGTGGTGTTCTCTGCCTTAGCCGTAAAGTATGAAATGTGATGCTTCTGGAATTCCTTTACTGATTCCTTTTCAAGGCTGAGAAACCAAGTTAAAGAGTATAAAGCGAGTGTAAGAGGTCAGTGTGATTGATCAGTTTGATTAAACAAAATTACTAAGAGTAAAACAAAGACACTGATTGATGCTATGCAGTTTTGGAAAGGCTATCTATACCAAATCTAGTAGATCGCTCACTTCCCTGCTGTGTAAAGTGAGCGCCCCCCTGTCATTCATCCCCCCCCCTCGCTCAGCAGACATCGCACTGAGCGGGGGGCGAGATGTGTGCTGAGCGGTCTGTGCTAGATCGCCCAGTACACATCTCTCCCCATGGCTTTAGGATACATCTGTAGTACTACTGCTCAGCGTCTGACACATTTCTTTTGTGAATTTCTATATAGCTCATGAACTAAATATGCTTTTCTTGCCATATTTATAGAGAATCTAACTATTTAGTAGAATAACACTATGAAATTAGAATATATTAGTCTATGGTGACCAACTACTTCTTGAACAGCATTGTAGGTCCCAAAGCAATGCACTGTGGCCCTGCCGCTGCAGAAATCAAAAGAAATAATCTGCGGCGATCTACAGAATCTCATCGATTCTCTGGCAATATACTTAAAATAGCCGAGTCCGCATTTTACATGTAAGTCTCTCTCTCTCTCTCTCTCTCTCTTTATATATATATATATATATATCTATAGCATTCGGAAAGAGGCGGCACTCAAGACTTTCAATGCAAACAAAATATTGAATTTATTTGTGCATCAACGTTTCGGAGCCGAAGCCCCGTCATCCTGACGACGGGGCTTCGGCTCCGAAACGTTGATGCACAAATAAATTCAAAATTTTGTTTGCATTGAAAGTCTCCGAGTGCCGCCTCTTTCCGAATGCTATATCTAGGCTGCTAGCCTACGAGGAGGGCACCAGGAGCCATTACTATCGCAGTGGAGGGCCTGCGTGAGTGCCAGATCATTTGGCTTGTATATATATATATATATATATACACAGGTTGAGTATACCTTATCCAAAATGCTTGGGACCAGAAGTATTTTGGATGTCGGATTTTTCTGTATTTTGGAATAACCGCATATCAAAATGTATTATTGTTATTGTTATTATTATCATAATTTATTTATATGGTAGCACAAGGGTTCCACAGCGCCCAATTACAGAGTACATAAACAAATAATCAAAACAGGAAAACAGCAACTGACAGTACAGGGTAAATAAACATAGCTACATCAGCAGAAAACACTGGAATAAGTATCAGGTGGCAGAGGACTGCTGGAGTTGGTGCAGTTGAAGATTATTAAAGTAAGAGAATGGATAAGCACATGAGGGAAGAGCGCCCTACTCATGAGAGCTTACATTCTAAATGAGATATAATGGCGATGGGACCCAAGTCTAAGCACAGAATGCATTTATGTTTCATGTACATACACCTTATACACACAGCCTGAAGGTAATTTAAGCCAATATTTTTTATAACTTTGTGCATTAAACAAAGTGTGTGTACATTCACACAATTCATTTATGTTTTATATACACCTTATATACACAGCATAACAGTCATTTAATACAATAATTTTAATAACTTTGCGTATTAAACAAAGTTTGTGTACATTGAGCCATCAGAAAACAAAGGTTTCACTATCTCACTCAAAAAAATCCGTATTTCGGAATATTTGTACTTGGGATACTCAACCTGAATATATATATATATATATATATATATATATACTGCTCAAAAAAATAAAGGGAACACTAAAATAACACATCCTAGATCTGAATGAATGAAATATTCTTATTAAAGACTTTGTTCTTTACATCGTTGTTGCTGTGAATGTGTCCAGAGTGCCGCTTCTTAGGTTTGCCTATATATATATATATATATATATATATATACACTGCTCAAAAAAATAAAGGGAACACTAAAATAACCAAGATGAAGGCATTGATGCCATTGATGCCCGTTCCCCAGACCTGAATCCAATTGAGCACATCCTGTGCAGGAGTTGGCGGATGCTTTAGTCCAGGTCTGGGAGGACATCCCTCAGGAGACCATCCGCCACCTCATTAGGAGCATGCTCAGGCATTCTAGGGAGGTCATACAGGCACGTGGAGGCCACACACACTACTGAGCCTCATTTTGACTTGTTTTAAGGACATTACATCAAAGTTGAATCAGCCTGTAGTGTGTTTTTCCACTTTAATTTTGAGGGTGACTCCAAATCCAGACCTCCATGGGTTAATAAATTTGATTTCCATTGATAATTTTTGTGTGATTTTGTTGTCAGCACATTCAACTATGTAAAGAACAAAGTATTTAATAAGAATATTTCATTCATTCAGATCTATTATGTGTTATTTTAGTGTTCCCTTTATTTTTTTGAGCAGTGTATATATATATATATATATATATATATATATATGTAGACCAGGGTGCGGCACTCCGTCAAATAAATCCATATAGTCTGTTTGATATTCAATCAACGTTTCAATGTTAGTACATTGTCGTCAGGATTACAAACAGAATAAGAAAATACATACCTTAAATAGTAACACCAGTGCTCATATCGCGGCTGCCGGCGGGCTTTCCGCCCCGGACCGTCGCTTTAGAATGACGTCATCACACACTTAGCGTGCGGCGTCAGTGTATACCCATCACCATAACAACCAGTTAAACAGGAACTGTCAGAAAGAGCAACTTATCTCATATGTCTTATTGTAACAATATGTGGCGATTGCCTCAATGAATGTGTGTCCAACTTTAAAATTAGATCACTTAATTCTAACGGACTAATGTCTATCATAATATGACAATTATTTTTATTTTTACCTCATAAACCAATAAATGATTAACTCATTCCGCAACGCGGTCCCTATAATAAATATTGATAACTATCACCATGATAATTTAATCAAATCTATAGGGGAGCATGACAAGATGACATTAATGGCGTATCATAATGGCCAAAAAATGTCTTTATAGCTGATCAACCAAAGCATGAAAAAGATAGATGTTCATTCAGCCCTTTAGGGCTGACGACATCTAACCGGTGTATCCAACGAGTCTCACATCTAAGTAATTGTAAATTGCGGTCCCCGCCCCTCCTCGATTGTGGAATGTGATCAATCATCCTATATTTAAGATTTGGCAGCTCATGTCCCTTCTCTGCGAAATGACGTGCTACGGGCTGTTCACTAGTGCCACTAGAGATGGCCAGCCTAATAGAGTGACGGTGAGCCGCCATCCTCTCCTTAAATTTACATTGGGTCTTTCCTATGTAGGAGAGGCCGCAGGGACAAATTATTTGGTAAACCACATGTGTGCTGTTACAATCCAAATGATGTCTAATCTGATATACTTTTCCTGAATGAGGATGATTAAATTTATCCCCCTGCATTAAATAAATTATCATGGTGATAGTTATCAATATTTATTATAGGGACCACGTTGCGGAATGAGTTAATCATTTATTGGTTTATGAGGTAAAAATAAAAATAATTGTCATATTATGATAGACATTAGTCCGTTAGAATTAAGTGATCTAATTTTAAGTTGGACACACATTCATTGAGGCAATCGCCACATATTGTTACAATAAGACATATAAGATAAGTTGCTCTTTCTGACAGTTCCTGTTTAACTGGTTGTTATGGTGATGGGTATACACTGACGCCGCACGCTAAGTGCGTGATGACGTCATTCTAAAGCGACGGTCCGGGGCGGAAAGCCCGCCGGCAGCCGCGATATGAGCACTGGTGTTACTATTTAAGGTATGTATTTTCTTATTCTGTTTGTAATCCTGACGACAATGTACTAA
Source organism: Pseudophryne corroboree (assembly GCF_028390025.1). NCBI lineage: Eukaryota > Metazoa > Chordata > Amphibia > Anura > Myobatrachidae > Pseudophryne > Pseudophryne corroboree. The sequence goes on along the minus strand of NC_086452.1, from coordinate 232,601,197 downwards.
CATTGAAACGTTGATTGAATATCAAACCGACTATATGGATTTATTTGACGGAGTGCCGCACCCCGGTCTACATATGTAAGTGTGAGGATTCAGATTACACATGTGAGGGCACCCGCAACAGTTGTCTATTATTAATGGAGTGCCGAACACCACTGTTGTTTATATATATATATATATATATATATATATATATATAAACCTTAGAAGCGGCACTCTGGACACATTCACAGCAACAACGATGTGTATGTCAACGTTTCAGACCTTTAATGGTTTGTCATCAGGATACATAATCACATAACAGCAAGTGACTTACCTATATACCCACCACCAAACACAAAAAGGAGCCTGCTCATCGGCGCCGCATGCAGCTTCCGGAGCTCGGCGACCGCCAATGACGTCATCACACCGACGTGTGAGCGTTGCCATGGCGATGTAAATACCACAGTGACAGTGCACACTGGAAACAGAGTATAAACAGAGCAGTGAACAATATCTTCAATGCGAGCATGAGATGTGGTCTCTATACAGCGTTATCAAACATATATGTAGTTTAGCATAAAACACCACTCAGTGTGATATTCAAATATACATTGGCTAAATCCAGCATACAGCATTAAAAAATAAACAAATTAGTAATCACATTCAAATGCTTATATAGAAGAAGAGCAAAACATTACCCAGTAATTCCAATGAACCAAGAGCAAATAGGTACATATTAATCATTAATTATAATTGTACCCAATTAATTAATTAATTGAAGCAAGAGAGCGGGAGCTTTTCATTAAGGCCCCTCGGTGCCATAACATCCAATTTATTAATCCAGAACGATTCCTTTCTCAGGAATAATTTCCCCCGATCACCCCCTCTGCGTAATGGTGGAACATGATCAATCATACTATCGGCCACAGTTTCTTTGAAGTGCGGCTAATACTGTGAAAGTTTAATCAGTAAAGATGTTGTGTCCAAAAGAAAATGTTTATGTAGCTGTACAACTGGCTGAAGTATGGAGTCAATGAAGATAGCCGTTGGTTGTAATAGGGATCCACGGGCAGAGATGATGGGGCGTCCAGGAGGGGGATTAAGCCCCCTTTGGACACAACATCTTTACTGAATAAACTTTCAAAGTTACCTAATCCTCCTGATTATCTTTGGTTGATAACGGCCGATGTGTCTAGCTTGTACACGGTCATACCACATTGTGACGATTTATGTGCGACTAGATTGTTATTGAGTAATCATGGTACATTTGATGCTTCCCATATTGAGATTTCATTACATTTACTTGAGATCCTCTTAACAAAAAATTTCTTAATGTCAGAAGGCATCTATTATTTGCAGAAGACCGGTTGCGCAATGGGATCTGCCATGGCACCGGCGTATGCTAATACGTACATGTTTGCTGTAAAGGATGAGATCTTCTTTAAGAACACTGAAATTATGTCAAAGGTTTTTTTATACTCGTTTTATAGATGATTTAAAACATTTTTGGAGTAGTACCAAACAAGAATTTACGGGGTTAATTGAGGATAATAATAGCTCAAACTCTCCTGTTAAATTTACTTTTAACATGAGCCAGTCCACCATCAATTTTCTTTATGTTTGTATCAAATAGGTGGATGGTAAAATCTCCACCACTGTCCATGTTAAAGATACTGACCGTAATTCAATCCTTCATTTTAGTAGTTGTCATCCGAAATCACTAAAAATGGGATTACCCTATTCCCAAATGATTCGTATTTATAGAATTAATTCTAATCATGATACGGCCATAATCCAGATGGACCAATTTATTGAGAAATTTGTAGCCCGTGGTTACACACGTAAATTACTTTTGGATACAAAAAGCAAAATACTCTCATTAAATAGAGAAGATCTTCTGAAAAAGAAAGAGAGCATAGGAAAATCCAATAAAGTAATTTGGGTTAACAAATATAATAATAATAATAATAATAATTATATTTATATATATATAGCGCTCTTTCTCCAACAGGACTCAAGGCGCTTTACAGATATCAAAAACAATACACATGATACAGAGGATTTAAGTAATACAGCAATAGATAAGCCACACAGACATAAAAGAAAACCTTAAGCACACATAACCATAATGCAGGATTGGTGTAGGCATTTTAGGTAATAACTTCCAAGGGTTGTGTATTCCACCCTCACAAGGTACCAAGTGTGGCAGCCATCTTGGGCGCTCAGTGTAGGATTACCCAGGGTGGAATAGTCCACCCCTAGAAGAAATGACACAAAATGGGGTGATTTCAGAGTCCTACAGTTTAGAGTAGGGTTCTAACAAAAACATATGGGTACCATATGGGGCAGCCATGTTGGCAGCACTTTGAAGGTTACATTGTGGGAGGTGAGCCATACAAGGGCCAAGTTCATATATGGGAAAACTGATGCTTATGTAGTAGTATGATGTACCCTGCATGTAGGGCACAATGGCAAGGTGTGCAATCAGTGGAGGTAAACATTACCGGAAAAACACATGGTGGGGTGGAAGCGAGCAATGGAAAAAAAACAACAACCACACAATAGCAGGTAATTAGTGGCAGAAGTAAAATTGGAACAACATTATTTTGATCAGATCTTAGTACGGGTGGGTAGGAGAATGTGGTTGGCATACTCAGAAGCAATGGGAATGTCCCTGCTGAGCCTGGTCCTGGTGCTCTTCCCCCACAGTTCCCTGTTCATCTTGATGGTTAGGCCCAGGGGCAGACTTGAAGTTCTCAGCCAGAGTTGTGGTAAGCCTGGTCCTGATGTTCTCATGGTAGAGGTGATGAGAGGCCACATAAAGATCTTGAGTTTTGTAGTTGTAATGCAGTCCTTCTGTTAACTTGTTGGTTTGTTTGCCTTCTGTTTTCCTTCGGTTTAACTCAGGTATAACACTGCCATTGATTTTAGCTGCCACTTGATAACTAGCCACTTCATAAAATAGCCACTGCAGCATCCTAATAGGCCTGGCATCCTGTGTTATACTGAATAAGTAAGTCTACAAACACATGTCCTTTCTGATTATAACCCCCTCCCCCACACAGCAACCATCCACCAAAAGGTGTAAATCAACTACCAAATATGAGGTCAGTAAACCCCAGTCAATCACTATAAGTTTTGGCAGATTACAGATATTAATCCACTTAAAACAATTTTCTAAACATGCAATGTAATGTGCAATGGTCTGCAGTAATAACCAAATATATATTTAGCAAGAGAGTAACAATGGTCTGCACTCTGCAGTAATTACCTGTTGACGAAAATGAGAGACAGGAGTCAATTTTGAATATCAGTTGAAGATGTAACTAATGACATAAAGGTATAACACTGCTGTTGATTTTAGCTGCCACTTGATAACTAGCCACTTCATAAAATAGCCACTGCAGCGTCTTAATAGGCCTGGCGTCCTATGCTATATATAATGTAACATCACCAAGCATTAGCCCGCGGTTACACACGTAAATTACTTTTGGATACAAAAAGAAAAATACTCTCATTAAATAGAGAATATCTTCTGAAAAAGAGAGAGAGCATAGGAAAATCCAATAAAGTAATTTGGGTTAACAAATATAATACAACATCACCAAGCATTAGCTACACTTCAAAGAAACTGTGACCAATAATATAAAGTGATCGAGAAGTGGGGATCCCTGATCACTCATTGATGCATTGTTATTCTCGAGGTCATAATCCAAAAGAGGTTGTTTCAAATGCCCCTGTACCACATGTGGTTTTTTGTTGTCAGGTGACTCTTTTTTCCATCCACATTCGGGATTTTTTTTTCCCATTAGATATTGTTTAACCTGTGATAGCATATATGTAATTTATCAACTAATTTGCCCTTGTGGGCTATCATATGTGGGGAAAACGATCAGGAAATTTAAGGAACGTATGACCCTGCACCGTTCGGTGATCAGGGCGGCACTGGCGGGTGGTAGCAGGGAACAACCCGGGCAAGGCATATTGCGGAAGCAAAGCATAGCCATGCCAGTTTAAAATACCACATGATTGATCATGTTCCACCATTACATAGAGGGGGTGATCGGTGGAAATTACTCCTGAGAAAGGAATTGTTCTGGATTAATAAATTGGATGTTATAGCTCCCGCTCTCTTGCTTCAATTAATTAATTAATTTATTGCGTACAATTATAATTAATGATTAATATTTATTAGTGATGTGCACCGGAAATGTTTTGGGTTTTGTGTTTTGGTTTTGGGTTCAGTTCCGCGGCCGTGTTTTGGGTTCGAACGCGTTTTGGCAAAACCTCACCGAATTTTTTTGGTCAGATTCGGGTGTGTTTTGGGTTCGGGTGTTTTTTTCAAAAAACCCTAAAAAACAGCTTAAATCATAGAATTTGGGAGTGATTTTGATCCCATAGTATTATTAACCTCAATAACCATAATTTACACTCATTTTCAGTCTATTCTGAACACCTCACAATATTATTTTTAGTCCTAAAATTTGCACCGAGGTAGCTGTGTGACTAAGCTAAGCGACCCAAGTGGCCGACACAAACACCTGGCCCATCTAGGAGTGGCACTGCAGTGTCAGACAGGATGGCACTTCAAAAAAATACTCCCCAAACAGCACATGATGCAAAGAAAAAAAGAGGCGCACCAAGGTCGCTGTGTGACTAAGCTAAGCGACACAAGTGGCCGACACAAACACCTGGCCCATCTAGGAGTGGCACTGCAGTGTCACGCAGGATGGCCCTTCAAAAAAATACTCCCCAAACAGCACATGACGCAAAGAAAAAAAGAGGCGCAATGAGATAGCTGTGTGACTAAGATAACCGACCCAAGTGGCCGACACAAACACCTGGCCCATCTAGGAGTGGCACTGCAGTGTCACGCAGGATGGCCCTTCAAAAAAATACTCCCCAAACAGCACATGACGCAAAGAAAAAAATAGGCGCAATGAGGTAGCTGTGTGACTAAGATAACCGACCTAGTGGCCGACACAAACACCTGGCCCATCTAGGAGTGGCACTGCAGTGTCACGCAGGATGGCCCTTCAAAAAAATACTCCCCAAACAGCACATGACGCAAAGAAAAATGAAAGAAAAAAACAGGTGCAAGATCGAATTGTCCTTGGGCCCTCCTACCCACCCTTATGTTGTATAAACAGGACATGCACACTTTAACCAACCCATCATTTCAGCGACAGGGTCTGCCACACGACTGTGACTGAAATGACTGGTTGGTTTGGGCCCCCACCAAAAAAGAAGCAATCAATCTCTCCTTGCACAAACTGGCTCTACAGAGGCAAGATGTCCACCTCCTCTTCATCGTCCGATTCATCACCCCTTTCACTGTGTACATCCCCCTCCTCACAGATTATTAATTCGTCCCCACTGGAATCCACCATCTCAGGTCCCCGTGTACTTTCTGGAGGCAATTGCTGCTGGTGAATGTCTCCACGGAGGAATTGATTATAATTCATTTTAATGAACATCATCTTCTCCACATTTTCTGGAAGTAAGCTTGTACGCCGATTGCTGACAAGGTGAGCGGCGGCACTAAACACTCTTTCGGAGTATACACTGGAGGGAGGGAAACTTAGGTAGAATAAAGCCAGTTTGTGCAAGGGCCTCCAAATTGCCTCTTTTTCCTGCCAGTATACGTATGGACTGTCTGACGTGCCTACTTGGATGCGGTCACTCATATAATCCTCCACCATTCTTTCAATGGGGAGAGAATCATATGCAGTTACAGTAGACGACATGTCAGTAATCGTTGGCAGGTCCTTCAGTCCGGACCAGATGTCAGCATCAGCAGTCGCTCCAGACTGCCCTGCATCACCGCCAGCGGGTGGGCTCGGAATTCGTAGCCTTTTCCTCGCACCCCCAGTTGCGGGAGCATGTGAAGGAGGAGATGTTGACGGGTCGCATTCCGCTTCACTTGACAATTTTCTCACCAGCAGGCCTTTGAACTTCTGCAGACTTGTGTCTGCCGGAAAGAGAGATCCAACGTAGGTTTTAAATCTAGGATCGAGCACGGTGGCCAAAATGTAGTGCTCTGATTTCAACAGATTGACCACCCGTGAATCCTGGTTAAGCGAATGAAGGGCTCCATCCACAAGTCCCACATGCCTAGCGGAATCGCTCTATTTTAGCTCCTCCTTCAATGCCTCCAGCTTCTTCTGCAAAAGCCTGATGAGGGGAATGACCTGACTCAGGCTGGCAGTGTCTGAACTGACTTCACGTGTGGCAAGTTCAAAAGGTTGCAGAACCTTGCACAACGTTGAAATCATTCTCCACTGCGCTTGAGACAGGTGCATTCCACCTCCTTTGCCTATATCGTGGGCAGATGTATAGGCTTCAATGGCCTTTTGCTGCTCCTCCATCCTCTGAAGCATATAGAGGGTTGAATTCCACCTCGTTACCACCTCTTGCTTCAGATGATGGCAGGGCAGGTTCAGGTGTTTTTGGTGGTGCTCCAGTCTTCTGTATGCGGTGCCTGTACGCCAAAAGAGGCCCGCAATTCTTCTGGCCACCGACAGCATCTCTTGCACGCCCCTCAAGGTATGTGCAAAACATGGCACGTGCTGGAATTTGCCCAGATGTAATGCACGCACAATATTGCTGGCGTTGTCCGATGCCACAAATCCCCAGGAGAGTCCAATTGGGGTAAGCCAAACTGCGATGATCTTCCTCAGTTGCCGTAAGAGGTTTTCAGCTGTGTGCGTATTCTGCAAAGCGGTGATACAAAGCGTAGCCTGCCTAGGAACGAGTTGGCGTTTGCGAGATGCTGCTACTGGTGCCGCCGCTGCTGTTCTTGCAGCGAGAGGCAATACATCTACCCAGTGGGCTGTCACAGTCATATAGTCCTGAGTCTGCCCTGCTCCACTTGTCCATATGTCCGTGGTTAAGTGGACATTGGTTACAACTGCATTTTTTAGGACACTGGTGAGTCTTTTTCTGACGTCCGTGTACATTCTCGGTATCGCCTGCCTAGAGAAGTGGAACCTAGATGGTATTTGGTAACGGGGGTGCACTACTTCAAGCAATTCTCTATTTCCCCGTGAACTAACGGCGGATACTGGACTCACGTCTAACACCAACATACATACAGTAGTTGTCAAGGCCTGAGTAATCCGCTTTGCAACAGGATGACTGCTGTGATATTTCATCTTCCTCACAAAGGACTGTTGGACAGTCAATTGCTTACTGGAAGTAGTACAAGTTGTCTTCCGACTTCCCCTCTGGGATGTCGATCGACTCCCAGCAGCAACAACAGCAGCAGCAGGAGGCGTTACACTCAAGGATGCATCGGAGGAATCCCAGGCAAGAGAGGACTCGTCAGACTTGCCAGTGACATGGCATGCAGGACTATTGGCTTTCCTGGGTAAGGAGGAAATTGACACTGAGGGAGTTGGTGGTGTGGTTTGCGGGAGTTTGGTTACAAGAGGAAGGGATTTACTGGTCAGTGGACTGCTTCCGCTGTCGCCCAAAGTTTTTGAACTTGTCACTGACTTATGATGAATGCGCTGCAGGTGACGTATAAGGGAGGATGTTCCGAGGTGGTTAACGTCCTTACCCCTACTTATTACAGCTTGACAAAGGCAACACACGGCTTGACACCAGTTGTCCGCATTTCTGTTGAAATAATTCCACACTGAAGAGCTGATTTTTTTTGTATTTTGACCAGGCATGTCAATGGCCATATTCCTCCCACGGACAACAGGTGTCTCCCCGGGTGCCTGACTTAAACAAACCACATCACCATCAGAATCCTCCATGTCAATTTCCTCCCCAGTGCCAGCAACACCCATATCCTCATCCTGGTGTACTTTAACACTTACATCTTCAATTTGACTATCAGGAACTGGACTGCGGGTGCTCCTTCCAGCACTTGCAGGGGGCGTGCAAATGGTGGAAGGCGCATGCTCTTCCCGTCCAGTGTTGGGAAGGTCAGGCATCGCAACCGACACAATTGGACTCTCCTTGGGGATTTGTGATTTCGAAGAACGCACAGTTCTTTGCTGTGCTTTTGCCAGCTTAATTCTTTTCTTTTTTCTATAGAGAGGATGAGTGCTTCCATCCTCATGTGAAGCTGAACCACTAGCCATGAACATAGGTCAGGGCCTCAGCCGTTCCTTGCCACTCCGTGTCGTAAATGGCATATTGGCAAGTTTACGCTTCTCCTCAGATGCTTTTAATTTTGATTTTTGGGTAATTTTACTGATCTTTTGTGTTTTGGATTTTACATGCTCTGTACTATGACATTGGGCATTGGCCTTGGCAGACGACGTTGATGGCATTTCATCGTCTCGGCCATGACTAGTGGCAGCAGCTTCAGCATGAGGTGGAAGTGGATCTTGATTTTTTTAACCTCCACATTTTTGTTCTCCATATTTTAATGCGCACTACTAAAAGCCACCACAGGTATACAATGTAGATGGATGGATAGTATAGTATTATATTACTTATGGACAACGAGTGCACTGACGACACAGAGGTAGGTACAGCCGTGGCCTACCGTACTGCTATATATATATATATATATATATATATATATATAATATACTGTATAATAATAACGGACCTGGTGGACACTGTCAGCAGACTGCTAAACTAGTATGAAGAAAAAAAAAGCCACCACAGGTATACAATGTAGATGGATGGATAGTATAGTATTATATTAATTATGGACGACGAGTGCACGGACGACACAGAGGTAGGTACAGCCGTGGCCTACCATACTGCTATATATATATATATATATAATATACTGTATATAATAATAACGGACCTGGTGGACACTGTCAGCAGACTGCTAAACTAGTATGAAGAAAAAAAAACACACCACAGGTATACAATGTAGATGGATGGATAGCATAGTATTATATTACTTATGGACGACGAGTGCACTGACGACACAGAGGTAGGTACAGCCCTGGCCTACCGTACTGCTATATATATATATAATATACTGTATATAATAATAACGGACCTGGTGGACACTGTCATCAGACTGCTAAACTAGTATGAAGAAAAAAAAAAACACCACAGGTATACAATGTAGGTGGATGGATAGTATAGTATTATATTACTTATGGACGATGAGTGCACTGACGACACAGAGGTAGGTACAGCCGTGGCCTACCATACTGCTATATATATATAATATACTGTATAATAATAACGGACCTGGTGGACACTGTCAGCAGACTGCTAAACTAGTATGAAGAAAAAAAAAAGCCACCACAGGTATACAATGTAGATGGATGGATAGTATAGTATTATATTACTTATGGACAACGAGTGCACTGACGACACAGAGGTAGGTACAGCCGTGGCCTACCGTACTGCTATATATATATATAATATACTGTATAATAATAACGGACCTGGTGGACACTGTCAGCAGACTGCTAAACTAGTATGAAGAAAAAAAAAGCCACCACAGGTATACAATGTAGATGGATGGATACTATAGTATAGTATTATATTACTTATGGACGACGAGTGCACTGACGACACAGAGGTAGGTACAGCCGTGGCCTACCGTACTGCTATATATATATATAATATACTGTATAATAATAACGGACCTGGTGGACACTGTCAGCAGACTGCTAAACTAGTATGAAGAAAAAAAAAACACCACAGGAGTGTTTTTCAGGCAGACAAACGTATACTGGACTGGTGGTCACTGTCAGCAAAACTGTGCACTGTACTCCTGCTATAACTGCTCCCCAGTCCCCACAATTAGGCAGTGTGAGCAGTGCACTCAGCACAGATATATGCAGCAGTGCAGCACACTGAGTGAGCACAGATATGGTGGAGCGTTTTTTTCAGGCAGAGAAACAACGGATTAAACTCACTGGTGGTACCCTGCACTGTACTCCCTAACAGATGCTCCCCGTCCCCAATCCTCCCCAAAATTATAACTAAGTCACTCAGTCTTTTCTACTATAACGGAGAGGACGCCAGCCACGTCCTCTCCCTATCAATCTCAATGCACGTGTGAAAATGGCGGCGACGCGCGGCTCCTTATATAGAATCCGAATCTCGCAAGAATCTGACAGCGGGATGATGACGTTCGGGCGCGCTCGGGTTAACTGGGCAAGGCGGGAGGATCCGAGTCGCTCGGAACCGTGAAAAAAAAAGGTGAAGTTCAGGCGGGTTCGGATCCCGAGGATCTGAACCCGCTCATCACTAATATTTATTACTGCTATGTACCTATTTGCTCTTGGTTCATTGGAATTACTGGGTAATGTTTTGCTCTTCTATATAAGCATTTGAATGTGATTACTAATTTGTTTTTTTTATGCTGTATGCTGGATTTAGCCAATGTATATTTAATATCACACTGAGTGGTGTTTTATGCTAAACTACATATATGTTTGATAACGCTGTATAGTGACCACATCTCATGCTCGCATTGAAGATATTGTTCACTGCTCTGTTTATACTCTGTTTCCAGTGTGCACTGTCACTGTGGTATTTACATCGCCATGGCAATGCTCACACGTCGGTGTGATGACGTCATTGGCGGGCGCCGAGCTCTTGAAACTGCACGCTGCGCCGTTGAGCGGGCTCCTTTTCGTGTTTGGTGGCGGGTATATAGGTAAGTCACTTGCTGTTATGTGATTATGTATCCTGATGACACACCATTAAAGGTTTGAAATGTTGACATACACATCGTTGTTGCTGTGAATGTGCCGCTTCTAAGGTTTGCCTATATACTGCTGCCACGCAGGTTTTAGGGCACCGGATCGAGTTATCTTTTCTTTTGGGAGTGCCGAGCCCTTGTCATATTTATTATGGTATTATGACTGCTTTGTGATTTTACCTGACTAAGGCACCCAGCGCTATCATTTCTTTCTGTGGATATTTGCTGGCTTTCTACTACGTGTTGGAGCTTATGTTTTTAATTACACACTGGGACTTTGTTTCAACAGACTAGTTCTATATATGCGTTTTGCTTGTAACTGCAGCATTACCCTGTTGATCATTGCTCCATTAAGCATATAATAGCTGAGAGGGCTGAAATGTATGCTGACATTTTTAACCCCTTGCTGGTCTCAGCAAATGAAATCTTCAGCTATTCAGAGGCTGAAACTGACGATATTCTGGTTAAAGAACAACTGTGTGATGTGACTGATTCTATGCCAACAGATGTGATTTTTAGAGAACTGCTGTTCTTAAAGAAAAAGGCTATTGATTTTCACTTGCATGCAGTATGCTTAAGTGATTATTTTAGATCTAAACAAATTCCACAAGGTTTTCGTGTAAAAAACTGTCCAACCATCAGTAGATATGACTCCACATTTTGTCAAAAGTGGATCGGCATTATGAATAAATGCTCTTATGATTTAAACCTGTTAGTAATTGAGCAATCCAAAAAGGAGGAAACCCGTTTGAAAGAGAAAATTTCTAAGTTTGATGATTTACATCTGGAAACACTACAGTCAGAAAAAGACCAGGATTGGATCAATAAATTAGATCAACAACTGACATCACATAAGAGAGACCTGATAAAGTTTAAAAGGGAAAAACTAACAAAAGTTAAACAGGATTATGAGAATCACCAGGTTTACCAGTGGCTATCTGGCGGTAAAGGCCCGAATGGCAACAGGGCTGAACGTAAAAAACCCTTCTTTCACAGGTCCAGATTTCAGACAAAATTAGATACAGATTCCTCCCAGGATTGTATTCCTTCTAGGAGTGACTCAGATGCACCCGGACCTTCAACTTTAAGAAAACGTGGACAAAAAAAATCCCTTTAGGGGTGACTACCCGCACCAAAGCAGGCACAGGCGATTCAAACGACGCGGTGGGCAAGGACGTAGAAAAAACGGTTGAAAGCAAACCACCAACCAGCAAAAACAACAAGAAGAAATGATCTTCAACCTGTCATCATACACTTTGAGTAAGTCAGAAAAAGAAGTACTCACCAAGGGGTTATCTTTCGTACCAACAGTGCCTTTTGACGATCTACATTGGAAAATTGAGAAGCACCAGCTACAACGTAGTCTTAAATTAAGAGAGTTTTTCAATAAGAACACTAGTGTTACTTCAGGCAAGGGGGCTTCAACAGTACCTGATAAATGAAAACAATTTTGTAAAAAATCATCATTTGAACCAACGTCATCTAATGCCTCCATAAAAACTTTTATGAGACTACTTGATGCTGAATCAACTGGGAGGCCTGCAGTAAACACAACTTATCACCACAATCTTCCCAAAGAGCAACAAATAGCCCTTCAATCTTTGTCACAGAACATTGAGTTAATTATTCGCCCAGCGGATAAGGGCGGTGGCATCGTTCTGAAAGATGTGGATGACTACAGGAAATAGATCCATAGGCATTTAGGGGACCATCATGTATATACCAAATTGAAGGGTAACCCTACTGCTAGTTTTAAAAAAAGATTTAATGGAGGTGCTATTACTTGCATGTGATTCGAATTTAATCTCGACCAAAATTATGGATGTGATGGTTCCTGATTTTCCGATCACCCCGATTATGTATACACTCCCCAAAAAACATAAGGGGCTTAATCCCCCTCCTGGACGCCCCATCATCTCTGCCCGTGGATCCCTATCACAACCAACGGCTATCTTCATTGACTCCATACTATAGCCAGTTGTACAGCTACATAAACATTTCCTTTTGGACACAACATCTTTACTGAATAAATTTTCACAGTTACCTAATCCTCCTGATGATCTTTGGTTGATCAGGGCCGATGTGTCTAGCTTGTACATGGTCATACCACATTGTGACAATTTATGTGCGACTAGATTGTTATTGAATAATCATGGTACATTTGATGCTTCCCATATTGAGATTTCATTACATTTACTTGAGATCCTCTTAACAAAAAATTTCTTAATGTCAGAAGGCATCTACTATTTGCAGACGACCGGTTGCGCAATGGGATCTGCCATGGCACCGGCGTATGCAAATACGTACATGTTCGCTGTAGAGGATGAGATCTTCTTTAAGAACACTGAAATTATGTCAAAGGTTTTCTTTTATACTCGTTTTATAGATGATTTAAACATTTTTCGGAGTGGTACCAAACAAGAATTTACGGGGTTAATTGAGGATAATAATAGAGATGAGCGGGTTCGGTTTCTCTGAATCCGAACCCGCCAGAACTTCATGTTTTTTTTCACGGGTCCGAGCGACTCGGATCTTCCCGCCTTGCTCGGTTAACCCGAGCGCGCCCGAACGTCATCATGACGCTGTCGGATTCTCGCGAGGCTCGGATTCTATCGCGAGACTCGGATTCTATATAAGGAGCCGCGCGTCGCCGCCATTTTCACACGTGCATTGAGATTGATAGGGAGAGGACGTGGCTGGCGTCCTCTCCGTTTAGAATTAGAATAGATTAGAGAGACACTTGATTTACTAATTTTGGGGAGCATTAGGAGTACTCAGTAGTGTACAGTGCAGAGTTTTGCTGATAGTGACCAGTGACCACCACTTTTATTTATAATCCGTTCTCTGCCTGAAAAAAGCGATACACAGCACACAGTGACTCAGTCACATACCATATCTGTGTGCACTGCTCAGGCTCAGGCCAGTGTGCTGCATCATCTATTATCTATATATAATATTATATATATCTGTCTGACTGCTCAGCTCACACAGCTTATAATTGTGGGGGAGACTGGGGAGCACTACTGCAGTGCCAGTTATAGGTTATAGCAGGAGCCAGGAGTACATAATATAATCCGTTCTCTGCCTGAAAAAAGCGATACACAGCACACAGTGACTCAGTCACATACCATATCTGTGTGCACTGCTCAGGCTCAGGCCAGTGTGCTGCATCATCTATTATCTATATATAATATTATATATATCTGTCTGACTGCTCAGCTCACACAGCTTATAATTGTGGGGGAGACTGGGGAGCACTACTGCAGTGCCAGTTATAGGTTATAGCAGGAGCCAGGAGTACATAATATATTATATAGTGAGTGACCACCAGACACACAGTGCAGTTTATTTAATATATCCGTTCTCTGCCTGAAAAAAGCGATACACACAGTGACTCAGTCAGTCACATACCATATCTGTGTGCACTGCTCAGGCTCAGGCCAGTGTGCTGCATCATCTATATATATTATATATCTGTCTGACTGCTCAGCTCACACAGCTTATAATTGTGGGGGAGACTGGGGAGCACTACTGCAGTGCCAGTTATAGGTTATAGCAGGAGCCAGGAGTACATAATATTATATTAAAATTAAACAGTGCACACTTTTGCTGCAGGAGTGCCACTGCCAGTGTGACTAGTGACCAGTGACCTGACCACCAGTATATAATATTAGTAGTATACTATCTCTTTATCAACCAGTCTATATTAGCAGCAGACACAGTACAGTGCGGTAGTTCACGGCTGTGGCTACCTCTGTGTCGGCACTCGGCAGCCCGTCCATAATTGTATATACCACCTAACCGTGGTTTTTTTTTCTTTCTTTATACATACATACTAGTTACGAGTATACTATCTCTTTATCAACCAGTCTATATATTAGCAGCAGACACAGTACAGTGCGGTAGTTCACGGCTGTGGCTACCTCTGTGTCGGCACTCGGCAGCCCGTCCATAATTGTATATACCACCTAACCGTGGTTTTTTTTTCTTTCTTTATACATACATACTAGTTACGAGTATACTATCTCTTTATCAACCAGTCTATATATTAGCAGCAGACACAGTACAGTGCGGTAGTTCACGGCTGTGGCTACCTCTGTGTCGGCACTCGGCAGCCCGTCCATAATTGTATATACCACCTAACCGTGGTTTTTTTTTCTTTCTTTATACATACATACTAGTTACGAGTATACTATCTCTTTATCAACCAGTCTATATTAGCAGCAGACACAGTACAGTGCGGTAGTTCACGGCTGTGGCTACCTCTGTGTCGGCACTCGGCAGCCCGTCCATAATTGTATACTAGTATCCAATCCATCCATCTCCATTGTTTACCTGAGGTGCCTTTTAGTTGTGCCTATTAAAATATGGAGAACAAAAATGTTGAGGTTCCAAAATTAGGGAAAGATCAAGATCCACTTCCACCTCGTGCTGAAGCTGCTGCCACTAGTCATGGCCGAGACGATGAAATGCCAGCAACGTCGTCTGCCAAGGCCGATGCCCAATGGCATAGTACAGAGCATGTCAAAACCAAAACACCAAATATCAGTAAAAAAAGGACTCCAAAACCTAAAATAAAATTGTCGGAGGAGAAGCGTAAACTTGCCAATATGCCATTTACCACACGGAGTGGCAAGGAACGGCTGAGGCCCTGGCCTATGTTCATGGCTAGTGGTTCAGCTTCACATGAGGATGGAAGCACTCAGCCTCTCGCTAGAAAACTGAAAAGACTCAAGCTGGCAAAAGGCAAAGCACCGCAAAGAACTGTGCGTTCTTTGAAATCCCAAATCCACAAGGAGAGTCCAATTGTGTCGGTTGCGATGCCTGACCTTCCCAACACTGGACGTGAAGAGCATGCGCCTTCCACCATTTGCACGCCCCCTGCAAGTGCTGGAAGGAGCACCCGCAGTCCAGTTCCTGATAGTCAGATTGAAGATGTCAGTGTTGAAGTACACCAGGATGAGGAGGATATGGGTGTTGCTGGCGCTGGGGAGGAAATTGACCAGGAGGATTCTGATGGTGAGGTGGTTTGTTTAAGTCAGGCACCCGGGGAGACACCTGTTGTCCGTGGGAGGAATATGGCCGTTGACATGCCAGGTGAAAATACCAAAAAAATCAGCTCTTCGGTGTGGAGGTATTTCACCAGAAATGCGGACAACAGGTGTCAAGCCGTGTGTTCCCTTTGTCAAGCTGTAATAAGTAGGGGTAAGGACGTTAACCACCTCGGAACATCCTCCCTTATACGTCACCTGCAGCGCATTCATAATAAGTCAGTGACAAGTTCAAAAACTTTGGGTGACAGCGGAAGCAGTCCACTGACCAGTAAATCCCTTCCTCTTGTAACCAAGCTCACGCAAACCACCCCACCAACTCCCTCAGTGTCAATTTCCTCCTTCCCCAGGAATGCCAATAGTCCTGCAGGCCATGTCACTGGCAATTCTGACGAGTCCTCTCCTGCCTGGGATTCCTCCGATGCATCCTTGCGTGTAACGCCTACTGCTGCTGGCGCTGCTGTTGTTGCCGCTGGGAGTCGATGGTCATCCCAGAGGGGAAGTCGTAAGCCCACTTGTACTACTTCCAGTAAGCAATTGACTGTTCAACAGTCCTTTGCGAGGAAGATGAAATATCACAGCAGTCATCCTACTGCAAAGCGGATAACTGAGGCCTTGGCATCCTGGGTGGTGAGAAACGTGGTTCCGGTATCCATCATTACTGCAGAGCCAACTAGAGACTTGTTGGAGGTACTGTGTCCCCGGTACCAAATACCATCTAGGTTCCATTTCTCTAGGCAGGCGATACCGAAAATGTACACAGACCTCAGAAAAAGAGTCACCAGTGTCCTAAAAAATGCAGCTGTACCCAATGTCCACTTAACCACGGACATGTGGACAAGTGGAGCAGGGCAGGGTCAGGACTATATGACTGTGACAGCCCACTGGGTAGATGTATGGACTCCCGCCGCAAGAACAGCAGCGGCGGCACCAGTAGCAGCATCTCGCAAACGCCAACTCTTTCCTAGGCAGGCTACGCTTTGTATCACCGCTTTCCAGAATACGCACACAGCTGAAAACCTCTTACGGCAACTGAGGAAGATCATCGCGGAATGGCTTACCCCAATTGGACTCTCCTGTGGATTTGTGGCATCGGACAACGCCAGCAATATTGTGTGTGCATTAAATCTGGGCCAATTCCAGCACGTCCCATGTTTTGCACATACCTTGAATTTGGTGGTGCAGAATTTTTTAAAAAACGACAGGGGCGTGCAAGAGATGCTGTCGGTGGCCAGAAGAATTGCGGGACACTTTCGGCGTACAGGCACCACGTACAGAAAACTGGAGCACCACCAAAAACTACTGAACCTGCCCTGCCATCATCTGAAGCAAGAAGTGGTAACGAGGTGGAATTCAACCCTCTATATGCTTCAGAGGTTGGAGGAGCAGCAAAAGGCCATTCAAGCCTATACAATTGAGCACGATATAGTAGGTGGAATGCACCTGTCTCAAGTGCAGTGGAGAATGATTTCAACGTTGTGCAAGGTTCTGATGCCCTTTGAACTTGCCACACGTGAAGTCAGTTCAGACACTGCCAGCCTGAGTCAGGTCATTCCCCTCATCAGGCTTTTGCAGAAGAAGCTGGAGGCATTGAAGGAGGAGCTAACACGGAGCGATTCCGCTAGGCATGTGGGACTTGTGGATGCAGCCCTTAATTCGCTTAACAAGGATTCACGGGTGGTCAATCTGTTGAAATCAGAGCACTACATTTTGGCCACCGTGCTCGATCCTAGATTTAAAGCCTACCTTGGATCTCTCTTTCCGGCAGACACAGGTCTGCTGGGGTTGAAAGACCTGCTGGTGACAAAATTGTCAAGTCAAGCGGAACGCGACCTGTCAACATCTCCTCCTTCACATTCTCCCGCAACTGGGGGTGCGAGGAAAAGGCTCAGAATTCCGAGCCCACCCACTGGCGGTGATGCAGGGCAGTCTTGAGCGACTGCTGATGCTGACATCTGGTCCGGACTGAAGGACCTGACAACGATTACGGACATGTCGTCTACTGTCACTGCATATGATTCTCTCAACATTGATAGAATGGTGGAGGATTATATGAGTGACCGCATCCAAGTAGGCACGTCACACAGTCCGTACTTATACTGGCAGGAAAAAGAGGCAATTTGGAGGCCCTTCCACAAACTGGCTTTATTCTACCTAAGTTGCCCTCCCACAAGTGTGTACTCCGAAAGAGTGTTTAGTGCCGCCGCTCACCTTGTCAGCAATCGGCGTACGAGGTTACATCCAGAAAATGTGGAGAAGATGATGTTCATTAAAATGAATTATAATCAATTCCTCCGCGGAGACATTGACCAGCAGCAATTGCCTCCACAAAGTACACAGGGAGCTGAGATGGTGGATTCCAGTGGGGACGAATTGATAATCTGTGAGGAGGGGGATGTACACGGTGATATATCGGAGGGTGAAGATGAGGTGGACATCTTGCCTCTGTAGAGCCAGTTTGTGCAAGGAGAGATTAATTGCTTCTTTTTTGGGGGGGGTCCAAACCAACCCGTCATATCAGTCACAGTCGTGTGGCAGACCCTGTCACTGAAATGATGGGTTGGTTAAAGTGTGCATGTCCTGTTTTGTTTATACAACATAAGGGTGGGTGGGAGGGCCCAAGGACAATTCCATCTTGCACCTCTTTTTTCTTTTCTTTTTCTTTGCATCATGTGCTGATTGGGGAGGGTTTTTTGGAAGGGACATCCTGCGTGACACTGCAGTGCCACTCCTAGATGGGCCCGGTGTTTGTGTCGGCCACTAGGGTCGCTAATCTTACTCACACAGTCAGCTACCTCATTGCGCCTCTTTTTTTCTTTGCGTCATGTGCTGTTTGGGGAGGGTTTTTTGGAAGGGACATCCTGCGTGACACTGCAGTGCCACTCCTAGATGGGCCCGGTGTTTGTGTCGGCCACTAGGGTCGCTAATCTTACTCACACAGCTACCTCATTGCGCCTCTTTTTTTCTTTGCGTCATGTGCTGTTTGGGGAGGGTTTTTTGGAAGGGACATCCTGCGTGACACTGCAGTGCCACTCCTAGATGGGCCCGGTGTTTGTGTCGGCCACTAGGGTCGCTAATCTTACTCACACAGTCAGCTACCTCATTGCGCCTCTTTTTTTCTTTGCGTCATGTGCTGTTTGGGGAGGGTTTTTTGGAAGGGCCATCCTGTGTGACACTGCAGTGCCACTCCTAGATGGGCCCGGTGTTTGTGTCGGCCACTAGGGTCGCTAATCTTACTCACACAGCTACCTCATTGCGCCTCTTTTTTTCTTTGCGTCATGTGCTGTTTGGGGAGGGTTTTTTGGAAGGGCCATCCTGCGTGACACTGCAGTGCCACTCCTAGATGGGCCCGGTGTTTGTGTCGGCCACTAGGGTCGCTAATCTTACTCACACAGCTACCTCATTGCGCCTCTTTTTTTCTTTGCGTCATGTGCTGTTTGGGGAGGGTTTTTTGGAAGGGACATCCTGCGTGACACTGCAGTGCCACTCCTAGATGGGCCCGGTGTTTGTGTCGGCCACTAGGGTCGCTTATCTTACTCACACAGCGACCTCGGTGCAAATTTTAGGACTAAAAATAATATTGTGAGGTGTGAGGTATTCAGAATAGACTGAAAATGAGTGTAAATTATGGTTTTTGAGGTTAATAATACTTTGGGATCAAAATGACCCCCAAATTCTATGATTTAAGCTGTTTTTTAGTGTTTTTGGAAAAAAACACCCGAATCCAAAACACACCCGAATCCGACAAAAAAAATTCGGTGAGGTTTTGCCAAAACGCGTTCGAACCCAAAACACGGCCGCGGAACCGAACCCAAAACCAAAACACAAAACCCGAAAAATTTCAGGCGCTCATCTCTAGATAATAATAGCTCAAACTCTCCTGTTAAATTTACTTTTAACATGAGCCAGTCCTCCATCAAAATCTCCACCACTGTCCATGTTAAAGATACTGACCGTAATTCAATCCTTCACTTTAGTAGTTGTCATCCGAAATCACTAAAAATGGGATTACCCTATTCCCAAATGATTTGTATTTATAGAATTAATTCTAATCCTGGTATGCCCCTAATCCATATGGACCACTTTATTGAAAAATTTGTAGCCCGCGGTTACACACGTAAATTACTTTTGGATACAAAAAGAAAAATACTCTCATTAAATAGAGAAGATCTTCTGAAAAAGAAAGAGAGCATAGGAAAATCCAATAAAGTAATTTGGGTTAACGAATATAATGCAACATCACCAAGCATTAGCTGCACTTCAAAGAAACTGTGGCCGATAGTAAGAAGTGATCGAGGAGTGGGGATCCCTGATCACTCGATGATGCATTGTAATTCTCGGGGTCATAATCTCAGGGATCTTCTAGTCAAAACAGATCTACCAAGTTTGAAACCTACTACATTGAATACCTTTCTGCCTCAATCCAAAAGAGGTTGTTTCAAATGCCCCTGTATTACATGTGGTTTTTTGTTGTCAGGTGACTCTTTTTTCCATCCACATTTGGGAAAAAATGTTTCCATTAGATATCGTTTAACCTGTGATAGCACATATGTAATTTATCAACTAATTTGCCCTTGTGGGCTATCATATGTGGGGAAAACGATCAGGAAATTTAAGGAACGTATGACCCTGCACCGTTCGTTGATCAGGGCAGCACTGGTGGGTGGTAGCAGGGAACAACCTGGGCAAGGCATTTTGCGGAAGCAAAGCATAGCCTTGCCAGTTTAAAATACCGCATGATTGATCATGTTCCACCATTACGCAGAGGGGGTGATCGGGGGGAAATTACTCCTGAGAAAGGAATTGTTCTGGATTAATAAATTGGATGTTATAGCACTGAGGGGCCTTAATGAAATGCTCCCGCTGTCTTGCTTCAATTAATTAATTTATTGGGTACAATTATAATTAATGATTAATATTTATTACTGCTATGTACCTATTTGCTCTTGGTTCATTGGATTTACTGGGTAATGTTTTGCTCTTCTTCTATATAAGCATTTGAATGTTACTACTATATTGTTTATTTTTTAATGCTGTATGCTGGATTTAGCCAATGTATATTTAATATCACACTGAGTGGTGTTTTATGCTAAACTACATATATGTTTTATAACGCTGCATTGTGATCACATCTCATGCTTGCATTGAAGATATTGTTCACTGCTCTGTTTATACTCTGTTTCCAGTGTGCACTCTCACTGTGGTGTTTACATCGCCATGGCAACGCTCACACGTCGGTGTGATGACGTCACTGGAGGGCGCCGAGCTCCGGAAGCTGCATGCGGCGCTGATGAACGGGCTCCTTTTCGTGTTTGGTGGCGAGTATATAGGTAAGTCACTTGCTGTTATGTGATTATGTATCCTGATGACAAACCGTTAAAGGTTTGAAACGTTGACATACACATCGTTGTTGCTGTGAATGTGCCGCCTCTAAGGTTTGCCTATATACTGCTGCCACGCAGGTTTGAGCGCACCGGACTGAGTTATCTTTGCTTTTGGGAGTGCCAAGCCATTGTCCTATATATATATATATATATAGATAATGGAGAAACGGCGGCACTCAAGCAGGCTTAATCGTTGTGAGGATAAAATTTCCTTTAATCACCTACATGTTTCAGGGAAAATCACCCCGTCCTCAGGGCTCAGACAACTGAGCCCTGAGGACGGGGTGATTTTCCCCGAAACATGTAGGTGATTAAAGGAAATTTTATCCTCACAACGATTAAGCCTGCTTGAGTGCCGCCGTTTCTCCATTATCTATGTTTGTCACATTGCTGACTTGGAGGGCACCGCAGCAAAGGAATCTGTTTTACCTCTGGGAGTGCCGGTATGACTTTTGATTATATATATATATATATATATATATATATAAGCCTTCTATTCTTTTCCAAGGTATCCGGCCTCTAGGTCAACCACAGTTAGGTTGACAGTCATTAGGTCGACCACTATTGGTTGACATGGTCTCTAGGTCGACATGTACTAGGTCAACATGGAAAAAGGTTGACATGAGTTTTTCACATTTAATTCCATTTTTTGAACATAAAAATAATAATAATATGATAATTTATGATCCACATGGACTACGATTGGGAATAGTAACGTGAACTGAGCGCATCGATAGTGGAGCGAGGCACCTTGCCGGAAGCATGGCGAGCGGACACGGTGCGCTAATAAGTGTTCCCGGTCACTTTACGAAGAAAACTACACCAGAAAAATAAAAAACCTCATGTCGACCATTTTCTATGTCGACCTTGTTCATGTTGACCTTTTTCAGGTGTCAACCTAGTTACTGTCCACTAATAGTTGTCGACCTAATGTCTGTCAACCTAAGTGTGGTCGATCCTATGATCCACACCCCTTTTCCAAAACCTCCTATATCACAGGACAATCCCATAGGCAGTGGGTAAGATCGGCCCTCATTTCCCCACAATATGGGCAATCACATATAGTAGATAAACCTATCTCCCTCCGTATCAATGGTGATGAAAATGCCCTGTGGAATATTTTAAGATACATCTCCATATAGGTAGGTATTGGAAATGTTTTAACGATAATTTCCAATTCACTAGAGTACATTTATCGTCATATTCGGAAATCTATCCTTCCATCTGCCTATTCCAGTCTCTATATCTCTAGTATCAAGTAATTTTCTTAAAAATGAATAATAATGTGATGTAGCTTTTCGATTGGGGCTTTCTTAGAACAAGAGGATATCTAAATCATTGTTCCTTCCAGCATTTGCAATACCCTACTTACATAATGTTGGGCTTGCATAAATGCTAGGTTTGGAACAATTATATCATCAAATTCTTCACTAGCTTGAATAAATGATTTGGGCCTCTTATTCTGTATGTCTATAAGTTGTGTATGTGTATATGTGATAGTGTTAAATTGATATGTCTCAGACAAAAACTGACAATAATCAGTATATTTGATTAATCGAGTAACTATTTTTATATATGTCAGGTCCGGGTGTTTTTGTGAATCCGTTAACCTGGAACCAACCACAGGTGTAGGTGCTGGGGTATGAAGAAAACAGGGAGGACGAAGGAAGTTCCGTTTCATATATTTATTAAAGTAACAATTCAGTAAGGAGTTAAATGACTAGTTGTTAATCATCATTATACTGAAGTATTGCAGGAATGACAGAAATAATATGCAAGAGAAAACTCAGAAATAAATAAAAGAAATGTTCATGGAAACATATGCAAAAACAAGCTGAAGAATAAATGTTGAATTGTCCAAATATAAACAGGCTTTGATGCTGAACTGCAGATTGTGTTTAACTGGTTAATGCAGACATGGAGAATTAACTGTAAGAATTTGCAATGGAGTTTTAAGAGTTAACTGAGAGACTGTGAAGAATTATCCTTGTAATGACAACATAGAAAAAGTACTGAATTGGGTTACTTGCGGGTTCCGGAGATCACTGTGAAACTGTAGTAGATGGTGAGGTGATGAATGGGTTAAATGCAGAGTTGAACAAACGAACAGCTGAGGGAATTGGAATCCTCCAGACTTTGTATGATAGGCAGACAGACAAGGTAACCTCATGCAGGACACTGGGAATCCAAGTATTTCCAATAGGTGTGCAATTGACTGATAGCACAATGGAGAGCCGGTAGATCTTTGGCAGTGAAGGCTGCAAAACGGACCTCTGGGAACGGAGGCGATATCTGGACCACGGGAATCACACAGGAATGCACGGAGAGAGTTCAGAGCTAGAGCACAGCTTTGATACAACAAAGCACTGGCCCAGAGTGACATAATCCCAGCCTACTTAAAGGCAGCACAAGCACGGGATTGGCTTACACCTGCCCACAGGTGTTTTCACAAGTGCTCAGTATTAGCTATTTGGTCTCCAACATGGCCACCTCCTATACAGCAGACACACCGCAGTGCCTTAGGCCATTTGGTCCCCGCACTCACAGTTCCCAGACTCTGCATTACCTGTGCCATTGATCACGCCGTGTCCCCACACGAGCGCACAGCACCACGAGCAACCGCACTGGCAACGGATGAACCCCAGAACCCGCAAAGGTGAGAGACCGGTTCGTGACAGTACCCCCTTTTCTACGGGTGGTCTCCGAACACCTTTGAACCTTGTCAGGATTTTTGGAGAAGTATTTCTGTACCAGTCTTGGAGCATGAACATCTTCAGAGAAAACCCAGGATCTCTCCTCTGGGCCGTAACCCTTCCAGTCGACCAGAAACTGTAAACGTCCATATCGGGAACGTGAGTCCACAATCTCTTTAACTTCAAATTCCTCATTCTGCAAAGAGTGAACTTTAGGAGATTTGGACTGGGTAGTACGGAACTTATTGAGAATCAAAGGCTTCAGTAAAGATGTATGAAAGGCGTTAGGAATTATCAAAGACGGTGGCAGCTTGACTTTGTATGACACAGGGTTGAGTACCTTTACAATGGGAAATGGACCAATAAACCTGGGAGCAAATTTCTTAGAAGGAACTTTGAACTTGAGATTGCGCGTAGAAATCCAAACTTGGTCTCCCACTTTGTAATTCGGTACAGCTTTACGTTTTTTATCTGCAAAAGATTTATAACGAGCGGAAGTTTTGACCAAGGACTTACGTACACAACTCCAGATGCTAGATAGACGTTGAAGCTCTTGATCTGCCGCTGGGACCTCTAGGGCTGGCAATGGATGAAACTCTGGCACACGAGGATGAAAGCCGAAGTTAATATAAAAGGGCGTAGATTCTGAAGATGAATGGAAGAGATTATTATGAGCAAATTCTGCCAATGGTAGGTAGTCAACCCAGTCATCCTGTGAGGACGATATATATAGCCGGAGAAATGTTTCAAGGTCTTGGTTGACTCTCTCAATTTGTCCATCTGTCTGAGGATGATATGCAGAAGAAAAGTTCAACTTGACATTTAAAGATGAACAAAGCGACCTCCAAAACTTGGCCACAAACTGTGTTCCCCGATCAGAAACAATTTCTCGAGGAAGGCCATGCAACTTGAAGATTTCAGAGATGAACAATCTGGCTAGTAAAGGGGCTGATGGTAACCCAGTTAATGGAATGAAATGTGCCATTTTCGAAAATCGATCCACTATCACCCAAATGGTATTTCGCCCTTTTGATGGAGGTAGATCGGTCACGAAATCCATTGAGATATGAGTCCATGGTTGTTTGGGTATGGATAGTGGATGTAACAAACCTGGTGGAGAACTTCTTGGACTCTTATGTTGGGCACATTTAGGACATGCTGCTATAAACTCTTGGACATCGGCTTTGAGACGTGGCCACCAATAAGACTGTTGAATAAACTTGAGAGTCTTTAGAACCCCAGGATGACCCATGAAGGAAGAGGAGTGAGCCCAGGTAAGCAGCCGTTTTCGAAGACTTGTGGCGACAAAGGTCTTGCCAGGCGGAGGAACTGGAGAGGTTCGAGTCATTAAAAAGGACCTAGGATTCACAATGGCTTGATTCGTGGTAGCATCATTTAATTCAGAAGAAGCAAAGGACCGGGAAAGGGCATCTGCCTTTTTGTTCTGAGACCCTGGACGATAGGTGAGTTTGAAATCAAATCGTGAGAAGAAAAGCGCCCATCGAGCTTGTCGTGGATTCAAACACTGAGCTGACTGCAGATACAGAAGATTCTTATGATCAGTATAAACTGTAATGCGATGTTGAGCTCCTTCTAGAAGGTATCTCCACTCCTCAAATGCCAACTTGATGGCAAGTAACTCTTGCTCACCGATTGCATAATTACGTTCTGCCGGGAGGAACTTACGGGAGAAATATCCGCAGGGATGGACCTTTTTATCTTCAAAGACTTGTGACAACACAGCTCCTACTGCTTCTGTAGATGCATCCACCTCTAGTAGAAAGGGACGATTCAGATCAGGCTGTCGAAGAATGGGGGCTGACACAAAGGCTTGCTTTAAATCAGAGAAGGCTTTGATTGCTTCTGAAGACCAGTTCGTAGGATTTGCTCCCTTACGAGTTAGGGCTGTGATGGGAGCAGCTAACATAGAATAATTCTTAATGAATCTCCTATAGAAATTAGCAAAGCCTAGAAATCGCTGAATCCCCTTGAGAGTTGTAGGAGTGGACCAATCTCGGATAGCTTGTACCTTACCGGGATCCATACATAGCTCTGATCCAGAAATGATGTAACCAAGGAACGGTATGGAAGATACTTCAAAAGTGCACTTCTCTAACTTACAATAAAGTTGATTTTTCCTCAGACGTGTCAGTACCTCTTTAACTTGGTGACGGTGAGACTTTATATCCCTAGAGAATATTAGGATATCATCCAGGTACACTACTAGACACTTGTAGAGAAGATCACGAAAAAGTTCATTCACATAGCTTTGAAAAACTGCAGGTGCATTACAAAGACCGAAAGGCATTACAAGGTATTCGTAATGCCCATCCCGGGTATTAAAAGCAGTCTTCCACTCGTCCCCTTCTCGGATGCGGATTAAATTGTAGGCCCCTCGGAGATCCAGTTTTGTAAACACAGTAGCTCCTTTTACCCGGTCAAATAATTCTGGAATTAAGGGTAATGGATACTTGTTTTTCACAGTGATCTCATTGAGTCCACGGTAATCTATGCATGGTCGTAACCCACCGTCCTTCTTCTTAACGAAAAAGAATCCGGCTCCTGCAGGTGAAGAAGATGGTCTGATAAATCCTTTGGTTAGATTTTCTTGTATATAATCAGACATAGCTAGCGTCTCTGGGATGGATAGCGGATAAATTCGTCCCCTAGGAGGTGTTTTACCCGGAACCAGGACAATTGGGCAGTCCCATTCGCGATGAGGAGGTAGAGAGTCCGCTGCTTGTTTACTGAAAACATCCGCAAAGGATTGATACACCGGAGGTAGGTCGGGAAGGCTGATTGACCGGAGAGGTACAATTGAGGCTAAACAGTCCTTGGTACAAGATTTACCCCATGAAAGGACTTCCATGGTTTGCCAATTAAGTTGAGGGTTATGTTTCTGCAGCCAAGGTAAACCAAGTATCACATCTTGAGAGGCTTTGGGAATCACGTAGAAGGAGAGGTATTCGGAATGGAGCACACCAACTTTCATCTTGAGACATACGGTTCGATGAGTAATTATACCATCTGGAATTCGACTTCCATCCACTGCTGTAACGGCAACTGCTGCTTCCAGAGGCATGGTTTGAACTTTAGACCGCATGACAAAGGCTGAGGAGATGAAGTTCTCGGCTGCCCCAGAATCTAGGAGAGCTGAAACTTTCACTGTAGAACTTGGAACTTCTAATTGAATAGACAAGGTCGGCTCTTTCCCAGAACGTGATTCTAGAGTAACTCCTAGCTTAACCTCTCTTGAATAAGCTAGGAGCGAGAGTTTCCCGGTCGGAGTTTGCAGAATTTAACTAAGTGTTCAGAGGACCCACAGTACATGCAGAGGTTACCCTGTCGACGACGAAGTCGTTCCTCTTCTGTGAGGCGAAAGCGCCCAATCTGCATAGGTTCGTCTGTCGTTACCGGAGACTGTGATGAAGAATCTTGTCGAGGCCTAGGATGATAACGTGGACTGGATCGCTCTGCCCTGGATTTCTCTAAACATCGCTCCCTGTAGCGTAGGTCAAGTTTGTTACAGAGAGAAATCAATTCATCCAGTTTAGTTGGCACATCCCGGATAGTTAAATCGTCCTTGATTCTCTCAGAAAGTCCATTCCAAAACGCGGCGATCAGGGCCTCCTCATTCCAGTTTAACTCTGAAGACAACGTGCGAAACTGAACAATATATTGATTGACAGGACGTAAACCTTGACGTAGACGGAGAATCTCCAAAGATGCTGAGGTGGTCCTGCCGGGTTCGTCAAAGATTCTCCGGAAAGAAGATACAAACTCTTTGTAATTAGAGAGGATAGGATCACCTCTCTCCCATAATGGTGATGCCCACTCCAGAGCCTGACCGGAGAGGAGGGCAATAATATATGCGACCTTAGAACGAGCTGATGGGAAACTGGCGGACATCAGTTCGAACTGGATCTCGCATTGATTCAGGAATCCCCTGCAAAGTTTTGGAGTTCCGTCAAACTTACTCGGAGAGGGTAACTGCAAGCGGGACGTAGGCAGCATCACAGGAGAAGCTGTAGTGGTAACTGGGACAACCGGAGTTGGAATCTGGACTTGAGACGTTTTAATTGCTGTATGAAGAGTCTCTAAACGGTCTGCCATAGTTTGCATAAACTGCACTATTTGTGTCTGTATAGACTCCTGGTTTTCCAGACGGGAAAGGATATTTGACGTAGCACCGCCTCCTGCGAATTGGTCACTTGACGGATCCATGTGGCCAGTGCTTACTGTCAGGTCTGGGTGTTTTTGTGAATCCGTTAACCTGGAACCAACCACAGGTGTAGGTGCTGGGGTATGAAGAAAACAGGGAGGACGAAGGAAGTTCCGTTTCATATATTTATTAAAGTAACAATTCAGTAAGGAGTTAAATGACTAGTTGTTAATCATCATTATACTGAAGTATTGCAGGAATGACAGAAATAATATGCAAGAGAAAACTCAGAAATAAATAAAAGAAATGTTCATGGAAACATATGCAAAAACAAGCTGAAGAATAAATGTTGAATTGTCCAAATATAAACAGGCTTTGATGCTGAACTGCAGATTGTGTTTAACTGGTTAATGCAGACATGGAGAATTAACTGTAAGAATTTGCAATGGAGTTTTAAGAGTTAACTGAGAGACTGTGAAGAATTATCCTTGTAATGACAACATAGAAAAAGTACTGAATTGGGTTACTTGCGGGTTCCGGAGATCACTGTGAAACTGTAGTAGATGGTGAGGTGATGAATGGGTTAAATGCAGAGTTGAACAAACGAACAGCTGAGGGAATTGGAATCCTCCAGACTTTGTATGATAGGCAGACAGACAAGGTAACCTCATGCAGGACACTGGGAATCCAAGTATTTCCAATAGGTGTGCAATTGACTGATAGCACAATGGAGAGCCGGTAGATCTTTGGCAGTGAAGGCTGCAAAACGGACCTCTGGGAACGGAGGCGATATCTGGACCACGGGAATCACACAGGAATGCACGGAGAGAGTTCAGAGCTAGAGCACAGCTTTGATACAACAAAGCACTGGCCCAGAGTGACATAATCCCAGCCTACTTAAAGGCAGCACAAGCACGGGATTGGCTTACACCTGCCCACAGGTGTTTTCACAAGTGCTCAGTATTAGCTATTTGGTCTCCAACATGGCCACCTCCTATACAGCAGACACACCGCAGTGCCTTAGGCCATTTGGTCCCCGCACTCACAGTTCCCAGACTCTGCATTACCTGTGCCATTGATCACGCCGTGTCCCCACACGAGCGCACAGCACCGCGAGCAACCGCACTGGCAACGGATGAACCCCAGAACCCGCAAAGGTGAGAGACCGGTTCGTGACAATATATTAGAGACCACTGAATATTTCCACTCCAACATTAATATTAAAAAATAATTTTTTGAGTGTCTATATTAAAACACGCTCACAATCCACTAATGGATTGTGTATATGTGTACATTTTATGATTTAATTGTGCTCAATAAAACCATAACATTAATTAAGTGTGTCCCAGAAAGAGTTTTATTTTTTGCATCTTTGCATCACCACTTTTTGGGTAGGGCAAGGCTAGTTGTTACAAAAATACAGAAATTCAAATAGTATCTAAAAAATCTTTAATCACAACCAAACAGAAAATTTTACAAACAAAACAGTATTCTTTCTTCTATTTATATTGGGTGTAAGAAACATCCAATAATTATTACAGGTTGAGTATCCCATATCCAAATATTCCGAAATACGGAATTTTTTGAGTGAGAGTGATATAGTGCAACTTTTGTTTTCTGATGGCTCAATGTACACAAACTTTGTTTAATACTCAAAGTTATTCAAAATATTGTATTAAATGACCTTCAGTCTGTGTGTATAAGGTATATGTGAAACATAAATGAATTGTGTGAATGTACACACACTTTGTTTAATGCACAAAGTTATTAAAAATATTGATTAAAATGACCTTCAGGCTGCATTCTGTGCTTAGACTTAGGTCCCATCGCCATGATATTTCATTATGGTATGCAATTATTCCAAAATACGGAAAAATCCGATATCCAAAATTCTTCTGGTCGCAAGCATTTTGGATAAAGGATACTCAACCTGTATTAACAATGAAAAACATGTTTTTCGGAACAAAATTAACCATAACAATCTGCTGCCGATGGATGTATGTTGTTATGGGGTTGGGGCAAATTGTTACAGATAAAATAATCTATACAAAATAATATAAAAAGCATTAATTAGAAAACTTTGTATGTTTATCACAAAATTACATTTGGCATATATGTGATATATAGGGCATTATTCAGGTTTGTTAAGAAACACAAAAAAGTTGCAATTGGGCAAAACCATGATGCACTGCAAGTGGGGCAGATGTAACATGTGCAGAGAGATGTAGATTTGGGTGGGGTATGTGCAAAATGAAATCTATGCTGAAGTGTAGAAATTAAGCAGCAGAGTTAACAATATAACCCACCCAAATCTATATCTCTCTGCACATGTCACCTGCAGTGCAACATGGTTTTGCCCAATTGCTAACTTTTTTGGTTTGCTAACACACCTGAATAATCTCCACAGTCTGATGGCAATGACAGACATCACTCATCGTCTTCACGGCCACGTTTTGAATTGCAATTAGTGCAAGAAAATGCTGCTACATCCATACATACATGTAGGGGGGGAGTTCTGAGTACCTGGAACCCCCCCCCCCCCCCCTCCGCCCACCGATCCATTGGCTCAGGCCAGCTGACCAATAATAGAAAGAGAAAATCAGGCAGGCTGTGCCTGCCCGTAACGCAACAGCTACATCCTCTTGTCTAGTTGGATGTAGGGGGAGTTGCAGCACGGAGGTCCACATGGACAGCTGCCGTTTCAATGCGGCTTTGATTCAGAGCTTTCTGGGTGAGGCAGGGACTTTCTACATTGTCTTTGCTGGAGCAGGTGTCTCTTATGCCGGGGGATGCCAATGGGGGTGTTGGGGTTGGGTGACCACTATCTACTCCGCAGCGGGAGTAGGGGAGGTATTTGGGTGTGTAACACATATTATTTATATATATATATATAGTGTGCAGGGCGGCTGTAATGTGTGGTGTGCCCTAGCTGCTGGCTATACAAATTAGTGCTATCAGTGGTAGCAGCCAGGTCCATGCTGCTCCCTCTGACCGTCCAGGAGCAGCAGCAGTGGCTAGGATGTTTGTGTAACTTTTCCCTACACAGGATTCCGTGCAGGGCTGACAGGTAGATGTCTCCTCTTAGTCAGGACTAGGTCACAGACAACCCCCCACCCCTTCCAGGACGGAAGTGAGTACAGAGGGCTGGTGAAGGAAGGATATAGCATCTGACTGCAGCGGTTATCAGGCTGCACTAAGTTACATTGTTTGTAGAGCTGAAGTATCTTTCTCCATGCCCTTATCTCTCTCTCTTTCCCCAAGTCCCCATCTCTCTCTCCCCATGCCTCTCTCCATGCCCCTTATCTCTCTCTCTCCCCGAGCATGCCCCCATCTCTCTCCCCATGCCTCCCCCCCCCTCATTCCATGCCTCTCTCTCCCTCCAACCATCTCCATGTCCCCCTTGCCTCTGTGAGTCTGTATATGTATGTATGTATGTATCTATATCTGGAAACCCCCCCTTTAAAATCCTACATTTGCCGCTGGTATCACCTCTTATGCAGGCAATATAAGCCCACCCTTTATATGCAATGCACTGGAGCCACTCCTGGCAAAGTTTCAACAGATTGTAACTCTTAGTACACCTTATGCAGAAAGACACGTCTTCAGTACTCGACAATGTTGCAATGTTTTGGCTACTTTCTTTATTTTAGATTTTGATGTCATCTTTATAGTCTTTTTATTTTTGCCTTAATTCCAGTAAAGATTTCTTAACTTGCTGTAGTTTTGTGTTTTTATTTTTTATTTTCTTATATTTGCCTATCGTTCTAGCTGGTTTTTAATGTGAGCTTCAGTGAGTATCACGGTTTTATACTGTATTTACATTTACACCTGCTTGTGTGACCTTTGCTCTCTTTTGCCTTTGCAAATGGGCAAATCTACTCTGGAGTTTTCGTGTTCTTTTTATTGGTTCCACTTGTAGATGACTGGGGCTCTTCATCCTTGCCTAATGGTTGGGGTATGGGGCAACCTGTAACCACTAATAGTAGAAAATTCTCATCGCTGAATACGTCATGGTCAAATGGGAAAATTCTAGAGACTTGGAAGCCCGACATTATAATTGTAGGTGTTATAGTTGCAGATTCCCATTGTTATCCCAGGGTTGTTCTTCATCCATCCATCTGTAGCATTGTTCACATATCATTTGTAAGGGCCATATCCTTACCTATCCAGAGGCTGCAGTTTATGTGATTTGTGTGCAGAATTATGCCTTTTGTATACTTTAAGACTGAAATTGAAAGATGTATTGCATAATTGGCGATAAGAAGAATTTTACATGTTTCATAAAGTGCGTCATGAAAAGTAAAAATGCCTAATCATTTACCCATCCAATTCGATTTGCGGTTCTGATACATCCTGGTGGACTGTCTGGTATAAAATATATCTTAAAATATTTATGTGGAAATATGAAAAGTGGAGTAACTGAATTTGCACTAGCACTGACCACCAAAACCATCATCACCAGCTTTACCCTCTCCACAGATGAAATGGCTTCAATTTGCTTCTCTCCTTTAGTTGCAAGAATTTTCAACGGCTTTTGAACAGTCTTAACTCTCATTTCACCGACGTTCCATACGTCTTGACACTCAAAATGAAATCTCTCATATACTGTACAGTACGAGGTTGTCGTAAAACCCACATAATGTTTATTAAAGCTTGTGGCTCTGCTCAAGCTGGTTGCTTCAGGTGTGTGGATGGATAGAATTGGATTTCAATTCATGAAACCTTTCAACCAATCTTTGGTAGCACTTCTTTAATTTTCCAGTTGGCAGAAGTTTGGATATTATTAACAAAGCAATATTCATACGCCAGTGTTTTGCCATCAGTTGTAGTCAATACATAAAATATTTTAGAACATTTCTGCATGTATGATTCCAGTTCCTGTTCATCTGAGAATGCTTTCCTGGGTTTGTATATCCTACCAATCTCGTTGTGCAACATACTATCTCTAGTCGCTTCATATACTGTTGTAGTGTCATAAATCTATAAAATGAAGCTGCTTTGCATAAAGATAATTTTCCTTTGATGACATAATTTGCGGCTGTCTCATAGGAAGTTTCAGGTATTGTATCTCTGTCTGTTTTCTTTTTATAATTTCTAACCATGGTGAATCTATATAGAAAAGCAAAAAACATTTAAACCAAAAAGAAAAATGGTAAAAATGGTGGAACTATGGGCAGAGGTGTCTAGGCACAACATTATTGGCTGCTCCACTTCCCCCAAAAAATATAAATTATGTATATTACTGTTACCTCCCTTCATATCTTCCCACAGCCTTCTCAATACCTCTTAATAGCTCATTCCAGTTTCATTCAGGTCTCACTGCCCTTCCACAGCTCACACTGCTCTCTGCACACCTCTCAGCCCCCCACAGCTCACACTTTTCCACTTACACCTCACTGGTCCCTCCACTCAGCTCACTGACCCATCACCCCCAATTGCTTCCCCTTACACTGCCCCTCTGCTACACACACACACACACACACACACACACGCACGCATGCACGCACAGTGATTTAACAATGTATTCATTGATTTATAGCCTTAAGTGGATGATGTCACTTATTTCACTTATTAACACTGTTACATCTAAATAATTTCAATACACTTGGCACTGGTATCAATTCTGTTTTCTTATTACACACAAGTACACTCTCTTACCTCACAAGCAGCAGAAACACACACACATACACACTCACTTACTGTACCACACAAGCAGCGGATCTGCAGCAGCTCCACCTCAGTATGACAGCAGCCCTGCTCTGCTCTGCCCATTTAGCTTCACCCCCCTGCTCACAAGGAAGTTATGCTCCCTCTCTGGGTAAAGAAAGACCACTGATCAAATGTAATGGGTGGCATAGGGGGAGGGGTGCAGCCTGTTAGCCTGCCCCCAACAAGTGGCACCCCTAGGCATGTGCCTCACTTGTTACAAATAACAACTTCCTTCCCATACTGTGTAACAACTTGCACCAATTGATGTCAGATGACCAAGATGGCCATAATTCTATTTCTGTGCTTCAATTCACGATAACAATGATAATAAATACACTAATGGTCTGTGATTCTAACAAAATGAAAGATAGACCTTTGCCTTTAACAGTCAAGACAAGATACAACTTCAAATCTACTGTATGTGAAAAATATTACTTTGGATTAAGAAAAATGAGTTTGTTTAAGTACCTATTACATAAACATGTCTGTGTTACCGTTCTTTCACTGAGCACTGACAGTAACATGTTCAAACTTGTTCCCAGTCGCACGAGCCGTGGTGCAACATGTGCGTGGTTTTAGATTCATTGTTGTAATAACTTGCCTCTGTAACAACTAACTCTGCCTTCCCTTAAATAGAAATTCACCATTGCAGATTTAAAGGGAGAGTTGTACTAAGCCTTGGAGAGTGATACAGTGGAGAGAGATAAAGTATCAGCTAACAAGTTCCTTACTGCCATGTCACAGGCCATGTTTGAAAAATGTACAGTTAGTAGCTGGAGAGTTGGTAGTTTATCTCTCTCCACTTTATCACTCTCCAAAACTTATTACACCCCTTAGGGCTTATTGTCTTTCGGGATGCGCATTGAATGAACTAGCACTGATTTGTACATGCCCTACACATCTGTGCATATTGCTACATATTACATATTCTTTAAATAGAAAGAACTTTTTTTATGAATACATTTTGTTTGTGTATTTAAAGTAATTGCCATGCTTTAGTTAATGGATGCGAAGCACAGTAGTTAAAAACCTTTAAAAAGTGCATTTTAGACTCTACACTTTGTTAAAGACTTTTGAATATACTGTATCACACTCTATTTTGTGTTTTCCATTTATATAATGCCATGATGTCCTGCACAATGCATACTTACAGTAACTGATTAACACTGATGAACTTTGTAATACAAAAAATATATTAATATATTCTCATATTAAGCTATAATTCATCAAAACAAATACTATTTTAATAGATTTCCATGTTCAACTTGTGTAATCAATGTACTTTTGAAATACTTAATAAGCACAGTAAATGATCCCAACAGCGGGATCCTGGCCACCAGAATGCCGGCAACGTGGTAAGTGCTAGAAAGCCCCTTGCGGTCTCGCTGCACTTGCCATGCTGTGGGAACGGCGGCTTGCTGCGCTTGCCACAGGATCTATTCACCATCTATGGTTGTTGTGGACACCCATAGAGGGAGAAAAGCCTGTGGTGGTGAGATGCCAGTGGGATTTCACTGTCTGTCAGAATTCCGGCGTTGACATGGTGACTGCTGGGATCCCAACAGGCAGTCTCATGATCCCCTCCCACTCCAGCCTTGGCTTTGTTTATACTGTATTTTAAAAGGACAAAGATAATGGGGGTAATTCCAAGTTGATCGCAGCAGCATATTTTTTAGCAGTTGGGCAAAATCATGTGCACTGCAGGGGGGACAGATATAACATTTGCAGAGAGAGTTAGATTTGGGTGGGTTATTCTGTTTCTGTGCAGGGTAAATACTGGCTGTTTTATTTTTACACTGTTAAATACAGATAGATTTGGGTGTGGTGAGTTCAATCTGCAATCTAAATTGCAATTCTTCTGCTTCAGAACCAAAGTGACTAAAATATCTATCTCTCTCTGCAGATGTTATATCTGCCTCCCCTGCAGTGCACATGGTTTTGCCCAACTGCTAAAAAATTTCCTGCTGCGATCAACTTGGAATTACAGCATACTTGCCTACCTGACCCTCTCCATGAGGGAGAAAATGCTCTGTTCCTGGACTTTCCTGGTAATGTATGATTGCCATCACCTGTGGTGAGCTAGGTAATGGATAAGAAAGGTGTTTCACCACAGGTGATGGCAATCATACATTACCAGGAAAGTCCAGGAACAGAGCATTTTCTCCCTCATGGAGAGGGTCAGGTAGGCAAGTATGAATTACAGTACACCCAATATACATTATGTTGCAATAATTTCTGTTGAATTTCCAGAGCTTTTGTTTAAATCACTTTTCTGATGTTCTATTCACTTTGGTTCTTATAGATTTTAATAGATTTCTATGTTCAACTTGTGTAATAAATGTATTTTTGAGATACTTGATAAGCACAGTAAATACCTCCAGCCTTGGCTTTGTCTATACTGTATTTAACAAGAACAAAGATTATGTACATTATGTTGCAATGATTTCTGTTGAATTTCCAGAGCTTTTGCTTAAACAAAGATAAACAGACTGATCAGATTATCACAAAGACAATATTAATTAAGCAATCGCTTATTTACCTTTCTCTTCAAGGCAGGGAGGAGGAGTAGCTGGGATCCCTGTTTTACTTACAGCTCTCTCCGCCCTCCTATCTCTCCTCTGGTCAGAAAGCTCCATCAGTAGCTAATGAAAAATGATAGTCCTGTGTCTCTGTCTGCACTGCATAATGTCCTGCTCGCATTCTGGATCTTGCATTAAGAGGGAAAGCTAGTGAAATCAGTGTGCTCTGGCCGGGGGGGTCCCTTGACAAAGGGGGGCCCGGGGTACAGTATGCCCTGCATCCCCCCTTAAAATCTGGCTATGCGTCCTTCCCATTATAAGTAACTACTGTATGTAGTTCATACACTAAATAATTATCTGCTTGTTTAGATGGACTACTTTCATTGACAAGCTAACCGTCACTAATCAGTAATCCAACAGAAATATTGTCCCAGTTGTAAGACAACAGTTCACTGTTTACTGGACCACCTGTCTTCTATCAATATACTGTACAGGCAGAATATTGTTATTAAAGTATTTTGAATATCTGAATGAATTTAACATTTCCACTGACCATGTGGAATATACCAAATTTGAAAAACTGTTTATTGTATTATCCCAAACACCTCCATTTGTAAAATTTTAGAAAATGTGTCTTTGGACAAATTGGTTGGCAGATGCATTTTTGAATGTACTGTAAGTGGTCCCTTAATAAAGAAAATGAACTACTGTATAACCACGCTCCACCTCTGTTCCACAAAGGCATGATCATCATCACACAATCTTATCACAGTAAAGACACATAGGATACAGACTTCACCCCCAGTGAACTTAACAAAATGTAACTTTATTGCGTTCTGTGAAAGACACCCATAATAGAAAGATGACATTGCTTTCTTAAGGTGCTGAATTGTCTTTCTGTCAGCTCTTGGAACTGATACTGTAGTATTTGAACCCTGATTAGCATGGAGCTTGGGTTTCCTTGCAGTTATAAAGGTATGGTGTATTTAGGAACCTTGCCTGAATATTCTTTGTGGATGGACAGTGCTCTTTTAAATCCTAGACTCCTTCAGCATTTTGTCTAAAATAAGTGAAGGACAAGGCTTCTAGTAAACAATTGTAATTTTTCAAAAATAGATCATTTGAGCTTTTGATTATTGCACAGGTATACAGGTATAAAAAGTCAAAACAATGCCCACTTCCTCTGTTTAACATGATGAGCCTTGAATATGTCAGATTTATCAGTTCATATCTGTGTATGAGACAAAAGGTAACTGAAACGGCAAGTACAATAACTGTAAACTAAAATATAAAACATTTAGGGGCATATTCAATTGTGCACTCAAAACCCCATGGCACAGTTTTTTCCCCCCTGCAGCCGCAGAGTTCTTCCTATTCAAATGAAAGGTAGATAATGAGTTGCGGGTGATTTCAATAGAATTCACTGCATTTTTTTCTTACCCTCCTGCAAGTCTGATTTTTCCTAAAATCTTTATTTTTTTGAAAAATTGCAATGACTTGTTCTGGAACCACTGTGTCAACCCCCTAAAGACTAATTAAGCAATTGGAAGTTTACAATTAGCTCAATTAGTCCTTAATTATTCACCTTCTGAAGCAGTGTTTTCTTTCTCCAGCCTGTCGGGAACCGCTCTTCTGCAGCAGTGGTGTGTGTAAGTATGTATGAGTTTGTGTGAGACCCCTATTAGGTGTGTAACCCCTGTTGTGTGTGCGACCTCCCCATGTGTGTCTCCCTCCCAGCAGCACCCTCCTCCTCCACCACAGTGGAAAGATGGAGAGGAAGTGACCAGTGAGCCCCTAAGACCACCAGACCAGCCGGAAAACACAGTTACGTATATTTTATATATTCATTCTTACACTGGGGAGTTCAATGCAGAAAACCGTGCGTGCATTTTTTTAATTGAATGCCGCAGGTATCAGGAGTGCACATACCCGTGAAAATCTAAAATTGGGCACAAGGTCCACAAGGTTTTTTTTGCAGACAAAACCTTGTGCCCCTTAGTCACTCAGACATACAGTAGTGAGCTGATTTGTAGTAAAAATAAAAAGTTCACTAATCATAGTCCAAACAAAATGTTTTTTATTTTTTATTTTATTTCACCAATGAATAAGACAGAACTGTGACCTTAGTGGAAACTTCTATTTATAGATAGATGTAGTTAATGCATCATTATTGAATGTTAATATTTGAATTAAATAATCTTACGGTATGTCGTAGATTGAATCAACTCCTATTAAAAGTAATATTGTTTGTTATAGGAACAGTATGAGTCACAGCAAGCCAGCCCTGCACCCTGCACTTGGAGAACAACAAGTATCAGCATGCCTGGACAGTAAGAGCCCACTGGCAGCTGTACCCCTACTGTAAAAAAAAAAAACCACAGTACCCACTCACCAAACATTATAGTACACATTTGCACCTCATAATCACATTCTCAATGACACTGCTCAATACCCTTGTTCAGCAGTATTCACAGAGCCATGGAAAACAAAAGAGCACTCACCCAATTCAGTGGATGGTCAATGTGCCTTTTCTCTTCTGCACTAACTTGAAGTCTCTGATACTCAGACTTTATTTTGTCTCATTTTGGTAAAGGTGTCCCTCAGCTATTAACCTAGGGCCACTAGACTCCTGGGGCCCTTGGGCAACTGCCATTAAGCACAATGGAAGAGATGGCCCCGCTCACAGGCTACACTCCTCTTGACGTTTGGCCACCAGTTTACAGCTCAGCCTAAAGCTCTGGGCTGGCTCAGGGCAGACAGAGGGTGTACTCTGGAGTGAGAAAGCCAGTCTTACTTGAACGGTGGTGGCTCCTCCTTTATATACAACTCTCCATGTGACCACATGACCCCTGATCTTTCCAACTGTCAGCCCAATACTCCCATGTCTCATTCGGTTTGATTGACAGGATGGGGGCACAAAGTCTTCCAGAGCCTTCTCTGGATCATTGGCCACCATCTTACATAGTTTAATTTTAATACATATATTATATGTATAAAAAACATATTTTTGACCCCCTACTCCACTACTTTGTACATATATGAACTACATATAAATGTTTACTTCATGAAATATGAATAAAAATAATTAATACATTTTTATAACTTATTATCACAGCTACAAACATGTAAATTTATACACATTAAGTAATCCCATCATAGGTATACAATGATTTAAAATCTGGGGAGGGGGGGGGGGGGTGTATCGGGTAGAGATGTGCACCGGAAATTTTTCGGGTTTTGTGTTTTGGTTTTGTGTTTGGTTCCGCGGCCGTGTTTTGGGTTCGAACGCATTTTGGCAAAACCTCACCGAATTTTTTTTGTCGGATTCGGGTGTGTTTTGGATTAGGGTGTTTTTTTCAAAAAACCTAAAAAACAGCTTAAATCATAGAATTTGGGGGTCATTTTGATCCCAAAGTATTATTAACCTCAATAACCATAATTTCCACTCATTTTCAGTCTATTCTGAACACCTCACACCTCACAATATTATTTTTAGTCCTAAAATTTGCACCGAGGTCGCTGGATGACTAAGCTCAGCGACCCAAGTGGCAGACACAAACACCTGGCCCATCTAGGAGTGGCACTGCAGTGTCACGCAGGATGGCCCTTCCAAAAAACACTCCCCAAACAGCACATGACGCAAAGAAAAAAAGAGGCGCAATGAGGTAGCTGTGTGACTAAGCTCAGCGACCCAAGTGGCCGACACAAACACCTGGCCCATCTAGGAGTGGCACTGCAGTGTCAGGCAGGATGGCCCTTCCAAAAAATACTCCCCAAACAGCACATGACACAAAGAAAAAAAGAGGCGCAATGAGGTAGCTGTGTGAGTAAGCTAAGCGACCCTAGTGGCCGACACAAACACCTGGCCCATCTAGGAGTGGCACTGCAGTGTCACGCAGGCTGGCCCTTCCAAAAAACACTCCCCAAACAGCACATGACGCAAAGAAAAATGAAAGAAAAAAGAGGTGTAAGATGGAATTGTCCTTGGGCCCTCCCACCCACCCTTATGTTGTATAAACAGGACATGCACACTTAAACCAACCCATCATTTCAGTGACAGGGTCTGCCACACGACTGTGACTGAAATGACGGGTTGGTTTGGACCCCCACCAAAAAAGAAGCAATTAATCTCTCCTTGCACAAACTGGCTCTACAGAGGCAAGATGTCCACCTCATCATCATCCTCCGATATATCACCGTGTACATCCCCCTCCTCACAGATTATCAATTCGTCCCCACTGGAATCCACCATCTCAGCTCCCTGTGTACTTTGTGGAGGCAATTGCTGCTGGTGAATGTCTCCACGGAGGAATTGATTATAATTAATTTTAATGAACATCATCTTCTCCACATTTTCTGGATGTAACCTCGTACGCCGATTGCTGACAAGGTGAGCGGCGGCACTAAACACTCTTTCGGAGTACACACTTGTGGGAGGGCAACTTAGGTAGAATAAAGCCAGTTTGTGCAAGGGCCTCCAAATTGCCTCTTTTTCCTGCCAGTATACGTACGGACTGTCTGACGTGCCTACTTGGATGCGGTCACTCATATAATCCTCCACCATTCTTTCAATGGTGACAGAATCATATGCAGTGACAGTAGACGACATGTCCGTAATCGTTGGCAGGTCCTTCAGTCCGGACCAGATGTCAGCATCTGCAGTCGCTGCAGACTGCCCTGCATCACCGCCAGCGGGTGGGCTCGGAATTCTGAGCCTTTTCCTCGCACCCCCAGTTGCGGGAGAATGTGAAGGAGGAGATGTTGACAGGTCGCGTTCCGCTTGACTTGACAATTTTCTCACCAGCAGTTCTTTGAACCACTGCAGACTTGTGTCTGCCGGAAAGAGAGATCCAAGGTAGGTTTTAAATCTAGGATCGAGCACGGTGGCCAAAATGTAGTGCTCTGATTTCAACAGATTGACCACCCGTGAATCCTTGTTAAGCGAATTAAGGGCTCCATCCACAAGTCCCACATGCCTAGCGGAATCGCTCTGTGTTAGCTCCTCCTTCAATGTCTCCAGCTTCTTCTGCAAAAGCCTGACGAGGGGAATGACCTGACTCAGGCTGGCAGTGTCTGATCTGACTTCACGTGTGGCAAGTTCAAAAGGTTGCAGAACCTTGCACAACGTTGAAATCATTCTCCACTGCGCTTGAGACAGGTGCATTCCACCTCCTATATCGTGCTCAGTTGTATAGGCTTGAATGGCCTTTTGCTGCTCCTCCAACCTCTGAAGCATATAGAGGGTTGAATTCCACCTCGTTACCACTTCTTGCTTCAGATGATGGCAGGGCAGGTTCAGGCGTTTTTGGTGGTGCTCCAGTCTTCTGTACGTGGTGCCTGTACGCCGAAAGTGTCCCGCAATTCTTCTGGCCACCGACAGCATCTCTTGCACGCCCCTGTCGTTTTTTAAATAATTCTGCACCACCAAATTTAAGGTATGTGCAAAACATGGGACGTGCTGGAATTTGCCCAGATTTAATGCACACACAATATTGCTGGCGTTGTCTGATGCCACAAATCCACAGGAGAGTCCAATTGGGGTAAGCCATTCTGCGATGATCTTCCTCAGTTGCCGTAAGAGGTTTTCAGCTGTGTGCGTATTCTGGAAAGCGGTGATACAAAGCGTAGCCTGCCTAGGAAAGAGTTGGCGTTTGCGAGATGCTGCTACTGGTGCCGCCGCTGCTGTTCTTGCGGCGGGAGTCCATACATCTACCCAGTGGGCTGTCACAGTCATATAGTCCTGAGTCTGCCCTGCTCCACTTGTCCACATGTCCGTGGTTAAGTGGACATTGGGTACAACTGCATTTTTTAGGACACTGGTGAGTCTTTTTCTGAGGTCTGTGTACATTTTCGGTATCGCCTGCCTAGAGAAATGGAACCTAGATGGTATTTGGTACCGGGGACACAGTACCTCAAACAAGTCTATAGTTGGCTCTGCAGTAATGATGGATACCAGAACCACGTTTCTCACCGCCCAGGATGCCAAGGCCTCAGTTATCCGCTTTGCAGCAGGATGACTGCTGTGATATTTCATCTTCCTCGCAAAGGACTGTTGGACAGTCAATTGCTTGGTGGAAGTAGTAAAAGTGGTCTTACGACTTCCCCTCTGGGATGACCATCGACTCCCAGCAGCAACAACAGCAGCGCCAGCAGCAGTAGGCGTTACACGCAAGGATGCATCGGAGGAATCCCAGGCAGGAGAGGACTCGTCAGAATTGCCAGTGACATGGCCTGCAGGACTATTGGCATTCCTGGGGAAGGAGGAAATTGACACTGAGGGAGTTGGTGGGGTGGTTTGCGTGAGCTTGGTTACAAGAGGAAGGGATTTACTGGTCAGTGGACTGCTTCCGCTGTCACCCAAAGTTTTTGAACTTGTCACTGACTTATGATGAATGCGCTGCAGGTGACGTATAAGGGAGGATGTTCCGAGGTGGTTAACGTCCTTACCCCTACTTATTACAGCTTGACAAAGGCAACACACGGCTTGACAAATGTTGTCCGCATTTCTGTTGAAATACTTCCACACCGAAGAGCTGATTTTTTTGGTATTTTCACCAGGCATGTCAATGGCCATATTCCTCCCACGGACAATAGGTGTCTCCCCGGGTGCCTGACTTAAACAAACCACCTCACCATCAGAATCCTCCTGGTCAATTTCCTCCCCAGCGCCAGCAACACCCATATCCTCCTCATCCTGGTGTACTTCAACACTTACATCTTCAATCTGACTATCAGGAACTGGACTGCGGGTGCTCCTTCCAGCACTTGCAGGGGGCGTGCAAATGGTGGAAGGCGCATGCTCTTCACGTCCAGTGTTGGGAAGGTCAGGCATCGCAACCGACACAATTGGACTCTCCTTGTGGATTTGTGATTTCGAAGAACGCACAGTTCTTTGCTGTGCTTTTGCCAGCTTAAGTCTTTTCATTTTTCTAGCGAGAGGCTGAGTGCTTCCATCCTCATGTGAAGCTGAACCACTAGCCATGAACATAGGCCAGGGCCTCAGCCGTTCCTTGCCACTCCGTGTGGTAAATGGCATATTGGCAAGTTTACGCTTCTCCTCCGACGATTTTATTTTAGATTTTTGAGTCCTTTTTTTACTGATATTTGGTGTTTTGGATTTTACATGCTCTGTACTATGACATTGGGCATCGGCCTTGGCAGACGACGTTGATGGCATTTCATCGTCTCGGCCTTGACTAGTGGCAGCAGCTTCAGCATGAGGTGGAAGTCGATCTTGATCTTTCCCTATTTTTGGAACCTCAACATTTTTGTTCTCCATATTTTAATAGGCACAACTAAAAGGCACCTCAGGTAAACAATGGAGATGGATGGATACTAGTATACTTATGGATGACGAGTGACTGCCGACACAGAGGTAGCTACAGCCGTGGACTACCGTACTGCGTCTGCTAGTATAGACTGGATGATAATGATATAAAAAATATATATATATCACTACTGCAGGACAGGTATATATTATATAATGACGGACCTGCTGGACACTGTCAGCAGACTCCTAAACTACTAGTATGAAGAAGATAGAAAAAAAAACCCCCACCACAGGTAGGTATACAATTATGGATGAGCGACTGCCGACACAGAGGTAGCTACAGCCGTGGACTACCGTACTGCGTCTGCTAGTATAGACTGGATGATAATGATATAAAAAATATATATATATCACTACTACAGGACAGGTATATATTATATAATGACGGACCTGCTGGACACTGTCAGCAGACTCCTAAACTACTAGTATGAAGAAGATAGAAAAAAAAAACCACCACAGGTAGGTATACAATTATGGACGAGCACTGCCGACACAGAGGTAGCTACAGCCGTGGACTACCGTACTGCGTCTGCTAGTATAGACTGGATGATAATGATATAAAAAATATATATATATTACTACTGCAGGACAGGTATATATTATATAATGACGGACCTGCTGGACACTGTCAGCAGACTCCTAAACTACTAGTATGAAGAAGATAGAAAAAAAATCCCACCACAGGTAGGTATACAATTATGGACGAGCGACTGCCGACACAGAGGTAGCTACAGCCGTGGACTACCGTACTGCGTCTGCTAGTATAGACTGGATTATAATGATATAAAAAATATATATATATATCACTACTGCAGGACAGGTATATATTATATAATGACGGACCTGCTGGACACTGTCAGCAGACTCCTAAACTACTAGTATGAAGAAGATAGAAAAAAAAAACCCACCACAGGTAGGTATACAATTATGGACGAGCGACTGCCGACACAGAGGTAGCTACAGCCGTGGACTACCGTACAGCGTCTGCTAGTATAGACTGGATGATAATGATATAAAAAAAATATATATATCACTACTGCAGGACAGGTATATATTATATAATGACGGACCTGCTGGACACTGTCAGCAGACTCCTAAACTACTAGTATGAAGAAGATAGAAAAAAAAAACCCACCACAGGTAGGTATACAATTATGGACGAGCACTGCCGACACAGAGGTAGCTACAGCCGTGGACTACCGTACTGCATCTGCTAGTATAGACTGGATGATAATGATATAAAATATATATATATATATCACTACTGCAGGACAGGTATATATTATATAA
Organism: Pseudophryne corroboree; assembly: GCF_028390025.1. Lineage (NCBI taxonomy): Eukaryota > Metazoa > Chordata > Amphibia > Anura > Myobatrachidae > Pseudophryne > Pseudophryne corroboree. The sequence goes on along the minus strand of NC_086452.1, from coordinate 232,556,438 downwards.
TGACGGACCTGCTGGACACTGTCAGCAGACTCCTAAACTACTAGTATGAAGAAGATAGAAAAAAAAACCACACCACAGGTAGGTATACAATTATGGACGAGCACTGCCGACACAGAGGTAGCTACAGCCGTGGACTACCGTACTGCGTCAGCAGAATGCGTTTATAGAATAAATAAAAAAACACCACACGAGTGTTTAACTTTTTCAGGCAGACAATATACTGGTGGTCACTGGTCAGTCACACTGGCAGCAAAAGTGTGCACTGTTATGTACTCCTGCTATAACTGCTCCCCAGTCTCCCCCACAATTAAGCTGTGTGAGCAGTGAGCACTCAGCACAGTCAGATATACATAGATGATATTATCATGCAGCACACTGAGGCTGAGCACAGATATGGTATGTGACTGTGTATCGTTTTTTTTCAGGCAGAGAACGGATTTTAAATAATAAATAAAACTGGTGGTCACTAGTATAACTATCAGCAAAACTCTGCACTCTCTGAGTACTCCTAATGCTCCCCAAAATTACTAAAATTAAATTACTAGTAAATCAAGTGTCTCACTCTCTATCTAAACGGAGAGGACGCCAGCCACGTCCTCTCCCTATCAATCTCAATGCACGTGTGAAAATGGCGGCGACGCACGGCTCCTTATATAGAATCCGAGTCTCGCGATAGAATCCGAGCCTCGCGAGAATCCGACAGCGGGATGATGACGTTCGGGCGCGCTCGGGTTAACCGAGCAAGGCGAGAAGATCCGAGTCTGCCTCGGACCCGTGTAAAAAGGCTGAAGTTCGGGGGGGGTTCGGATTCCGAGGAACCGAACCCGCTCATCTCTAGTATCGGGGCCTGTACACATGTTGCGCTGGTTGAATTCCCACATCTGTGGTATCCATTTTGTAGTTCTGGAAACCAATCACTATTTCTAGCCACTCCACCCACTCTTTCCCTTGTCAAGTTGCTAGACACCAATCTGGACCTTAGATTTTCAGATATTCCTAAAATAACTTTGCATACTAAATTAACTGTACTGTATCTCTTTTTTCAATATTTTTCAATATGCATCAACAAGGTAGTGTTCCTTCTAAAATGCTTTTAATCTTCCTAGCACAGCTGTTAAACTGTGTACTAAACAAAGCTGATTTCTCATTCACGGACAGTTACTAAAATAATGTGAAAATGGTGTTTTCACAACCTTTTCACATTGTTTTAGTATCACATGGATGTATTAAAGAGCTTTAGGAGCAATAAACTGCATCAAAAACCCTTTAATACTAGAGATGAGTGAGTTCAGTTCCCTGAGAACCGAACCTCCAGGAACTTTGCTGGGATCTGAGCCCGGCTCGGGTTTTCCTGCCCACTTCAATGAAGTAATCGAGGCAAAACATCATCAGCCCACTGTCGGATTCTCGTGGGGGTTTTGTATTCTATATAAGTCCCTGTGCATCGTCGCCATCTTCACTCCGGCATTGGAGAGTGTACTGGATGGACGTGTCCGTCTCAGTACTGCTTGGCATGGCGTGTGGTGGGTGGGGGTGCCCTGTGTGCTGTATCTGAAAAAGGGGTGCTCTGTCTGCTGTTTTTGAAAGGGATGATCTCTCTCTGTAAGCTATATCTAAAAGGGGTGCTTTCTCTCTGTCAGCTGTATCTGTAAAGGGGTGCTCTCTCTGTCATTTGTATCTAAAAACGGGGTGCTCTTTCTCTCTGTCAGCTGTATCTGAAAAAAGGGTGCTCTCTGTCAGCTGTATCTGAAACAGGGGTGCTCTCTGTCTGCTGTATTTTAAAGGGGTGCTCTCTCTGTCAGCTGTATCTGTAAAGGTGTGCATTCTCTCTGTCTGCGGTATCTGAAAAAAGGGGTGCACTCTGTCAGTTGTATCTGAAAAAGGGGTGCTCTCTCTCTGTCAGCTGTATCTGAAGGGGTGATCTGTCCGTCCATCCAAGAGCTCTGCCCCAGTGTAAAATTAAAATAATAAAAGCTAAAACAAAAAGCCTAAAATTATAATTATAAAAAAGATATATTTTTTGTGCTTTACCCCAGTGTACTATACAATTTATATTTTATTTTTATAAGTACTGTGATACTGCCGGTCAGACTGCAGTATAGTATTTCCTACTCATACACGTATTGTGCGACGGTGTTGGTGAAGTCAACCGCAGTGTTTAATTATTATTATATAAATTTCTGACTCATTTGTGCTACGCTGTCGGTAAAGTCAACCATGTTGTGCTATTATTATTATTATTATATACAGTACATTTATGAATCATTTGTGCAATGCTGTCGGTGAAGTCAACCGCAGTGTGTAATTATTATTATTCACATTTCTGACTCATTTGTGCTACGCCGAATGGTGAAGTCAACTTAAGTGTGTAATTATTTATTATATATATTTCTGACTAATTTGTGCGACGCTGTCGGTGAAGGTCATCCCCACTTTGTGTTGATAATGGAGGCTACTACTAGTGCTGAAGCTGCTGCCACTAGTCATGACATTGACAATGCAAGTCCATCAATGTCATCGGCTAAGGCAGATACCCAAGGGCATAGAGGGCTTAGGCCAGGGTATGTAAAATCATTTAATTACAGAGTGGTAAAGAAAACAAAAAACAAATGGATAGATAGCTGTAGAGGCAGTAAGACAAACTGCGCATTCAGAATCAGAACCGTCAGACATTCTTGAGGAACGTTTAGGGGTGTCCGCATCAGCTGACATTTCTCACACTGTCCTTATAGAGAAGCCTCTTTCACCTCCTTCCACCATTTCTGAACCATCTGCACCTGTGCGGAGCAGTACAAATAAAGATGGTGATGATGAATCTGATGTGGAGGACATAATAAAAATTGAGAATTTGTGTGTGGAAGTGGGACAGGATGAGGGGGATATGTGTGTACTATCTGACAGTGAGGATGTTGATGATAATGTTGTTTGTGTAAGTCAGCCACCGGTGGCTGCAGATGTTGACCGTGAAAAAAAAAGAAAGCCGTTGCGATGCCTGGGCATAAGACCAAAAAAGCCACCTCTTGAGTGTGGGATTATATTTACCCCAATCCTCACAATGTTTATGAAAGCATTTGCTCCATTTGTGAGGCCAAATTTAGTAGAGGTAGGAACGTTAGCTATCTAGGCACCTCCTCCATGTTACGTAATTTGCAGCGAAGACATGAAATTATTGTACAAGATTATGATGCAATTAACACCTCATCAACATCCTCACAGTAATTCTTAATGGAGGAAGCCCTTCTAAAACAAATGTTTTGTGGGGGCCCAAACAAACCAATAATTTCAGCCACAAGTGACGGTCCCTGTCGCTAAAATGATTGGTTTGTGAAACTGTGCAAGTCCTGTTTAATATATACAACATAAGGGTGGGTGGGAGGGACCAAGGTCAAATCCATCTTGCACCTTATTTCTTTGGGCATAGTTTCTTAAACTGACGTCCTTTCTGCCACTGCAGTGCCACTCCTAGATGTGCCAGGTGATTGTGCCACCCACTTCTGTCACTTAGCTTAATCATCCAGCTACCTCGGTGCAAACTTTTGGTCTAAACTATATAAAAACAATATTGTGAGCTGTGAAGTGTTCAAAATAGACTGGAAATGAGTGGAAATGAATGTTATTGAGGTCAATAATACTGTAGGAACAAAAGCACCCCCAAATTATGTGATTTCAGCTGTTTTTATGATTTAAAAAAAAAGTTAGAACCAAATCCAAAACCAAAACAAACAAGGGCAGTTTTGGCAAAACTAATACAAAACCAAAACACGGAAAAAAAAATGGGCAGGCACACATCTATATTTAATACATTCAGGTGAAAAACTGCTCCAAACCCTTTCATTCTATTTTTTTTTTTTTTATAAGATCGCATTTCTTCAGGGACATGCAGTCAGGGGAGGCAGTGCCTCCCCTGTCATTAATGATTATATTAATACAAAGCACATACTTATGACACATATTGTGAGAATTTATATGTTAATAATTTTTAGTTTGTAAAAAAAAAAAAACAGTCTACATGTGCTTTGGGTATGTGAAAAGGCCGGAAGCAGGGGGCGGGGCCAGGCATCGGGCTGTAAAAGCCCATTAGAAAAAGCCTTGCAAGCGGCACCTAATAGAAGTGCCTCTTTGACAAGGGGCATCCTTTCAGCTCATGAGAGCACAGCCCTGTCACTGAGGCTCATTATGATTGGGCAATGGGCAGGGCACTGACTGCCGCGAACCTCCCCACTCCGTCGAGCTTACACCAGTGGTGCCCCCCCCCCCTTACCCCTGTCGCCATCACTCATAGGCGTACACACGGGGGTGCCTTATGTCCGGCTGCCAGCACCCTCCCCACACTTGCCTGTAATAATTGCAGAGTGGGCAATCCCCCCCAGCGGCGCCAGGTAAGGACAGCATTACTGGCCAGCCACCCGGCTGGTCTGGCCAGGGACACCGAAAGGTACCGTACAATAGTTGAGGCCGGGCTGTCTGCTCATTACAGTTAGTGCACCGCAGGCATACATGGACAGACAGCATTACGGCGCCACCGTCATTTCAAATCTGACGCCATTTAGAGATGTGCACCGGAAATTTTTCGGGTTTTGTGTTTTGGTTTTGGGTTCGGTTCCGCGGCCGTGTTTTGGGTTCGAACGCGTTTTGGCAAAACCTCACCGAATATTTTTTGTCGGATTCGGGTGTGTTTTGGATTCGGGTGTTTTTTTCAAAAAACCCTAAAAAACAGCTTAAATCATAGAATTTGGGGGTCATTTTGATCCCAAAGTATTATTAACCTCAATAACCATAATTTCCACTCATTTTCAGTCTATTCTGAACACCTCACACCACACAATATTATTTTTAGTCCTAAAATTTGCACCGAGGTCGCTGGATGACTAAGCTCAGCGACCCAAGTGGCCGACACAAACACCTGGCCCATCTAGGAGTGGCACTGCAGTGTCACGCAGGATGGCCCTTCCAAAAAACACCCCCCAAACAGCACATGACGCAAAGAAAAAAAGAGGCGCAATGAGGTAGCTGTGTGAGTAAGCTAAGCGACCCTAGTGGCCGACACAAACACCTGGCCCATCTAGGAGTGGCACTGCAGTGTCAGGCCGGATGGCCCTTCCAGAAAATACTCCCCAAACAGCACATCACGCAAAGAAGAAAAAAAAAGAGGCGCCATGAGGTAGCTGTGTGACTAAGATAAGTGACCCTAGTGGCCGACACAAACACCTGGCCCATCTAGGAGTGGCACTGCAGTGTCACGCAGGATGGCCCTTCCAAAAAATACTCCCCAAACAGCACATGACGCAAAGAAGAAAAAAAAGAGGCGCAATGAGGTAGCTGTGTGACTAAGATAAGTGACCCTAGTGGCCGACACAAACACCTGGCCCATCTAGGAGTGGCACTGCAGTGTCACGCAGGATGGCCCTTCCAAAAAACACTCCCCAAACAGCACATGACGCAAAGAAGAAAAAAAAGAGGCGCAATGAGGTAGCTGTGTGACTAAGATAAGCGACCCTAGTGGCCGACACAAACACCTGGCCCATCTAGGAGTGGCACTGCAGTGTCACGCAGGATGGCCCTTCAAAAAAACACTCCCCAAACAGCACATGACGCAAAGAAAAATGAAAGAAAAAAGAGGTGCAAGATGGAATTGTCCTTGGGCCCTCCCACCCACCCTTATGTTGTATAAACAGGACATGAACACTTTAACCAACCCATCATTTCAGTGACAGGGTCTGCCACACGACTGTGACTGAAATGACGGGTTGGTTTGGACCCCCACCAAAAAAGAAGCAATTAATCTCTCCTTGCACAAACTGGCTCTACAGAGGCAAGATGTCCACCTCATCATCATCCTCCAATTCATCACCGTGTACATCCCCCTCCTCACAGATTATCAATTCGTCCCCACTGGAATCCACCATCTCAGCTCCATGTGTACTTTGTGGAGGCATTTGCTGCCGGTCAATGTCTCCACGGAGGAATTGATTATAATTCATTTTAATGAACATCATCTTCTCCACATTTTCTGGATGTAACCTCGTACGCCGATTGCTGACAAGGTGAGCGGCGGCACTAAACACTCTTTCGGAGTACACACTTGTGGGAGGGCAACTTAGGTAGAATATAGCCAGTTTGTGCAAGGGCCTCCAAATTGCCTCTTTTTCCTGCCAGTATACGTACGGACTGTCTGACGTGCCTACTTGGATGCGGTCACTCATATAATCCTCCACCATTCTTTCAATGGGGAGAGAATCATATGCAGTGACAGTAGACCACATGTCCGTAATCGTTGGCAGGTCCTTCAGTCCGGACCAGATGTCAGCATCAGCAGTCGCTCCAGACTGCCCTGCATCACCGCCAGCGGGTGGGCTCGGAATTCTGAGCCTTTTCCTCGCACCCCCAGTTGCGGGAGAATGTGAAGGAGGAGATGTTGACAGGTCGCGTTCCGCTTGACTTGACAATTTTCTCACCAGCAGTTCTTTGAACCCCTGCAGACTTGTGTCTGCCGGAAAGAGAGATACAACGTAGGTTTTAAATCTAGGATCGAGCACGGTGGCCAAAATGTAGTGCTCTGATTTCAACAGATTGACCACCCGTGAATCCTTGTTAAGCGAATTAAGGGCTCCATCCACAAGTCCCACATGCCTAGCGGAATCGCTCTGTGTTAGCTCCTCCTTCAATGTCTCCAGCTTCTTCTGCAAAAGCCTGATGAGGGGAATGACCTGACTCAGGCTGGCAGTGTCTGAACTGACTTCACGTGTGGCAAGTTCAAAAGGTTGCAGAACCTTGCACAACGTTGAAATCATTCTCCACTGCGCTTGAGACAGGTGCATTCCACCTCCTATATCGTGCTCAGTTGTATAGGCTTGAATGGCCTTTTGCTGCTCCTCCAACCTCTGAAGCATATAGAGGGTTGAATTCCACCTCGTTACCACTTCTTGCTTCAGATGATGGCAGGGCAGGTTCAGGCGTTTTTGGTGTTGCTCCAGTCTTCTGTACGTGGTGCCTGTACGCCGAAAGTGTCCCGCAATTCTTCTGGCCACCGACAGCATCTCTTGCACGCCCCTGTCGTTTTTTAAATAATTCTGCACCACCAAATTCAAGGTATGTGCAAAACATGGGACGTGCTGGAATTTGCCCAGATTTAATGCACACACAATATTGCTGGCGTTGTCCGATGCCACAAATCCACAGGAGAGTCCAATTGGGGTAAGCCATTCTGCGATGATCTTCCTCAGTTGCCGTAAGAGGTTTTCAGCTGTGTGCGTATTCTGGAAAGCGGTGATACAAAGCGTAGCCTGCCTAGGAAAAAGTTGGCGTTTGCGAGATGCTGCTACTGGTGCCGCCACTGCTGTTCTTGCGGCAGGAGTCAATACATCTACCCAGTGGGCTGTCACAGTCATATAGTCCTGAGTCTGCCCTGCTCCACTTGTCCACATGTCCGTGGTTAAGTGGCCATTGGGTACAACTGCATTTTTTAGGACACTGGTGAGTCTTTTTCTGAGGTCTGTGTACATTTTCGGTATCGCCTGCCTAGAGAAATGGAACCTAGATGGTATTTGGTACCGGGGACACAGTACCTCAAACAAGTCTATAGTTGGCTCTGCAGTAATGATGGATACCGGAGCCACGTTTCTCACCGCCCAGGATGCCAAGGCCTCAGTTATCCGCTTTGCAGCAGGATGACTGCTGTGATATTTCATCTTCCTCGCAAAGGACTGTTGGACAGTCAATTGCTTGGTGGAAGTAGTAAAAGTGGTCTTACGACTTCCCCTCTGGGATGACCATCGACTCACAGCAGCGCCAGCAGCAGTAGGCGTTACACGTAAGGATGCATCGGAGGAATCCCAGGCAGGAGAGGACTCGTCAGAATTGCCAGTGACATGGCCTGCAGGACTATTGGCATTCCTGGGGAAGGAGGAAATTGACACTGAGGGAGTTGGTGGGGTGGTTTGCGTGAGCTTGGTTACAAGAGGAAGGTATTTACTGGTCAGTGGACTGCTTCCGCTGTCGCCCAAAGTTTTTGAACTTGTCACTGACTTATGATGAATGCGCTGCAGGTGACGTATAAGGGAGGATGTTCCGAGGTGGTTAACGTCCTTACCCCTACTTATTACAGCTTGACAAAGGCAACACACGGCTTGACACCTGTTGTCCGCATTTCTGTTGAAATACTTCCACACCGAAGAGCTGATTTTTTTGGTATTTTCACCAGGCATGTCAATGGCCATATTCCTCCCATGGACAACAGGTGTCTCCCCGGGTGCCTGACTTAAACAAACCACCTCACCATCAGAATTCTCCTTGTCAATTTCCTCCCCAGCGCCAGCAACCCCCATATCCTCCTCATCCTGGTGTACTTCAACACTGACATCTTCAATCTGACTATCAGGAACTGGACTGCGGGTGCTCCTTCCAGCACGTGCAAATGGTGGAAGGCGCATGCTCTTCACGTCCAGTGTTGGGAAGGTCAGGCATCGCAAACGACACAATTGGACTCTCCTTGTGGATTTGTGATTTCGAAGAACGCACAGTTCTTTGCTGTGCTTTTGCCAGCTTAAGTCTTTTCATTTTTCTAGCGAGAGGATGAGTGCTTCCATCCTCATGTGAAGCTGAACCACTAGCCATGAACATAGGCCAGGGCCTCAGCCGTTCCTTGCCACTCCGTGTGGTAAATGGCATATAGGCAAGTTTACGCTTCTACTCCGACGATTTTATTTTAGATTTTTGAGTCCTTTTTTTTACTGATATTTTGTGTTTTGGATTTTACATGCTCTGTACTATGACATTGGGCATCGGCCTTGGCAGACGACGTTGATGGAATTTCATCGTCTCGGCCATGACTAGTGGCAGCAGCTTCAGCACGAGGTGGAAGTGGATCTTGATCTTTCACTATTTTTGGAACCTCAACATTTTTGTTCTCCATATTTTAATAGGCACAATTAAAAGGCACCTCAGGTAAACAATGGAGATGGATGGATACTAGTATACTTATGGATGACGAGGCACTGACGACACAGAGGTAGTAGCTACAGCCGTGGACTACCGTACTGCGTCTGCTAGTATAGAGATGATAATGATATAAAAAATATATATATATCACTACTGCAGGTATATATAATATAATGACGGACCTGCTGGACACTGTCAGCAGACTCCTAAACTACTAGTATGAAGAAGATAGAAAAAAAAACCCCACCACAGGTAGGTATACAATTATGGACGAGCACTGACGACACAGAGGTAGCTACAGCCGTGGACTACCGTACTGCGTCTGCTAGTATAGAGATGATAATGATATAAAAAAAATATATATATCACTACTGCAGGTATATATAATATAATGACGGACCTGCTGGACACTGTCAGCAGACTCCTAAACTACTAGTATGAAGAAGATAGAAAAAAAAACCCACCACAGGTAGGTATACAATTATGGACGAGCACTGACGACACAGAGGTAGCTACAGCCGTGGACTACCATACTGTGTCTGCTAGTATAGAGATGATAATGATATAAAATATATATATATATCACTACTGCAGGTATATATAATATAATGACGGACCTGCTGGACACTGTCAGCAGACTCCTAAACTACTAGTATGAAGAAGATAGAAAAAAAAACCCCACCACAGGTAGGTATACAATTATGGACGAGCACTGACGACACAGAGGTAGCTACAGCCGTGGACTACCATACTGCTTCTGCTAGTATAGAGATGATAATGATATAAAAAATATATATATATATCACTACTGCAGGTATATATAATATAATGACGGACCTGCTGGACACTGTCAGCAGACTCCTAAACTACTAGTATGAAGAAGATAGAAAAAAAAAACCCACCACAGGTAGGTATACAATTATGGACGAGCACTGACGACACAGAGGTAGCTACAGCCGTGGACTACCGTACTGCGTCTGCTAGTATAGAGATGATAATGATATAAAAAAATATATATATATCACTACTGCAGGTATATATAATATAATGACGGACCTGCTGGACACTGTCAGCAGACTCCTAAACTACTAGTATGAAGAAGATAGAAAAAAAAAACCCACCACAGGTAGGTATACAATTATGGACGAGCACTGACAACACAGAGGTAGCTACAGCCGTGGACTACCGTACTGCGTCTTGTATTATAGAGATGATAATGATATAAAAAATATATATATCACTACTGCAGGTATATATAATATAATGACGTACCTGCTGGACACTGTCAGCAGACTCCTAAACTACTAGTATGAAGAAGATAGAAAAAAAACCCCCACCACAGGTAGGTATACAATTATGGACGAGCACTGACGACACAGAGGTAGCTACAGCCGTGGACTACCGTACTGCGTCTGCTAGTATAGAGATGATAATGATATAAAAAATATATATATCACTACTGCAGGTATATATAATATAATGACGGACCTGCTGGACACTGTCAGCAGACTCCTAAACTACTAGTATGAAGAAGATAGAAAAAAAAACCCACCACAGGTAGGTATACAATTATGGACAAGCACTGACGACACAGAGGTAGCTACAGCCGTGGACTACCGTACTGCGTCTGCTAGTATAGAGATGATAATGATATAAAATATATATATATATCACTACTGCAGGTATATATAATATAATGACGGACCTGCTGGACACTGTCAGCAGACTCCTAAACTACTAGTATGAAGAAGATAGAAAAAAAAACCCACCACAGGTAGGTATACAATTATGGACGAGCACTGACGACACAGAGGTAGCTACAGCCGTGGACTACCGTACTGCGTCTGCTAGTATAGAGATGATAATGATATAAAAAATATATATATATCACTACTGCAGGTATATATAATATAATGACGGACCTGCTGGACACTGTCAGCAGACTCCTAAACTACTAGTATGAAGAAGATAGAAAAAAAACCCCACCACAGGTAGGTATACAATTATGGATGAGCACTGACGACACAGAGGTAGCTACAGCCATGGACTACCGTACTGCGTCTGCTAGTATAGAGATGATAATGATATAAAAAATATATATATATCACTACTGCAGGTATATATAATATAATGACGGACCTGCTGGACACTGTCAGCAGACTCCTAAACTACTAGTATGAAGAAGATAGAAAAAAAAAACCCACAACAGGTAGGTATACAATTATGGACGAGCACTGACGACACAGAGGTAGCTACAGCCGTGGACTACCATACTGCTTCTGCTAGTATAGAGATGATAATGATATAAAAAATATATATATATATTACTACTGCAGGTATATATAATATAATGACGGACCTGCTGGACACTGTCAGCAGACTCCTAAACTACTAGTATGAAGAAGATAGAAAAAAAAACCCCACCACAGGTAGGTATACAATTATGGACGAGCACTGACGACACAGAGGTAGCTACAGCCGTGGACTACCGTACTGCGTCTGCTAGTATAGAGATGATAATGATATAAAAAATATATATATATCACTACTGCAGGTATATATAATATAATGACGGACCTGCTGGACACTGTCAGCAGACTCCTAAACTACTAGTATGAAGAAGATAGAAAAAAAAATCCACCACAGGTAGGTATACAATTATGGACGAGCACTGACAACACAGAGGTAGCTACAGCCGTGGACTACCATACTGCGTCTGCTATTATAGAGATGATAATGATATAAAAAATATATATAACACTACTGCAGGTATACATAATATAATGACGTACCTGCTGAACACTGTCAGCAGACTCCTAAACTACTAGTATGAAGAAGATAGAAAAAAAAAACCCACCACAGGTAGGTATACAATTATGGACGAGCACTGACGACACAGAGGTAGCTACAGCCGTGGACTACCGTACTGCGTCTGCTAGTATAGACTGGATGATAATGATATAAAAAATATATATATATCACTACTGCAGGTATATATAATATAATGACGGACCTGCTGGACACTGTCAGCAGACTCCTAAACTACTAGTATGAAGAAGATAGAAAAAAAAACCCAACACAGGTAGGTATACAATTATGGACAAGCACTGACGACACAGAGGTAGCTACAGCCGTGGACTACCGTACTGCGTCTGCTAGTATAGAGATGATAATGATATAAAAAAAAAATATATATATATATATATCACTACTGCAGGTATATATAATATAATGACGGACCTGCTGGACACTGTCAGCAGACTCCTAAACTACTAGTATGAAGAAGATAGAAAAAAAAAAACCACCACAGGTAGGTATACAATTATGGACGAGCACTGACGACACAGAGGTAGCTACAGCCGTGGACTACCGTACTGCGTCTGCTAGTATAGAGATGATAATGATATAAAATATATATATATATCACTACTGCAGGTATATATAATATAATGACGGACCTGCTGGACACTGTCAGCAGACTCCTAAACTACTAGTATGAAGAAGATAGAAAAAAAAACCCCACCACAGGTAGGTATACAATTATGGACGAGCACTGACAACACAGAGGTAGCTACAGCCGTGGACTACCGTACTGCGTCTGCTAGTATAGAGATGATGATATAAAAAATATATATATATCACTACTGCAGGTATATATAATATAATGACGGACCTGCTGGACACTGTCAGCAGACTCCTAAACTACTAGTATGAAGAAGATAGAAAAAAAAACCCCACCACAGGTAGGTATACAATTATGGACGAGCACTGACGACACAGAGGTAGCTACAGCCGTGGACTACCGTACTGCGTCTGCTAGTATAGAGATGATAATGATATAAAATATATATATATATCACTACTGCAGGTATATATAATATAATGACGGACCTGCTGGACACTGTCAGCAGACTCCTAAACTACTAGTATGAAGAAGATAGAAAAAAAAATCCACCACAGGTAGGTATACAATTATGGACGAGCACTGACAACACAGAGGTAGCTACAGCCGTGGACTACCATACTGCGTCTGCTATTATAGAGATGATAATGATATAAAAAATATATATAACACTACTGCAGGTATACATAATATAATGACGTACCTGCTGAACACTGTCAGCAGACTCCTAAACTACTAGTATGAAGAAGATAGAAAAAAAAAACCCACCACAGGTAGGTATACAATTATGGACGAGCACTGACGACACAGAGGTAGCTACAGCCGTGGACTACCGTACTGCGTCTGCTAGTATAGACTGGATGATAATGATATAAAAAATATATATATATCACTACTGCAGGTATATATAATATAATGACGGACCTGCTGGACACTGTCAGCAGACTCCTAAACTACTAGTATGAAGAAGATAGAAAAAAAAACCCAACACAGGTAGGTATACAATTATGGACAAGCACTGACGACACAGAGGTAGCTACAGCCGTGGACTACCGTACTGCGTCTGCTAGTATAGAGATGATAATGATATAAAAAAAATATATATATATATATATATCACTACTGCAGGTATATATAATATAATGACGGACCTGCTGGACACTGTCAGCAGACTCCTAAACTACTAGTATGAAGAAGATAGAAAAAAAAAAACCACCACAGGTAGGTATACAATTATGGACGAGCACTGACGACACAGAGGTAGCTACAGCCGTGGACTACCGTACTGCGTCTGCTAGTATAGAGATGATAATGATATAAAATATATATATATATCACTACTGCAGGTATATATAATATAATGACGGACCTGCTGGACACTGTCAGCAGACTCCTAAACTACTAGTATGAAGAAGATAGAAAAAAAAACCCCACCACAGGTAGGTATACAATTATGGACGAGCACTGACAACACAGAGGTAGCTACAGCCGTGGACTACCGTACTGCGTCTGCTAGTATAGAGATGATGATATAAAAAATATATATATATCACTACTGCAGGTATATATAATATAATGACGGACCTGCTGGACACTGTCAGCAGACTCCTAAACTACTAGTATGAAGAAGATAGAAAAAAAAACCCCACCACAGGTAGGTATACAATTATGGACGAGCACTGACGACACAGAGGTAGCTACAGCCGTGGACTACCGTACTGCGTCTGCTAGTATAGAGATGATAATGATATAAAATATATATATATATCACTACTGCAGGTATATATAATATAATGACGGACCTGCTGGACACTGTCAGCAGACTCCTAAACTACTAGTATGAAGAAGATAGAAAAAAAAACCCCACCACAGGTAGGTATACAATTATGGACAAGCACTGACGACACAGAGGTAGCTACAGCCGTGGACTACCGTACTGCGTCTGCTAGTATAGAGATGATAATGATATAAAAAATATATATATATCACTACTGCAGGTATATATAATATAATGACGGACCTGCTGGACACTGTCAGCCGACTCCTAAACTACTAGTATGAAGAAGATAGAAAAAAAAACCCCACCACAGGTAGGTATACAATTATGGACGAGCACTGACGACACAGAGGTAGCTACAGCCGTGGACTACCGTACTGCGTCTGCTAGTATAGAGATGATAATGATATAAAAAATATATATATATCACTACTGCAGGTATATATAATATAATGACGGACCTGCTGGACACTGTCAGCAGACTCCTAAACTACTAGTATGAAGAAGATAGAAAAAAAAAACCCACCACAGGTAGGTATACAATTATGGACGAGCACTGACGACACAGAGGTAGCTACAGCCGTGGACTACCGTACTGCGTCTGCTAATATAGAGATGATAAAGATGATAGAGATGAACAAAAAAAATATAACACTACTGCAGGTAAATATTTATATAATATAATGAATGACGGACCTGCTGGACACCGTCAGCAGAATGCGTTTATAGAATAAAAAAAAAAACACCACAGGAGTGTTTGTTTAACTTTTTCAGGCAGACAATATACTGGTGGTCACTGGTCAGTCATACTGGCAGCAAAAGTGTGCACTGTACTCCTGCTATTAACTGCACCCCAGTCTCCCCCACAATTCAGCTGTGTGAGCAGTGAGCACTCAGAACAGTCAGATATACATAGATGATATTATCATGCAGCACACTGAGGCTGAGCACAGATATGGTATGTGACTGTGTATCGTTTTTTTTCAGGCAGAGAACGGATTATAAATAAAACTGGTGGTCACTGGTCACTATCAGCAAAACTCTGCACTGTACTGAGTACTCCTAATGCTCCCCAAGTAGTAAATCAAGTGTCTCTCTAATCTATTCTACACGGAGAGGACGCCAGCCACGTCCTCTCCCTATCAATCTCAATGCACGTGTGAAAATGGCGGCGACGCGCGGCTCCTTATATAGAATCCGAGTCTCGCGATAGAATACGAGCCTCGCGAGAATCCGACAGCGGGATGATGACGTTCGGGCGCGCTCGGGTTAACCGAGCAAGGCGGGAAGATCCGAGTCTGCCTCGGACCCGTGTAAAAAGGCTGAAGTTCAGGGGGGTTCGGATTCCGAGGAACCGAACCCGCTCATCTCTAACGCCAATTAGGAGCCACCGCTGTGGACAGCGCCAGACTGCAAATGATGGCAGCGCTGTGTCGCTGTCTCTCCATGAGCGCCTGCCGGACCAGGCACCAAATTCACACCTGCTGTTGCTGTGGATGTTGGGGTGGTGGCTGCCGAGCCCGGCAGGCACCGCTGACATGGTCTGCAGGTGGAGGAAATATGGTAACCTGCCTCCTAGTGCTACTCAATACCTGGAATAAGGTGCTGGACTCCCAGCTGCTGCACAACCTCACTGTGTGTGGTAAGTACTACAAGTACCAGCATACCACCCATCAGGAGAAAATAATAGTGCAGCTGGGGTGGGGATGATGACTCTCTGCGGCAGGACCTACCAGTGAGGTGTACAGTACACAGGTCACTGCCGGGGTAGGGTAGTGTAGGTGTTTGTCGTGCAGTGGGGGTACTGGAACAGGTACCTGTCAGAGGTTAATTTATATTGTTACTGCCTATATGCAGGGCATTTGCTGTGTTCCTACTGTGCTGTTTACTTAGTTGGTAGTGCAAAGCCTGCTAGGTATTCTTGTACTTCAAGTTCCTCTGTTTTTTTATGAATTAAATGACAGTCGAATAGTATATTTCAGAAAATGTGTATTCCAGATCCTGAGGCTCATTATGATTGGGCAGTGGACAGGGAACAGTAGCCACCTCCCCACCCCGCCGAGCTTACACTATTGGTGACCGATAGTGAAGCCCCCCCCCCCCCCCTTACCACCAGTCGCCGCCACTGGAGTTTACAGCCGCAGCATAGAGTCTCCCTCTATGCCGCAGCTATAAACGCCAGCGGCGGCAGGACTGCAGCAGAGATCAAGCACCTTCCCAGGGCTGCACACCGCCGCTGACTGTCACACAGGGAATTGGGACAGACAGCGTCAGCATGCTCAGGGGAATGTCTGTGGGCTGCAGCCTGCAAACTTTGCCCGTCCCCAGTGATGAGGAGGGCCGCCAGGAAACATGAACAGCCTTATGTACAGCTCAGCTGGTGCGGACCCGGCCCCACACCTAACCTGATCGCAGGCCACGTCTACGCTCCCCTTGACTACGCAGAGAACAGACTGGTGCGAGCTACCGGAGGAGCAGAACCCATAACTTCCACTCAGGCTGTCCGTCCTGTGTGAGCTTGCAAGGAAGAAGCAATGGTAGCCAGGACCCGGGAGCTGCCTAAGAGGAGGTGAGATCCTATACTGACCACTTTTTCCGACCACTACTCCCATCCTGCCCCCCCCCTTCTATTACGCTCTGCCTGTCCCCCTATTCTGCCCTACTGTTAATCCAATCCTGTCCCCCTCTCTCCACCACTACTTCCATCCCACCCCAGCTCTCCACTACTACTCCCAGTCTGCCCGCCTGCTCCTCCTCCCTTTCTCCAGTTTCCCCATTCCTCCTCTCTCTCTGCCATCTCCCTCTATTCCTCTCTCTCTCATTTCCTCGCTACTCCTCTTTCCCATACACCCCTATTTCTCCTCTCTCGTTGCCATCTCCTTTATTCCTCCTCTCCCATCTCCCTATATTCCTTCTCTCTCTTTTCCTTCTGCCCCAATTCCATCCCTCTTCATTCTCACCCTATTCCTCTCTGTCTACCATCTCCCCCATTCCTCCTCTCTCCCTCTGCGTTGTCTCCCACCTATTCCTACTCTCGTCTATCCCTATTCCTCCTGTCTCCATATTTCTCCTCTCTCTCCCATATCCCCATATTTCTCTGTTCTCTCTTCCATAAATATATAAAAATTGACAATATATTAGTCGCCTGCTCATCACATGTTTGATGAGCAGGCAGGCTGCAGGCACTGGCGGCATCAGACAGAGATGCAGGTTAGCAGCTGGGGGTCAGGCAATTGATGGTGGCGATTTTGTAGGCCACTAGAAGGGCGGTGCCCATTAGTGGCGACAGTAGCGGACATTGGCTCGGCGGCGGTAGATATCGGCGGGACTCGACAGAGGTTATGGCTGCAGTGCCTCACCAGCCACTGACCTCACCGCACGCCACTGCATTTCTTATACTTATAATGGGAATTGTGATATGTCTGAATTAAAAAAAAAATGGTAATGGTAAATGGAGTGATCCCTTTGATAATTACGCCAGCTCTGGGTGTCATAATCACAAGGCTCACTGCGAATTCTTTACCCCTACACAGCTTTCTCTGCTCCTAGGCAGATCACAGTTAAAAATAATAAAATTAAAAAAAAAATCATACTTACCTACTTGGGAATCGGTGATTATTTATCCGGTGTGGGCTGCTGGTTATTGGGGCTTCCTACTGCTCCTGTGACCCTTGGTGCAGTAAAGTGATACTGCACAGTGGCAGCTCCCTTTACAGCAGCGGTGGTCACAACAGCATCGAGCTCCAATGACAAGCAGCCCTCCATGAGCTCCGATCACAGAATCCCTGGTGTTGGTGAGCATAATCATGGTTGTGGGTGTGGGGTCACAGTGCACGCGGGTGGTCTTCGTGATGGGGAAAATGCTTGCCAGCAGAGGTGGTAACAGTGGTGATGTCAGGCAGCGGCGCATGCGCAGCAAATAATCGGGGTATTTTTCATTAAATATACCCCCATTTGGTTGCAGATTGGCATCTCAGTGACAGAGCTTTCTCGCACGCTCTGTTCCCACATGCGATAATTGATACAGTACATCCTTGCAATGTAATCAATTATCACATTGCGGATTGGGCCAATATTATCACAGCACATCCAGATCCTCAGATGCGGATGGTGATAAATCGGCCCCTCAGTCTTTTGTTTCCTTTTTGTCCTCCCAACATATTGGAGCCCACATGGGCATTTAGGAAATTTCTCACCACTTTGATGTTACATGTGATCTACTCTTTTATGTGACAGTATATTCATAATTGTTGTACCAATATATAATAGGGTTTTTATAGGTTTGAACTTTTTATGCCCGTTTTTCTACATGTTATATGTTTTCCAAAGTTATAAAACCCTGATGCTTCTGAGATGAGCAACATGTCTGTGCTTGTGTTCTTTTCTTTAAGATTACTTTTTACGTGGGTGGTCTTAATTGTTGGTGAAAATATATAGATTATTTTGGGATTATTTGGTAAATTTTATCTGAGTTCTTGCAGCTCATTGTGAGAGCCTGCATTCTAAAGTGATATCTTGGCTTTATAAGTGAATTGTGAGTTTGAAACAGCAGCAGGTACTGCCCAGGGACGCTGCTGGTGGGGAAAGAGCCTACTGCTGCTGCCAGCAGGCAGGGCCGGATTAACAATGGGGCTGATGGAGCTGCAGCTCCAAGCCCACCCTCAAAAATAGGCCCACTGCATCTGCAAATGTCTATGCTGCTGTAAACAGGATTTTTTTACCCTGCTACCGCAGCCTGCAGCGCCCCCTAGGGCCCGCTCCCTCTGGCATCACCAACACCAGCCAAACCCCCCTCATCCCCCAGCCACAGCGCCGATCAGTGGCACATGCGAGGAACCTGAGAAACCAAGTCTTTTTCATGTTCGCAGCCCACGACTGTAGCGCCGCCCCCTTGCGACATTAGGCCATGCCCCCTCGCGGCAATATGCCCGCGATCTGCTAGCCTGTGGGTAGGTGAGTCCCACTGCTGGCAGGTACCCCAATGGCAGGAAGGAAGATGGAGACAACATTTTTTTTTAAGCCATAACTGAGGAGCTTTATAACCAGGCCTCCCTGCAAAAGCCCTGCTGCCAGGACAGGATCTCTTTTGAGCAGTACTGCAAATGAATTGTGGCTCTGTAGATTCATCCTCCTTTTCCCAAGGAAAGGACCGGTGGGCTGATTGGTGTGTGGGGCCGCCTGTCATCTGTGTCCCCGCCTACCCCACCCACATGTCACTAACTTAATGTATTCTGCCTTGTGTGCTGCGGCCGCCGGCCGCTAACAGGAGAAGAGGTCCCGCCCCCACACCACCCAGCTGTCAGGAAGAGGTCTGCACGCCAAACTCCACTGACATCATCGCGTGGACCTCGGCGGAAGAGATGTGTGGCAGCAGTGGATCCAGCAGGGTTGGTGAGTATGAGTCTTGTCTAAACACTCTGACACCTGCCTGTAAACAAAGTGCCCTTGTGATAGAACAGTTCTTTCACTCCCCACCACCCCGCCCCACCCCCGTCACCCCGTCCGCAGTGTACTATGAGTAACAGATGCTGCTGTGCGGTGTAATGTGAGTATCGGATGACACTAGGCATTGTAATGTAAGTAACAGACATCGCTGTGCAGTGTAATGTGAGTAATGGATGCCTCTGTGCGGTATAATGTGAGTAATGGATGCCTCTGTGCGCTATAATGTGAGTAATGGATGCCTCTGTGCGGTATAATGTGAGTAATGGACGCCTCTGTGTGGTATAATGTGAGTAATGGACGCCTCTGTGCCGTATAATGTGAGTAATGGACGCCTCTGTGCGGTATAATGTGAGTAATGGACACCTCTGTGCGGTGTAATGTGAGTAATGGATGCCTCTGTGCGCTATAATGTGAGTAATGGATGCCTCTGTGCGCTATAATGTGAGTAATGGATGCCTCTGTGCGGTATAATATGAGTAATGGATGCCTCTGTGCGGTGTAATGTGAGTAATGGATGCCTCTGTGCGGTATAATGTGAGTCATGGACACCTCTGTGCGGTATAATGCGAGTAATGGAAGTCTCTGTGCGGTATAATGTGAGTAATGGACACCTCTGTGCGGTGTAATGTGAGTAATGGACGCCTCTGTGCGGTATAATGTGAGTAATGGATGCCTCTGTGCGGTATAATGTGAGTAATGGATGCGTCTCTGTGGTGTAGTAATGGACGCCTCTGTGTGGTATAATGTGAGTAATGGACGCCACTGTGCGGTGTAATGTGAGTAATGGACTCCTCTGTGCGGTATAATGTGAGTAATGGATGCATCTCTGCGGTGTAATGTGAGTAATGGACGCCTCTGTGTGGTATAATGTGAGTAATGGACGCGTCTCTGCCGTGTAATGTGAGTAATGGATGCCTCTGTGCGGTATAATGTGAGTAATGGATGCGTCTCTGTGGTGTAGCAATGGACGCCTCTGTGTGGTATAATGTGAGTAATGGACGCCTCTGTCCAGTGTAATGTGAGTAATGGACACCTCTGTGCGGTATAATGTGAGTAATGGATGAGTCTCTGTGGTGTAATTTGAGTAATGGACGCCTCTGTGCGGTATAATGTGAGTAATGGACGTGTCTCTGCGGTGTAATGTGAGTAATGGACTCCTCTGTGCGGTATAATGTGACTACGTTGTAATGTGAATAATGTGATGCTGCTGTATGGTGCCACTGGGCGCTGTAATGTGAGTAACAGACATCACTGGGCACTTTAATGTGAGTAATGGATGTCAAAGGGCACTGTAATGTGTACTGTAATGTGAATAATGGATGCCTCTGTGCGATGTAATGTGAGCTAGGGGTGCCGCTGGGCGTTGTATTGTGAGTAACAGATGCTGCTGGTAAGTGTAATGTGAATAACAGATGCCACTTTGCGCTTTAATGTGACACCACTGTGCGCTGTAATGCGAATAATGTGACGATGCTGTGCGATGTAATGTGAATAATGTGACGATACTGTGCAGTGTAATATGAGTAACGGACGCTGTCGTGCGCTGTAATGTGAATAACAGATGCGTCTGTGCAGTTTAATGTGAATAATGGATGCCTCTGTGCGTTGTCATTTGAGCAATGGATGCCGCTGGGAGGTGTAATGTGAATAATGTGACACTGATGTGCACTGTAATGTGAACAACGGGAGCCTCTGTGCGGTGTAATGTGATGCCGCTGTACACCGTAATGTGAATAATGTGATGCTGCGGTGCTGTGTAATGTGAGTACTTTATGCCCCTGGGCGGTGTAATGTGAATAATGGACATTGCTGGTTGGTGTAATGTGATGTAATGTGAATAACAGATGCCACTGTGCTGCTGAGGTTACCATACCACAAACAGACTGAGACCTCCCGCAATCAGCGCCAGGTGAACTGGAGCTACTGGTTACAAGGGGCTTCCTAATCTGAATGTGACCACACAGACTGATCCTTCCTAACAGACCTCAGTCAAGCGGTCACACTCTGCTTAGAACAGCCCTATTATTTGAACAGCTTCACACTGTCCCTGCAAGTTACTGCCCCCCATACATCAACAGCAGCGATTCCCCAATCCGTCGGCACCGCCGATCTGCCGATCAGCAATCCATTGAGAAATCGGGGAAATGACACGTTAAAAAAATACCTGATTTGCCGATCCCGACTGTTTTTTAGTAGGGAAGTGTGAGGTTTGTCCAAACTGATGGCTAAATGTATTATACATGCCACTTTAACACTTCCTGCTTCACCTCATTAACAAGCAAAGTAGGAACTGACTATCAACAAGATGAATTAACATCTTGTCTGCCTAGTGCTCCCTCCTCCAGCGATGTTCCCCTGAGCACACAGCGCATCAGCTCAGTGCTGACGCACTGTGGGGGTCATTCCGAGTTGATCGCTAACTGCCATTGTTCGCAGCGCAGCGATCAGGCAAAAAAATCAGCACTTCTGCGCATGCATATGGTGTGCAGTGTGCACGCGCGAAGTACTTTCACAGAAGCCAAAGCAGGGCGTGTTTGTGATGTCAAAACAGGAACTAAACAGACTGAGTGATCGCAAGGTAGGAGTAGGTCTGCAGCTACTCTGAAACTGCTTGAAAATTTGTTGGCACTGGTCTGCTATCCTTTTCGTTCGCACTTCTGCTAAGCTAAGATACACTCCCAGAGGGCGGCGGCTTAGTGTTTGCACTGCTGCTAAAAGCAGCTAGTGAGCGAACAATTCGGAATGAGGGCCTGTGTCTCCATGTCCGGCCGGCTCCACTGTGCATGCGCGGTATCTCATACTCATGCAAGATCCCCTACGCCAGCCGTGGCCAACCTGTGGCTCTTGAGCCGCATGCGGCTCTTTCTTTATTCAAATGGGCTCCCGACATTCAAAGTCACCTGACCACAACAGATCCTGGAAACTGGTGCACTCCAACCAGACACACAGCAGCACTACAGCAACTGAAAACTGAGGGAGCCAGATACTGGGCTGTAGTGACATATGACTGTGGGCTAGAGTGACACAAGGGGCAGCTGGCTGGAGTGACACAGAAGGATCCTGGTAGGAGAGACATAATGGGGGTGCTGGCTGGAGTGATACAGGAGGGTGCTGGCTGGTGTGACACAGGAGGGTGCTGGCAAGAGTGACACAATGGGGAGCTGGCTGGAGTGACAAAGGAGAATCCTGGCAGGAGAGACACAATGGGGAGCTGACTGGAGTGACACAGGAGGGTGCTGGCTGGAGTGACACACTGACACCTGGGGAAACTGGCTGGAGTGACACATGGAGGAGCTGAAGTGTATTATGTGAATATGGCTTTTTCAATATATTTTATGTGGATCTGGATTTTTATATTATTTTATGTGGAAGTGTCTTTTTCAATGTATTTTATGTTGATTCTGGCTTTAAAATGTATTTTATGTGGATCTGGCATTTTCATTGTCTTTTATACCAGGGGTGTGGCATAGCAGGCACAAAGTCACACCCCATTTTTGCACATGCGCCTTTGGCTTGATGTCGGCTCTTTAACATACCTAACAAGATTTTTTGTCTCTTTGTCTCTGACTGGTTGGCCACCCCTGCCCTACGCAGTCTGCAGCCGGCACCCGCCACAGCCAGGGACAACTCTATGCCTGCTGCGGTGTATGGGCATCGCCATCTGCAGCTGTCGAAACTGTTAGACAGCAGTGCCGATATGGACCGGTCTCTATCTTAGCTATAACGTGCACTGATACTGCTTCTACTCCATAACAGAGGCTAATACATTTACCCCTATAATCTAAATTGCAGTGTAAAAATGAAGCTGTCCAGTATTTGTGGTATACAACCCACCCAAATCTAAATCTCTCTGCACATGTTGTATCAGCCCCACATGGTTTTGCCCAGTTGTGTTCTTTTTGCCTTTGCTTGCAACTCTGAATCAGGCACTGTGTCTGTTTTTACTTCTGCCTGATTGGAAGACTGAGTGACACCACCACTTCCATATGCTGTTTGATTCACTGGGTGGGCACAAGAGCATGTTGGTAAAACATTGAGGAGTGCCGAAAACGCTGCGACTGGTTTTGATTTTGTAATTTTTCCAAAAATTGACAAAAAACTAGAATCACATAATTTAGGCCTTTTTTTGTTCCCAGAGTATTACTAACCTCAATAACATTCATTTAGTTTTATTAATAAACCATAGTTTGTGTTTTTTGTGTTGTTTTTCTTTAGACAAGTATATGCTTAATTTAAGAAGAGGAGAAGGAGATTGAAGTGGGTAAAGGAAGGTGGGTAGTTATGCCCATAGTGCTAGTTGCACCTCACGGCACAGACCACACCCCCATATCAGTAGTCACACCCCCTGCGGCAGCCCACAAAAGACCCTTTACAAATTTCATCTCCAGGCCCATCAGGACCTTAATCTGCCACTGCCAGCAGGTACTACCAGGGACCCACAATCGGCCTGCCGGGTCTGAATCCACTGCTGAGCTGCACAAGGGGGCAAGGAAGACTGCTGCTTCAGACATCAGAGGAGAGGACGGAAGGGGACATAGACTGCTGAATACAAGCGAAGGAACCGGTGACTACTGCTGCATAAAAGTGAAGGATTAGGGTATGCAAAGCATAGATAAGTACAAGCCCAACTTCATTATTGTATAGGGAGTGTCTTGCCTAGATTGTTTTGCTTCTCTATTTCTTCTTGGGTAACAGGGAGTTAGACCTTACAAAAATACGGGTGGGGCTGGGATTGGGGATTTCACTCAGTGCATGTCGTGCAAGATGTACATGCACCTGGAGCAACCGTCCCAGTGAGAGTACATCTGCACGAGGTGTTTGCGAACGGTTGCCCTGGAAGCCCAGGTAACTGATCTAGAGCAAACCATTACGTGACTGAGGGAAATTCACAATCTCGAGCGAAGTTTAGATAGAATGGTGGAGGAATTGAGGGAGGGGTCATTGGTAGATGAGGATGACCAGGCAGTTAGCTGGGTCACAGTTAGAAGGAAGAAAAAGAGGGGGAGGCTCGACATCTCTGAACTATCATACCCGAATACATTTTCACGACTGGACGAGGAATCGGAGGATGATAGTGAGGAAATGATGGTGCCGGAGGAGACTGTTCCATCTAGCAACCAGAGGAGCAGTCCCTCTGGTGCAGTTGGGATAAAAGTTAGTAAGGTACCTAGTCAGATTGTGGTGGTAGGGGATTCCATTATTATGAAGACAGATAGGGCAATCTGCTACCGGGACCATGATCGCCGTACGGTCTGTTGTCTCCCGGGTGCTCAGGTGCGGCACATCGCGGACCAGGTAGATAGATTGTTGGGAGGGGCTGGGAATGATCCAGCGGTCTTGGTACACATTGGCACCAACGACAAAGTTAGTGGAAGGTGGGATGTCCTTAAGAAAGACTATAGGGAATTAGGCAAGAAACTTAAGGCAAGGACATCTAAGGAAATATTCTCTGAATTATTACCCATGCCACGCGCTAGCCCAGGGAGACAGAGGGAGATTAGGGAGGTAAATGTGTGGCTTAGGGATTGGTGCAGTAAAGAAGGGTTTGTGTTCCTAGAACACTGTGCGGACTTCTCAGTCAGGCGCCATCTTTTTTTGTCATGATGGATTGCACATGAATGAGGAGGGAGCAGCGGTGCTGGGGGGAAAGATGGTTAGAAGGTTGGAGACTTTAAACTAGGTGACTGGGGGGGAGGGTTTAGCAAGAAATCACAGGTCATTCAGTAAGAATAGCAGGGGTGGTGTTAGTGAACAAAATCGGGGAAGAGTAGGGGGCAGAAATAGAGTAGACGGCAAGGGTAGTAACATGGTAACTAAAGAGGGTTTTCGAATAACAGTAACCAATGATGATTACGGGTCGTCTTTGCTCCATAAGAATTATTATGTTCCTACCGTAAGGGGAAATACATATCTCAATTGTATGTATGTAAATACTAGAAGCCTTACAGGTAAAAAGGGTGAACTAGAAATCCTCGCAGCAAGCAAGGAATATGATATTATAGGCATTACTGAAACGTGGTGGGATAAATCTCACGATTGAATAGTCAATCTAGAGGGTTACACACTGTACAGGAGAGACAGACTAAATAAACGGTTGGAGGGGTATGTCTTTACATAAAGCCATTTCTAAAACCTGTTATACGGGAAGATATTCAAGAAGGGACTGTAAATACTATTGAGACGTTATGGGTAGGAATTGCATGCGGGGGTAAAGGAATAAAGAAGTTATTATTGGGGTTATGCTACAGGCCGTCTGGTATTAATGTGTCTGACTAGAAATTGTTACTGAATCAAATTGAAAGAGCATCAGGAGTAGGAGACATAGGGGTATATGCAATTCACGGCGAATCGCGGCAAATTATCGCCGTTTTTTTAATTCAACACAATTCGACAGGTGAATTCCGGCAGGTGGCTGCCGGAATTCACCATATTCAATGAAAAACGGATTCGACAGTCCCGCGGGCGAAAAACGGCCGATTTGCCGGATTTTGCCGCAATTTAAAAATATGGGAAAAAAACGGGAAACCCCCCCAAAAAAATGGCGTGGGGTCCCCCCTCCAAAGCATAACCAGCCTCGGGCTCTTTGAGCTGGTCCTGGTTCTAAAAATCCGGGAGAAAAATTGACAGCGGATCCCCCGTATTTTTAAAACCAGCAGCGGGCTCTGCGCCTGGTGCTGGTGCAAAAAATACGGGGGTCAAAAAGAGTAGGGGTCCCCCGTATTTTTTACACCAGCATCGGGCTCCACTAGCTGGACAGATAATACCACAGCCGGGGGTCACTTTTATACAGTGCCCTGCGGCCGTGGCATTAAAAATCCAACTAGTCACCCCTGGCCGGGGTACCCTGGGGGAGTGGGGACCCCTTCAATCAAGGGGTCCCCCTCCCCCAGCCACCCAAGGGCCAGGGGTGAAGCCCGAGGCTGCCCCCCCATCCAAAGGCTGCGGATAGGGGGCTGATAGCCTTGAGAAAAATGTCAAGAATATTGTTTTTTTTCAGAAGAACTACAAGTCCCAGCAAGCCTCCCCCGCAAGCTGGTACTTGGAGAACCACAAGTACCAGCATGCGGGCGAAAAACGGGCCCGCTGGTACCTGTAGTTCTACTGGAAAAAAAATACCCAAATAAAAACAGGACACAGACACTGTGTCAAGTAAAACTTTATTTCATACGTCGACACACACATACTTACCTATGTTCACACGCCGACATCGGTCCTCTTCTCCAAGTAGAATCCATGGTACCTGAAAAGAAAAGATAATTATACTCACCTCCGCACAGCTCCGTCCATTACTTTCAATGGTGGGAACTTTGCGGCTAGCGGTGAGGTCACCCGCGGTCAGCGGCTGACCGCGGGTAACCCCCCGCAGACGGCAAAGTTCCCACCATTGCAAATAATGGACGGAGCTGTGCGATGCGCTGTCTGAGTTCAGACAGCGCACAGCCAATCAGGTGAGCGCAACGAAGTTGCGCTTCCTGATTGGCTGAAGAGACCTTTCTGTGATAGCTGTCACAGAGAGGTCTCTGCATTCGGGGAAAGGGGTCCCATGTGTCAACATGGGACCCCTTTCAGTCCGTTTGGTCGGGTGTCCGTTTTTTGTTTTTTTTACAAGTACGTGGATTTATCTCTGGACCCTGGATGAGGTGAGTATAATTATCTTTTCTTTTCAGGTTCCGTGGATTCTACTTGGAGAAGAGGACCGATGTCGGCGTGTGAACATAGGTAAGTATGTGTGTGTCGGCAGTGTGTAATAAAGTTTTACTTGTCAAGGTGTCTGTGTCCTGTTTTTATTTGGGTATTTTTTTCCAGTAGAACTACAGGTACCAGCGGGCCCATTTTTCTCCCGCATGCTGGTACTTGTGGTTCACCAAGTACCAGCTTGCGGGGGAGGCTTGCTGGGACTTGTAGTACTACTGGAAAAAACAATATTCTTGTAATTTTTCTCAAGGCTATCAGCCTCCCATCCGCAGCCCTTGGATGGGGGGGACAGCCTCGGGCTTCACCCCTGGCCCTTGGGTGGCTGGGGGGGACCCCTTGATTGAAGGGGTCCCCACTCCCCCAGGGTACCCCGGCCAGGGGTGACTAGTTGGATATTTAATGCCACGGCCGCAGGGCACTGTATAAAAGTGACCCCCGGCTGTGGCATTATCTGTCCAGCTAGTGGAGCCCGATGCTGGTGTGAAAAATACGGGGGACCCCTACTCGTTTTGTCCCCCGTATTTTTTGCACCAGCACCAGGCGCAGAGCCCGGTGCTGGTTTTAAAAATACGGGGGATCCCCTGTCAAATTTTTCCCCGCATTTTTAGAACCAGGACCAGCTCGAAGAGCCCGAGGCTGGTTATGCTTTGGAGGGGGGACCCCACGCCATTTTTTCCCGGGATTTTACCATTCCATCTATAAAAAAAAATATATATATTTTTACAAATATATATATAATACTTGTGCCTCCAAAAAAGACAAACCAAGTACCTAATCCCTTCTAATATAAATAGATCTGATATTACCAAGAAAAAAAAAACACAAAAAAAACATGTTTACATTTTTTTTTATTGGTTTCACCCTCCAAAGTGTGGCGGATTGAAAATGACGAATTTGCTGTCTAAAAGCACTGTTGTCGAATTTCCAAACTTGAATTGAATAGACTTTGGTCGAATTGCAGCATTTTAACATTGCAAAAAAGTCGAATTTGTCAAAAGTCGAATTTCAAAAAGTCGAATTTTGAAAGTCCGTTTTTTGTCGGAAAGTACTGAATTGCATTGTCAAATTTTTTTTTGGGGCGAAAATGTGCAATTTTTCGACAATTTCGGGAATTCGCCGCTAATTGCATATACCCCATAGTAGTGATGGAAGACTTTTACTATCCCGAGATAAACTGGAAAATCAATTCATGTGATGCTGCTAGGGGCAATATGTTTTTAAACACGCTAACTGATAATTACTTAGTTCAATTAATCGAGGAACCAACTAGGTACAATGCAATCTTAGACCTGGTATTAACTAACAATGGGGAATTGGTATCAAATATTGAAGTAGGAGAGCCCATAGGTAGCAGTGACCACAATATGGTCACATTCAATATCAGTTTTCATAAGCAGTCCTATACTGGCTCAACTAGGACTCTAAACTTTAGCAAAGCCAACTTTGACATGATGAAGGAAGCGTTAAGGGACATTGAATGGAAAATTCTGTTTCAAGGAAAAAAATACTACAGAGAAATGGGATGTATTAAAATCACTGCTAATTAATAATACTCATAAATGTATTCCCACCAGCAGCAAAACAAGGAATAAAAATCACAAATCAATGTGGTTTAACAAAAAATATAAAGGAATTGATGGACAAAAAAAGATGAGCATTTCAAAAATACAAATCTGAGGGGGATGCAGAGTCATTCCAGCACTATAAGGACTGTAACAAAATATGCAAAAAAGGAATAAGAGCGGCTAAATTAGAAACTGAAAAACTAATAGCAAAGGAAAGCAAAGCGAATCCCAAATTATTTTTAAGTACATCAACAGCAAGAGAGGCCCTTTAAAGGACAAGAGGGGAGTCTTAATAAAAAATGATAATGACATAGCAAACAAACTAAACAAGTTTTTTTCAACTGTATTTACCAGAGAGGACCAAATGCTGGGTCTAACACAAAATCTCAACAAAGATAATGTCCCACTGCTAAATGCTTATTTATGTGAGGAGGTAGTCTGTGACTGATTCAAAAAGTTTAAGATTAATAAGTCACCTGGTCCAGATGGAATTCACCCGAGAGTTCTTATGGAGTTGCCCGCTGAACTAGCAAGACCTCTATTTTTGATGGATTCGGTTAAATCGGGTATGGTTTCCAAAGACTGGCGTATAGCGGAGGTAGTGCCAATATTCAAAAAGGGGAGCACAGCTGAACCAGGTAATTATACACCTGTTAGGCTTACATCTATAGTGGGGAAAGTATTGGAAGGTATGCTAAGGGACAGAATTCAAAAGTTCCTTGAAGCAAAATAGGTCATTAAAAGAAACCAACATGGATTTGTGAAGGATATATCATGTCAAACCAACTTACTTGGCTTTTATGAAACAGTAAGTGCGAACCTTGATCAGGGTAAGGAGGTGGATGTAATCTTTTTAGACTTTGACAAAGCTTTCAACACTGTACCACACATGCGTCTTATCTATAAGCTACAAGAAATAGGGCTAGGGAGCAGAATATGCACTTGGGTCAGTAATTGGTTAGATAATAGGGAGCAGCGCGTTGTGGTCAATGGATCATTTTCAAATTGGACTAAAGTACTAAGTGGTGTGCCACAAGGGTCTGTACTTTGACCACTTTTGTTCAACATTTTCATCAACGACCTAACAGTAGGTCTAGAGAGCATGGTGTCAATTTTCGCAGACAATACCAAATTGTGTAAGGTTATAAATGCGGAGGGGGGTGCTGAGTCTCTTCAGAACAACTTAACTAAACTAGAATCATGGGCAGCAAAATGTAGAATGAGATTAAACACAGACAAGTGTAAGGTAATGCACTGTGGGGGCAAGACCAAAAATTACACCTACATACTAAATAGGGTAATATTAGGAGATTCTGTACTGGAAAAAGACTTAGGGGTTCACATAGATAACAAATTAAGCAGCAGTACCCAAAGTAGGAGTGCAGCAAAGAAGGCTAATAAGATATTAGCATGCATAAAATGGGGAATTGATGCAAGGGACGAGAGTATTATACTCCCATTATATAAATCACTAGTGAGGCCACATCTTGAATACTGTGTGCAATTTTGGGCACCATATTACAAAAAGGATATCCTGGAGCTAGAAAAAGTTCAGAGGTGGGCGACCAAACTAATCAAGGGCATGGAGAAGCTGGAATACGAGGAAAGGCATGCAAGGCTAGGCATGTTTACATTGGAAAAGAGGAGACTAAGAGGGGACATGATCAACATCTACAAATATATAAGGGCTCGGGAGGGACCTGTTTTCTATAAGATCAGCACAGAGGACACGTGGTCATTCGCTTAGGTTAGAGGAGAGGCATTTCCGCACATTGAGGCGAAAAGTTTTTTCACCGTAAGAACAATACATGTTTGGAATTCCTTGTCTGAGAGAGTAGTAACAGCGGACTCAGTCAACACCTTTAAGAATGGGTTAGATAAATTCCTATTGGATAAAGATATTCAAGGTTATGGTGCGTAGGCACACATTATAGTTAATATAACTAGTCCTAACATAAAAATAACTAGTCCTATAATAAAACTGCATAGGAGACCACAAATAGGTTGAACTCGATGGACAATTGTCTTTTTTCAACCTTAGTTACTATGTTACTATGTTTTTCTGCCATAAATATGTGTCAGTGTCTTTTTAAGGTTTTCTGTACGAACTCACTTTATTCTGAGAAAATGTAATAAAGAGAAGTTGTTCTTATATTTTGGAGTGCCATCATTTATCTGTTTTTTTGTTTTTTTAATTGGGAGATGAGTCTCTACAGAAGTTTTGTCGAGTGCATCTTGTGATGATTGCTTGATGCATTGAGAAAACCACTGCAATCTACTGTTTTGTGCAAGTTTTAGTTTACAAGTTATAAATTGTATAAAGAAATTGTAAAATCAAGAAAATAATATTGTCTTTACAGATTTCACTTGTGAATTCAAGGTTCACTGGTTTAAAATTAAATGTATTCCTTCTATGATAAAAGTAAATCTGGCCCTGTTTTAGTCCTGATTTTTCCAAGATCTTTTTCATGTTTTCACATCTTGCGGTCAGTGCATGTATAAAGTTATTTTATGTCACATGTTGCAAACAGATAATTTGAATCCACATATTCATATTCTTTTTGGAAAGTATTCCCTCATTAATTTTTTTCACATAATTGAGCAGAGTTTTTTCCCAAAGCTTCTTATGTGCTGATATTCATATGTACTGTAGATTCAGATTTGCTCTTTTTATTCTGTATGTTCCTGATACATTATCACAAAATTTCTGCCTTTATCTGCGGGGTTGTTTTGACTATTTCTTCATTATTGCTAAGTTCTTTAATAGACAATTTTTCTTCTTTTGTGATGTTAAATGTTTTCTTTGTCAATTGTTTTGGTAGATTTTTTTATTTTTTTATTTAAGCATCTCTTGATTCAGCCAGATTTTTGTCTTCTTTGTTTTCCTCTCTTTTTAGAAAGAATTTCTTCAAGGTGATTGTATATTTCTGTTGATCTGCATACGTATCAAATCTACTGATTTCATTTGTTAGTGCAAATTTAAGTCTTATTTAAAACCTGAATTTGTGGCCCTGTGAGTATTTGTAAATTTATAATAGACCTCTTATCTCTCTTCGCCTCTAAAATAACATATTTTGTTCTCTGTATTTTGATGACATCCGGGCTGTTGTGGATGTTCTGTGGATGTTCTGTGTTATTTCTGTTGTTTGATGTTGTTGTAAACCCGATCTAAAAAAGTGTCCATGCATTTGTCTGGATCATTTTCTTATGCAATATTGCCAATATTTTATTAGCACTTTTTTCTAGCATTGATTCGGTTCATCAAGGTGTGTGCTGATAGATCTAATTTTAATTCTACTAGTTGTCCTTTCTCCCATTAATCTAGCTTTCTCTCATATTTTTTGTGTTATTGTATCTTCCATTTTCCATTTTCTTTTTTATGTCCGAAATATGAAATCTGATTGTAATTATCTTTTTCTTGATGTGTAGATGTCCTCTTTGAAAAGGTCTTTTATATGGTTCTTATATGTTTCTATATCACATGCATTCAGTCAACTATTTTTTAGTATCAGTTTTTCATGCTAATGTATTTTAATATTATTGTACTGCATGTTTTTTTTTTGTTCTTTTGCTCAAGTTTGTATGTTGTACAGGAAGTACTTTGTTTTATGGACTTAAACCTAATTCACATAATCTATTTATATGATATGTTCTATCAGTACATTTATGTACCTTGTTCATTAAGTGTTTTCTTCAGTACTCTATAGAGATAATTATTCATATGCTCTCTATAGAAGTATATTAGTTGTGTGTTAGGAACTTTGTTGTTTTTAATTTGCATTTGAGGGACAGGTGGTTCCCTCATTTTTCCCAGAGCACTAAAACCTATTTCTAACAATATTTCATCTACCCATAAGTGCAGCCCTAGACCACATATTTGTGTATTTTTGTATTAGCCAGATATAACTCAAAGTAGCTCTGGTTTTATTACATTTGTATGAATTAAATTTTCATTAAAAAAAAGAAAGTTATGGTAGACTTACCATGGTTAACTCTTTCTGCAAAGTACACTGGGTTCCACAAGAAATACATCGGGGTGTAGAGCGGGATCTTGGATCCAGCGGCACCATCATGCAAAGCTTTGACTGTCCCAGGATGCATTGGGGCCTCCTCTATAACCCCGCCTCCAGGCACTGTGAGCTCAGTTTCATTAACCAGTCCAATGCAGGAGCAGCTAAAAGAGAAAGCAGATGTTAGTCACCTAGAACCACAATCTCACGACAGAAGAGGGTACCAGCGGCTAATGCCATACAACCCAAAGAAGTTAGGTGCGTCAGGGTGGGCGTCCTGTGGAACCCAGTGTACCTCGCAGAAAGAGAGTTAACCATGGTAAGTCTACCATAACTCTCCTTTTCTGCAGCGGGGTACACTGTGTTCCACAGGGAATACATTGGGGATGTCCTAAAGCAGTTCCTCAAGGGAGGAGATGCGCCTTAGTGGGTAAGAGAACCCGGCATCCAAAGGAAGCATCCTGGGAGGCGGAAGTATCAAAGGCATAGAACCTAATGAACGTGTTCACTGAGGACCACATAGCTGCCTTGCACAATTTTTCTGGGGACGCGCCACAGTGGGCCACCCAAGTAGGTCCAATAGACTGAGTAGAATGGGCTTTAACTGCAGCAGGAGCTGGGAGTCCAGCCTGCGCATATGCTTGTGCAATCACCATTCTAATCCATCTGGCCATGGATTACTTATTCTCAGGCCAGCCACGTTTGTGAAAACCAAACAGTACAAAAAGGGCATCTGACCTCCTGATGGAGGCTGTCCTCTCCACATAGATACAGAGAGCCCTAACCACATCCAAAGAACGTTCTTTGGGAGACAAATATGAAGAGACAAAGGCCGGAAACCACCTTAGGCAAATAACCTGGGCAAGTTTGTAGAGTTCATAGAACTGCCCAGTCCTGGTGGAATATGAGACAGGGTGGACAACAGGACAAAACACCTAAGTCTGACACCCATCTTGCAGAGGCAATAGCCAGCAAAAACAGGACCATGGCTGTGAGCCATTTAAGGTCCACCAATTCAAGAGGTTCAAATAGAGACTCTTTCAGGGCATTCAGCACAACAGACAAATCCCATGGAGCCACAGGAGCGACATAGAGAGGATGAATCTGAATAACGCCCTGAATGAACGTCTGAACATCAGGTATAGAGGCAATTTTTGTCTGAAACCAAACCGACAAGGCAGATATATGAACCTTGAGGGAGGCCAGACAAAGACCTATGTCCAGGCCTCTTTGCAGAAAAGCCAGTATCTGGAAGTTCTGAATCTATGGACATCATAATTCTTCTCAGCACACCAAGTGAAGTAAGAATTCCAAATCTTATAATAAATCCGGGCAGATGCCGGTTTGTGTGCTTTCAACATCGTTTAAATAACCACCTCTGAAAAAAAATCCTTTGGCTTTCAGGAGTGATGCTTCAAGAGCCACGCCATCAAAGCCAGTCTGGCCAGGTCTGGGTAGAGACAAGGGTCCTGTACGAGGAGGTCTGGTCATTGAGGAAGCAGAAGGTGATGCCCCATTGAGAGACCCTACAGGTCTGGAAACAATGCAGTCTGGACCACGCTGGAGTGACTAGAAGCAGCATTCCTCCTTCCTGTTTGAACTTCCATAGAACCCTGAGCAGGAGTAACTCTGGAGGAAACACGTAAGGCAGCTGAAAGTTCCATGGAACTGGCAGTGTATCCACAAATGCTGCTTGAGGATTCCTTGTCCTTGATCCGAAGACTGGAACCTTGTGATTGTGTCAAGACGCCATTAGGTCTACATCCGGTAGACCCCACCAGTCCACTAGGAGTTGAAAGACTTCTGGATAAAGACGCCACTCTCCAGCGTATACGTCCTGGTGACTGATGTAGTCCGCTTCCCAGTTCAGGGCACCCAGAATGAACACTGCCGATATACTTGGCAGATGGCGTTCTGCCCAACAAAGGATTTTTGACACTTTCTTCATAGCCATGCGGTTTCGAGTGCCGCCTTGATGGTTTATGTATGCCACTGTCGTGGCATTGTTTGACCGTACCTGAACCAGTCTTTTCTGTACCAGAGGCAGGGCAAGTTATAATGTATTGAACACCGCCCTCAGCTCTAGGATGTTTATTGGGAGGAGTGATTCTTCCTTGGGCCACCGACCCTGAAAAGAGTGTTGCTCCAACACCACTCCCCATCCCTTTAGACTGGTATCCGTTGTCAGGAGGACCCAGTCAGGGATCCAGAAGGGACGGCTTCTGCTCAATTGCTGGTCCTGGAGCCATGAGGTCAGCGACAAACGAACCTCCGGAGTCAACAAGAGCCTTTGGGATCTGATCCGATGAGGCAGGCCATCCCACTTGGCAAGAATTAATCATTGCAGAGGGCGGGAAATAAATTGAGTGTACTCCACCATGTTGAACATCGACACCATTAGGCCAAGTACTTGCATCGCTGAGTGAATCGAAAATCTGGGGTGATGGATGAAGTGTCTTATCCTGTCCTAGATTTTCAGGACCTCGTCTGAAGACAGGAACAGTCTCTGACTGTGTGTGTCTAGGAGTGCCCCTAGGTGCATTGTGCTCTCAGCTGGGACCAGTGAGGACTTCTTCCAGTTAATCAGCCATCCGTGGTCTTGTAAGCAACTCACCACCAAATTTAGATGACTGAGTAGGACATCATGGGAAATCACCAGAATCAGCAGGTCGTCCAAGTATGGCAGGATTCTGACTCACTGGCCATACCCTTGGTGAAGATCCGAGGAGCTGTGGCCAGTCCAAACAGCAGAGCATGGAATTGGTAGTGACTGTTGCCAATAGCAAACTGCAGGTACTGCTGATGCGATATGGCAATAGGAATATGCAGATAAGAATCCTGTATATCCACGGATACCATGTAATCTCCGGGTTCCATCACCAGCACAACTGAGTGCAATGTTTCCATATGAAACTTGGCGACCCTCACAAACTTGTTCAGCGACTTGACGTTGAGAATAGGCCAAAAAGAGCCATTGGGTTTCTGAACAAGAAACAGGGTCGAATAATAGCCTCTGACCCGCTATCACTGAGGTACCGGCACAACCACTCCTGTACTCAGGAGAGAACCTACTACTGTTTGCAGAGCCTGTGCCTTCAAATTAATTTAAAGGGAGTTCCGTAGTGCAGAACTGGTGAGGGGGACGCCTCTTGAAGGAGACAGCGTACCTGTGAGAGACAACTTCCAGTACCCAAGCATCTGAAGTGGTCTTTAACCAGACCAGGGTGAACTGTAGAAGTCGGCCTCCCACCTGGGGTCCTCCCCCTGCCCCATCATGCAGCAGGCTTGTCTTGTTTTGAAGCAGGCTGATGGGCTGGCCAGGACTGCTTGGGCTTGGGCTTGTTGGTCTTGGGAGCATGAGATTGAATGGGGTAAGACTGACCCTTGGCTTTCCCTTGAGGTCGAATGGAATGAGAAGTGGTAGTCTTTGCCTTCTGAGCCGAGGATTAGTAGGAGCAAGAAAAGCAGTCTTAGCAGCTGCTAATTTAGACACTATTTTATTCAGGTCCTCTCCAAATAAAATGTCCCCAGTGAAGGGGAGTACCTCCAAGGTATTCTTGGCATCCAAATCCACTTCCCACAACCTTAACCACAGTATGCAGCAAGCCAGGACAGACGTGTATGACGCTTTGTCTGCCAGTACCTCCGTCTCAGAGGATGCCTCCTGAATGTAGTAGGCAGCAGTGCATATGTGAGACAGGTATTGTGTGACTTTGTCAGAAATATCCTCAGGCAGCTCATCCTCTAACTCCTGAACCCATGCCTCAATACTCTTTGCTGCCCAATAGGCAGTTATGGTGAGCCTATGGATGGCCCCTGCAAGGGAATATATAGACTTTAGGCATGCCTCCACACGCTTATCTGTCAGTTCCTTCAAGGAGGTGACATTGGTGACAGTGGTAACAGGAAGAGTAGACGACACCACGAGACGAGTGACGTGAGAATCCACTGGCGGTGGGTTTTCCCATTTACTACATAACTCTGCAGGGAGAGGATAGCGAGCAGTCCTGCTAATCTTTCGTTCGCACTTCTGCTAAGCCAAGATACACTCCCAGAGGGTGGCGGCTTAGCGTTTGCACTGTTGCTAAAAGCAGCTAGCGAGCGATCAACTCGGAATGACCCCCAATGTCCCTTACACATATGTTGCACATTATTAATGCATTTATGACACATAATGTCCATGGCACATATGCTGAACACTATTGCACAACCAACCCACCTGTACATGTACACAGCACTCACATGGCCGCTAACACTGTGACATTTGCCTCTACTTGGATACAGATGTGTCCTCATACATCTTGCCTCAATGCAATATGCATCATGAGCTGCCTGTCATGAGTCAGCTGGCAGCTGTAGACCAGCTCTGCTTACGTCGGGCACCTTTTTTCGCAGAAAATGCATCTTATTTGCATTGCTATGTGAGTAAGATGCACAAGCAGCTTCTGCTGATTAAAATGATATGTGGCATATCTATATTCTGTGTGCGACTGTGGCTGTATCTGCATACGAAATGCTATATGATTTCCAGGAATACATTGTAACATAGCATTTCGCATGCAGATAAAGCTGCAGTCCACTACAGAATATAGGCATGCCACATATCATTTTAACCAGCAGAAGCTGCTTATGCCCCTAGGCATACCAAATGTCCTAGGCATTTGCCTAGTTTGCTTATGCCTAGGACTGGCTCTGCATCAAATAATACTTCCCCCTCAGGTAAACCTCTGGAGCATGCCTTGCAAATTACAGGAGCTGCCAGAGTTTTGCTGCCCTTATTCTTAGACACTGCAATAAAGCAATAATCAGACTATTAGTACAATGAAGCCAGAGTACACAACTTGTGGACAAAGTACACAAACAGCGTCAGAATACACAAACTTGTGAACTAAATCCTGGTGTACGTGAATGTAACACTAACTGTAATGCGATAGGTACTGTATACACTATATTAGAGGACCCTGATGCACCTAGTCCCTTCGGGTATAGAATATAGT
The DNA here is from genome assembly GCF_028390025.1 of Pseudophryne corroboree. NCBI lineage: Eukaryota > Metazoa > Chordata > Amphibia > Anura > Myobatrachidae > Pseudophryne > Pseudophryne corroboree. Next base: position 232,518,609 of record NC_086452.1, on the reverse strand, counting down.
GATAGCTATTTTAGATGGGATACACACAAGAGTGAAACCATACAGCAGGTACAGGCGCACATAGTCACAGGCAATGCAGAGATAATCATAAGCACAATAAAACTGCACTGGACTAGTATGTATATTATATAAGCGCAACGGAATATGCTGCGCTATATAAGAAACTGTTAATAAATAAATAAATAATATATACATATATATACATATATATATATATATATATATATATATAGTGGTATATATAGCGTGGTCCTAGACATGGGGGTGTATATCAGAATACTCGCACAATATATTCTGTAATAGGTACACTCTTTCTTAAGTAATGCTGTCTGTAATAAGACATGTAGAATACTCAAGTGTCTGTAAAGTGTCAACGCTGTGGACAGGCGGCTTTACAGGGGCGACCTTGCCCTGCAATCCCAGAGACCTGTAGCAGCTATGCTCAGAAGATGGCGCCCAGCGTCTGTGTCAGGAACTGAAGGAGAGTGTGAGGCAATTCCAGGGCTAAAAATCGGCGAGGAGATGGTGCCCTGGGCCAGGGGAGGGGCTACAGGTCAAGCACTGACTCCCCTCACCACAAGTACTATGGAGCCTTACCAATAGGGGCGTTAGTACACCTGACCTGTACTCCTATGCCCTGGCAGATATAGTGGGGTTCCTGCTCAGTAACAGTGTCCACGCCAGCGTCGCAGTTAGTCTCCCTAGACTGCGACAGGAATGAAATTTAGTGGCGGGTCCCGTCTGGGGGACCCTCTTACCTCCCCCCTTCGTAGCAGCAACGCGAACCAGGAGAGCGTCTGCGACTGTGTGCCTAAGCCAGAGCGTCTCCGCCACCGGGATCTAAGCCGTGGGAGTATGCGATGCCGCTTGGGATGTGATGGAGACACATCCCTTGAAGTCTTCAGTTTTTCAGGGCTGCCCAGTGCAGCCCGCCTGTTAGGTGACCTGCTGCCTGCAGGAACCACTCACTGAGCTCTCAGTGCCTTGAGGCGGGGTTATAGAGGAGGCCCCAGTGCATCCTGGGACAGTCAAAGCTCTGCCTGATGGTGCCTCTGGATCCAAGATCCCGCTCTACACCCCAATGTATTCCCTGTGGAATACAGTGTACCCCGCTGCACAAGTAATTATTTGATTAACTCTCCCTAATAAGCACTCCAAGCAAGTACAGTAAGTGCTTGGTCTGATCTATAAAGTGTAAAACCTGACCATTTAGTATAGTTCTTAAGCCTTCAATTGATTTTTTCACATTTTGTTATAGATCACTGTCAAAAGCCACAACAAACAGAAGAAGCAGAACTGCAAGGTGATTGGAATGATGAAAGTTACCCCCCTGGTAGGGTTGCAAATTATATCTGCCGTCCTGGATACCTCCAAGATGGATCTATCAAAATGGCATGCATTGAAGGCATGTGGTTGAAATTATCTGGAGGGCAATGCACACGTAAGTAAAGTCTTGATAGAAATGAGATAATAGAGTGGATGAACGTACTATGACACATTGATATTTAGATAAAATAGTATAAGCAATAATAATATACAGTGTGTTGTAATGGACACAGTTATACTATAACTAAACTGTAATGTGCAATATAAACATATTTGCTTAATGCTCAGGGTAGAATACATTCATATTGTCCTAGATCCAGATGTGTTAAAAAGGTCACATGGGTTTTCCTTAGCATATTACTGGAAATCCAAAATGAGAAGCATTTCATTAGCAGCTTACAAAAATAGGATTTTAATTACCTACCTGTAAATCCTTTTCTCAAAGTCCATAGAGGATACTGGGAATCCATTTAGAACCGTGGGGTATAGGCCCTCATTCTGAGTTGATTGCTCGCTGCCGTTTTTCGCAGCGCAGCGATCAAGTGAAAAAGTGGCAATTCTGCGCATGGTACGCAGTGCGCATGCACTAAGTACTTTCACACAAAATTTTGTAGTTTTACCCAAGCTCGAACAACGTTTTTCAGTTGCTCGAGTGTTCGTAGTATGATTGACAGGAAGTGGGTGTTTCTGGGCGGCAACTCAGCGTTTTCAGGGAGTGTGCTAAAAAACGCAGGCGTGCCAGGCAAAAACGCAGGAGTGGCTGGAGAAACGGGGGAGTGGCTGGCCGAACGCAGGGAGTGTTTGTGACGTCAAACCAGGAACTAAACAGACTGCAGTCATCGCAAGATAGAAGTAGCTCTGGAGCTACTCAGAAACGGCATGACATTTTTCCTGCTCAGTTCTGCTAATCTTTCGTTCGTACTTCTGCTAAGCTAAGATACACTCCCAGAGGGCGGCGGCTTAGCGTTTGCACTGCTGCTAAAAGCAGCTAGCAAGCGATCAACTTGGAATGAGGGCCATAGTCGGGTCCACTAGGAGCCATGGGCACTTTAAGAATTTGATAGTGTGTGCTGGCTCCTCCCTTTATGACCCTCCTACTAGACTCAGTCTAGGAAACTGTGCTCGAGGAGAAGGACATGCTTTGAGAGAAGGATATAAAAGAATAGTGGTGAGATTCCAAACCAGCACATGTAAACAATAGGAAAGCCATGCTAACCATACTTGAAAACAGGAACAACAACAGCTGAACCAAACAGCAATATTTAACCAAGTAACAGTGCATGAGATACAAAGAGAAAAGGATTTACCGGTAGGTAATTAAAATCCTATTTTATCTTATCCGGGTGGGAGAGTGCTGAGGTTCCTGTAGAACGGATTGACCAAACTGAAGGTACTCAGAGGCCAGAGTATCGAACTTGTAGAACTCTGGCCTCGAACCTGACCAAGTAGGTGCTCGACAGAGCTGTAATGCCGAGACACCTCAGGCAGCTGCCCAGGAAGGACCCACCAACCTAGTAGAGTGGGCCTGTACAGATTTTGGAACCAGCAATCCTGCCGTGGAATATGCATGAAGGATAGTGAGCCTGATCCAGCGTGCAATGGACTGCTTTGAAGCAGGACACCAATTCTTATCAGGTGCTTCACATACACCTTCTAAGCCCTCATAACTTCCAAAGACTTTGAAGTAGCAGAGGTGGCGGTAACAACCGGAACCACAATAGGTTGGTTGATTTGAAACTCAGACACCACCTTTGGAAGAAATTGCTGATGAGTTCAGCTCTGTCTTCATGAAAAATTAAATAGGGGCTTTTGTGAGACAACACCCCAGCTCTGACACACATCTTGCTGTAGCCAAAGCCAACAGTGTGACGGTCTTGCATGTAAGATATTTTTATGTCTACCTACTGTAATGGTTCAAACCAGTCCGATTGAAGGAACAGCAGCACTAAATTGAGATCCCAAGGTGCCTTGGGAGGCACAAAGGGAGGTTGCATGTGCAGAACACCTTTGAAGAACATCTGGACCTCAGGTAGAGAAGCCACTTGTTTCTGAAAGAAAATGGACAAGGCCAAAATCTGGACTTTTATGGAGCTCAGACGTAAGCCCACATTCACACCTGATTGCAGAAAAGCAAGAAACGTCCCAGATGAAATTCCACCGCAGAATATATTCTGCTCTCACACCAAGAGACGTATTTCTTCTAAATACGGTGGTAATGTTTAGATGTTACCCCCTTTCTGGCTTGGATCATAGTTGGGATGACCATGTCAGGGATCCCTCTCTGGCCTGAATCCACCATTAAACTTCCATGCCGTTAAACGTAGCTGCGGTAACTGTTGATAGACAAATGGGCCCTGTTGCAGAAGATCCTTGCAAAGAGGTAGAAGCCACGGATCTTCGAGGAGCATCTCCAAAAGGTCCGCGTACGAGGCCCTCCTTGGCCAGTCCAGATCAATGAGTATTGCTTGAACCTTTTCCTTTTTTTATTCTTTTGAGAATTCTTGGGATCAGAGGAAGTGGAGGAAACATTTACACCATCTGATAGACCCATGGAGTCGTCAGAGCGTCTACCACCACTGCCTGTGGGTCTCTTGACCTGGAACAATACCGATTGAGCTTCTTGTTGAGATGAAAGGCCATCATGTCGATTTGTGGATATCCACTCCGATGTGTCAAGCACCGGAACACCTCCAGGTGAAGGCTCCAGTGCCCCGGGTGCAGGTTGTGTCTGCTGAGGAAGTCTGCTTCCCAGTTGTCTACTCCCGGAATGAATACCGCTGACAATGCCATGGTGTGTTTTTCCTCCCAGAGTAGAATTCTTGGAACCTCTGACATTGCTGCTCTGCTTTTTGTTCCGCCCTGTTGGTTTATGGATGTTACCGCCGTCACATTGTCCGACTGGAACTGAACTGCCTGATTCTGAAGAAGATATGAGGCTTGCAGAAGGGCATTGTATACAGCCCTGAGTTTCATGATGTTGATTGGAAGGACGAACGCCTAACTTGAACATCTTCCCTGAAACTGCACCCCCCAACCTCTGAGGCTTACATCTGTGGTTAGCAGAATCCAATTCTGAAGCCCGAACTGTCGACCATCGATTAGGTGAGAAGTCTGTAGCCACCATAGAAGAGAAATCCTGGTTTTGGTGACAGATGGATACCTGGTGCATGTAAAGATGCGATCCGGACCATTTGTCCAACAGATCGAGCTGGAAGGGCCTTGCATGAAACCTTCCATACTGAAGCGCCTCGTAAGAGGCTACCATTTTCCCCAGAAGGCAAATGCAGAGATACACCGATATCCGGGTTGGCTTAAGGACATCCTGAACCATCGACTGGATTACCAATGCCTTTTCAAATGGAAGGAACACTTTCTGTGACTCTGTGTTCAGTATCATTCCCAAGAATGGAAGCCTGCGTGTTGGCTCTAGGTGAGATTTTGGAAGGTTTAGAATCCACCTGTGATCCCAGAGTAGCTGGGTTGAGAGGGCAATGCTGTCCAACAACCTCTCCCTGGATGGTGCTTTTCTCAGAAGATCATCCAGGTACAGAATTATGTTCACTCCGTTTTCAGAGGAGAAGCATCTTCTCTGCCATCACCTTGGTGAACACCCTCGGTGCCATGGAGAGACCAAATGGCAGGGCCTGGAACTGGTAGTGACAGTCCTGCAGTGGAAACCATAGATAAGCCTGGTGAGGCGGCAAAATCGGGATGTGAAGGTACGCATCCTTGATAACCAGAGACACTTGGAATTCCCCCCTCCTCCAGACCAGAGATCACCGCTCTCAGAGACTCCATCTTGAATTTGAACATTCGTAAGTACGGATTCAATGACTTGAGGTTCAAAATCAGTCTTACCGAACCATCCGGTTTCGGTACTATAAACAAGTTGTAATAATACTCCTTATTTTGCAGTTGAGGTGGAACTGGCACAATGACCTGAGTCTTTACCAGCTTTTGAATGGCGTCCTGTAAAGTTATACTTGCCTCTTGCGAAACTGGTAAGCCTGATTTGAAGAATCTGCGAGGTGGGAGCTCCTGGAACTCCAGTCTGTAGCCCTGGGAAATAAGATTTATGACCCAGGGATCCTGGCACAAATTTTTCCAGATGTGACTAAAGAATTGTAGCCGGGCTCCCACCCGCCAGTCTTCCAGGTGCAGCAGTCCACCATCATGCTGAATGCTTTGAGGTAGCAGAGCTTGAACTCTGTTCCTATGAACCGGCAGTTGCTGGATTGTGAGGTGTAACTCTAGCGCCTCTGGTGGCTGTAGAAGAACCTCTGGTTTTGCCCTTAAACTTGGCTGTCTGAAAGGACTGCAATTTGGGAGCTGAGTAGGCCTTCCTGGCTGGGGGAGCTGCAAAAGGAAGATATGTAGACTTACCCACAGTAGCTGTAGAGATACATTTATCCAGTTCGTCTCCAAAAATTTCTTCTCCTGTAAATGGTAGGCCTTCCATGCCTTTCCTGGAGTCCGCATCAGCAGTCCACTGGCGTTGCCATACGCCCTTGCGTGCTGACACTGCCATAGCAGTGGTTCATGGATTAAGCAAGCCTATTTATTTAATGGCTTCTACCATAAAGTTGGCAGAGTCCTGTATATGTTGTAGGAGAAAACAATCTCCCCCCTAGATAAGGAATCTAACCACTCAATTAGGTTACCTCACCATGTAGCAATGGCGTTAGTGATCCACGCACATGCTATAGTGCGTATCTGGGCCTCCCCAGCTGCTGTGTACAAGGATTTGAGTGTGGTCTCAATTCTACGATCAGCCGTGTCTTTCAGGGAAGCTGCACCAGGGACAGGCAATACTATTTTCCGTGAGAGCCTGAACACTGATGCATCCACTATCGGTAGAGTTTCCCATTTTTTCCTATCCTCAGGAAGAAAAGGAAAGGATGAGAGTAACCTCTTAGGGATTTGAAATTTCCTATCAGGATTAACCCACGGTTCTTCAAACAGGGTATTCAGTTCCTTTGATACAGGAAAAGTGACTGAGGATTTCTTTTTTATATTAAAATAAGACTCCTCACACTCCTCTGTCACTTTATCAGGAATTTGCAGAACATCTCTGATAGCTACTATAAGAGCCTATATTCCCTGTGACAGAGCAGCATCCCCCCCTCTCTGAGTCCACCTCCCCCTCCTCCATGTCTGACCCTTACTCATCAGAGTCAGACTGCAGGATAAGGGCCAGAGTACATTTTTGTGGACAAATGTTAGGGGTCTGAGTCGCTGGTTTGGGGACTGAGTCTCTGAATAAACTCATCCACAGACTGTCTTGAGTATTGCGTCTCTTTCTCATTGCGGGACAATTTAGTAGAAATATTAAAAATCATCCCTTTAATGGAATCCAGCCATGCTGGTTCAGCTCTGCTAGCCTGGGAAGGTGCACTACAGTGAGTATACTGTAGTGAGCCCCCTGGGGAAGAGGAACACTCTGCCGTACATGAAACACAATCTTGCCTGACATATTGTAATGTGACAGCACACACACAGGAAAAGTTTCAAAGCACAAGTAACCCATAAAGAGCCCTTTAAGGGAGACATAGAGATATATTTGGTGCCATCACACAGGGCCCTTATCGCTAATGCCAAGCTTAGCCGGGTCGCAGACTAAGTACCCAGATTGTGGACTACGGGGGTCATTCTGACCTGGTCGTACACAGGTTATTGTTAGCACTGCACTGCTGCAACCAGGTAATCGCCGCCTACAGGGGGGGGGGGGGGGTTAGGGCTGTGCAGGGCTACAATCGGTTGTGCAGAGAGCTGCACAAACAAAAAGTTTGTGCAGTCTCTGCACAGCTCTGTAGTTAAGACACCTGCTGCGATGATCCAGCATTGAACTGACGTCAGAAACCCTCCTCTTCAATGGCCGACCACACCTGCATGTTTCCGGACACTCCTCAGAAACGGTGAGTTTCCACCCAGGCCCACCTTCTTCCTGTTAATCTTCTTGCTTTTGCCGCTGTGAGCGCTTTCTACAGTCTCCTGCGCTATGACGCCTGCGCGCAGGCGCCGTTTCGACCAGTTTGCACGGCTGCAAAAAGTTGCAGCATGTGGTACCGCTGAGGTAATCTGGAGTCACTCTGGAAGAGCTGCACGTCGCTGTCAGTCAGCATATGTGTCCATTGCAGAGGGAAAATGGAGCTGGTGAGTGCTGTATCCGCTCATAGTGAAGCCCCGCCCCCTCCATGGCATGCAGGCTTCCCAATCTTTTTATACTGGCTGAGGTAAATATGTGCTTAGAATGGAGTCAGATCCATTTTAAGTATGTTTGCCAGTGTGGGTACTGTTTACAGTGTACTGAGACTCAATTCGCCCCCTCAGAAGCGGGGCATCTGCACTGTGTACTGAGACTGGAGATGTGCGTTTCTGTACCCTCATGCAGCCATAATGGCTTGCGACCCGCTAACCAGGATGCTGGCTTAGTAATCACCACACTTCACTCTTCTGGCTCTGTTAGGGGTGACGGCGTGCTGCGGGAATGTACGCTCGCCGTGGTGGGGCTTGCAAATAGTTCCCTCAGGACCTAGTGTCCTGTCAGCGGTGAACGGGACCAATAACACTTCAAGAGGTTGGACCGTTTTCCCCCCCTTAAGTCCCACGAAGCAGGCAGGCTGGTGCCTGAAAATAACAAACAGATAAAATAAATGCAGAAAACGCTTCCACAAGTGTGACCGGCTCCTCCGGGGCACATTTTATAAACTGAGTCTGGTAGAAGGGGCATAGAGGGAGGAGCCAGCACACACTATAATAAGAATTTACTTACCGATAATTCTATTTCTCGTAGTCCGTAGTGGATGCTGGGGACTCCGTAAGGACCATGGGGGATAGCGGCTCCGCAGGAGACTGGGCACAAAAGTAAAGCTTTAGAACTACCTGGTGTGCACTGGCTCCTCCCCCTATGACCCTCCTCCAAGCCTCAGTTAGGATACTGTGCCCGGACGAGCGTACACAATAAGGAAGGATTTTGAATCCCGGGTAAGACTCATACCAGCCACACCAATCACACCGTATAACTCGTGATCTTAACCCAGTTAACAGCATGATAACAGAGGAGCCTCTAGAAAAGATGGCTCACTACAGCAATAACCCGATTTTTTGGTAACAATAACTATGTACCAGTATTGCAGACAATCCGCACTTGGGATGGGCGCCCAGCATCCACTACGGACTACGAGAAATAGAATTATCGGTAAGTAAATTCTTATTTTCTCTAACGTCCTAAGTGGATGCTGGGGACTCCGTAAGGACCATGGGGATTATACCAAAGCTCCCAAACGGGCGGGAGAGTGCGGATGACTCTGCAGCACCAAATGAGAGAACTCCAGGTCCTCCTCAGCCAGGGTATCAATTTTGTAGAATTTTACAAACGTATTTGCTCCTGACCAAGTAGCTGCTCGGCAAAGTTGTAAAGCCGAGACCCCTCGGGCAGCCGCCCAAGATGAGCCCACCTTCCTTGTGGAGTGGGCATTTACAGATTTTGGCTGTGGCAGGCCTGCCACAGAATGTGCAAGCTGAATTGTACTACAAATCCAACGAGCAATAGTCTGCTTAGAAGCAGGAGCACCCAGCTTGTTGGGTGCATACAGGATAAACAGCGAGTCAGATTTTCTGACTCCAGCCGTCCTGGAAACATATATTTTCAGGGCCCTGACAACGTCTAGCAACTTGGAGTCCTCCAAGTCCCTAGTAGCCGCAGGCACCACAATAGGTTGGTTCAGGTGAAACGCTGAAACCACCTTAGGGAGAAACTGAGGACGAGTCCTCAATTCCGCCCTGTCCGAATGGAAAATCAGATAAGGGCTTTTACAGGATAAAGCCACCAATTCTGACACGCGCCTGGCCCAGGCCAGGGCCAACAGCATGACCACTTTCCATGTGAGATATTTTAACTCCACAGATTTAAGTGGTTCAAACCAATGTGACTTTTGGAACCCAAAAACTACATTGAGATCCCAAGGTGCCACTGGAGGCACAAAAGGAGGCTGTATATGCAGTACCCCTTTTACAAACGTCTGAACTTCAGGGACTGAAGCTAGTTCTTTTTGGAAGAAAATTGACAGGGCCGAAATTTGAACCTTAATGGACCCCAATTTCAGGCCCATAGACACTCCTGTTTGCAGGAAATGTAGGAATCGACCCAGTTGAATTTCCTCCGTCGGGCCTTACTGGCCTCGCACCACACAACATATTTTCGCCAAGTGCGGTGATAAATAATGTTTTGCGGTTACATCCTTCCTGGCTTTGATCAGGATAGGGATGACTTCATCCGGAATGCCTTTTTTCCTTCAGGATCCGGCGTTCAACCGCCATGCCGTCAAACGCAGCCGCGGTAAGTCTTGGAACAGACAGGGTCCTTGCTGGAGCAGGTCCCTTCTTAGAGGTAGAGGCCACGGATCCTCCGTGAGCCTCTCTTGAAGTTCCGGTTACCAAGTCCTTCTTGGCCAATCCGGAGCCACGAATATAGTGCTTACTCCTCTCCATCTTATCAATCTCAGTACCTTGGGTATGAGAGGCAGAGGAGGGAACACATACACTGACTGGTACACCCACGGTGTTACCAGAGCGTCTACAGCTATTGCCTGAGGGTCCCTTGACCTGGCGCAATACCTGTCGAGTTTTTCCCAACGGTTTATAATCATGTGGAAGACTTCTGGGTGAAGTCCCCACTCTTCCGGGTGGAGGTCGTGTCTGCTGAGGAAGTCTGCTTCCCAGTTGTCCACTCCCGGAATGAATACTGCTGACAGTGCTATCACATGATTTTCCGCCCAGCGAAGAATCCTTGCAGCTTCTGCCATTGCCCTCCTGCTTCTTGTGCCACCCTGTCTGTTTACGTGGGTGACTGCCGTGATGTTGTCCGACTGGATCAACACCGGCTGACCTTGAAGCAGAGGTCTTGCTAAGCTTAGAGCATTGTAAATGGCCCTTAGCTTTAGGATATTTATGTGAAGTGATGTCTCCAGGCTTGACCATAAGCCCTGGAAATTCCTTCCCTGTGTGACTGCTCCCCAGCCTCGCAGGCTGGCATCCGTGGTCACCAGGACCCAGTCCTGAATGCCGAATCTGCGGCCCTCTAGAAGATGAGCACTCTGCAACCACCACAGGAGGGACACCCTTGTCCTTGGTGACAGGGTTATCCGCTGATGCATCTGAAGATGCGACCCGGACCATTTGTCCAGCAGGTCCCACTGGAAAGTTCTTGCGTGGAATCTGCCGAATGGGATTGCTTCGTAGGAAGCCACCATTTTACCCAGAACCCTTGTGCATTGATGCACTGAGAGTTGGCTCGGTTTTAGGAGGTTCCTGACTAGCTCGGATAACTCCCTGGCTTTCTCCTCCGGGAGAAACACCTTTTTCTGGACTGTGTCCAGGATCATCCCTAGGAACAGAAGACGAGTCGTCGGAACCAGCTGCGATTTTGGAATATTAAGAATCCAATCGTGCTGCCGCAACACTACCTGAGATAGTGCTACACCGACCTCCAACTGTTCCCTGGATCTTACCCTTATCAGGGAATCGTCCAAGTAAGGGATAACTAAAATTCCCTTCCTTCGAAGGAATATCATCATTTCGGCCATTACTTTGGTAAAGACCCGGGGTGCCGTGGACAAACCAAACGGCAGCGTCTGAAACTGATAGTGACAGTTCTGTACCACAAACCTGAGGTACCCTTGGTGAGAAGGGTAAATTGGGACATGGAGGTAAGCATCCTTGATGTCCAAAGACACCATATAATCCCCTTCTTCCAGGTTCGCAATCACTGCTCTGAGTGACTCAATCTTGAATTTGAACCTCTGTATGTAAGTGTTCAAGGATTTCAGATTTAAAATAGGTCTTACCGAGCCGTCCGGCTTCGGTACCACAAACAGCGTGGAATAATACCCCTTTACCTGTTGCAGGAGGGGTACCTTGATTATCACCTGCTGGGAATACAGCTTGTGAATGGCTTCCAATACCGCCTCCCTGTTGGAGGGAGACGTCGGTAAAGCCGACTTTAGGAAACGGCGAGGGGGAGACGTCTCGAATTCCAATTTGTACCCCTGAGATACCACCTGAAGGATCCAGGGGTCCACCTGTGAGTGAGCCCACTGCACGCTGAAATTCTTGAGACGGGCCCCCACCGTGCCTGAGTCCGCTAGTGAAGCCCCAGCGTCATGCTGAGGACTTGGCAGAAACGGAAGAGGGCTTCTGTTCCTGGGAACTGGCTGTTTGCTGCAGCCTTTTTCCTCTCCCTCTGCCACGGGGCAGAAATGAGGAGCCTTTTGCCCGCTTGCCCTTATGGGGTCGAAAGGACTGCGCCTGATAATACGGCGTCTTCTTATGTTGAGAGGCTACCTGGGGTAAAAATGTGGATTTCCCAGCAGTTGCCGTGGCCACCAGGTCTGATAGACCTACCCCAAATAACTCCTCCCCTTTATAAGGCAATACTTCCATATGCCTTTTGGAGTCAGCATCACCTGACCACTGCCTCGTCCATAACCCTCTTCTGGCAGAAATGGACAGCGCACTTACTCTTGATGCCAGTCGGCAAATATCCCTCTGTGCATCACGCATATATAGAAATGCATCTTTTAAATGCTCTATAGGCAAAAATATACTGTCCCTATCTAGGGTATCAATATTTTCAGTCAGGGAATCCGACCACGCCACCCCAGCACTGCACATCCAGGCTGAGGCGATTGCTGGTCGCAGTATAACACCCGTGTGAGTGTATATACATTTTAGGATATTCTCCTGCTTTCTGTCAGCAGGTTCCTTAAGGGCGGCCGTATCAGGAGACGGTAGTGCCACCTGTTTAGACAAACGTGTGAGCGCTTTATCCCCCCTAGGGGGTGTTTCCCAACGTGCCCTATCCTCTGGCGGGAAGGGGTATGATGCTAATAACCTTTTAGGAATTATCAGTTTTTTATCGGGGGAAACCCACGCTTCATCACACACTTCATTTAATTCCTCAGATGCAGGAAAAACTACAGGCAGTTTTTTCTCACCAAACATAATACCCTTTTTAGTGGTACTTGTATTATCAGAAATATGTAAAACATTTTTCATAGCCTCAATCATGTAACGTGTGGCCCTACTGGAAGTCACATTCGTCTCTTCATCGTCGACACTGGAGTCAGTATCCGTGTCGGCGTCTGTATCTGCCATCTGAGGTAATGGGCGTTTTAGAGCCCCTGATGGCTTTTGAGACGCCTGGACAGGCACAAGCTGAGTAGCCGGCTGTCTCATGTCATCATTTTTGTCACGTAATTCCTTCCATAAGCTCAGCCACTCAGGTGTCGACTCCCTAGGGGGTGACAACTCCATTACAGGCAATTGCTCCGCCTCCACACCATGTTCCTCCTCATACATGTCGACACAATCGTACCGACACACAGCACACACACAGGGAATGCTCTGATAGAGCAACGTGATCTTATTAGTGTCATGCCTAGAAACTGTGATGCCCCAGTTATGCGTCTCACAGCCCGGAAGTCTTCTGTTTGGTGCGTGTCATCTACATTCCCCCCTTGTCCTATCTCCGGGTGGGTGGCCATATGAGCACGGAGGCCATGATGCCGTAATGATGCGGCTCACGGCCCGGAAGTAGCGGCGCGTTCCACTACCACTCTCCCCGCCCCTACTTATGAGCGGGTGGCTACGTGATCTTGTGGACGTGGAGATGGGAAGTAGATTGCGTTCCACAGGCCTGGAAGTTGTCCCGGAATGTGTGCCATTGAGAGGAAATTGCACAATACAGGCCACTCTGAACCTGGATGTAATCCCCTTTCATTGTTCTAAAAAATTACGTTTATTAATACTTTCTTTCAAATGGTATTGAAAATCATGATTGCTTGTACGGAGTCTGGTATAGAACTTCATTTGGGTGTATATTAAAGATGTTTTTAATAGTTTTGTATGTGTTTTTTTAACTGTTAGAAGGATTGAATGAACAGCTGTATACTAATCGGGAGTCATTAAGGGTATAAATACCCGAGCAGTACACTGGTTAGTCACCTTTGAAAAAGCTGCAGTACTAGCAGTGAAACATGTTAGATGCTTTTATTGGGTCACTTCCACAATCCACACATCTCTGCTGCTCTTCATGTGCCCGGACCAGAACTGGACTTTCAAAATCGCTATTAGCTTCCAGGTGGATTAATCTATGTTGGAGTTCATCCACTTCAAAGAATACAGCATACTGGTGAGGATCACATACCCTGGACATTGTCTGCATACTTAATGGGACCATACAAGGGACTATACCTCCAGCGGTGCTGATGTGGTAATGTTACACTAATGGGACTGTGCCATCAGTCTTTCTCCACTCCATTATCCACCCATTTGTAGTCCAGTTTATGCTTAAACAGGATCCGACACTGAAAAATTTGCAGCTTAAAGAATTGTGACTTTTTTATTAGAGATGAGCGGGTTCGGTTTCTTTGAATCCGAACCCGCACGAACTTCACTTTTTTTTCCACGGGTCCGAGCGACTCGGATCTTCCCGCCTTGCTCGGTTAACCCGAGCGCGCCCGAACGTCATCATGACGCTGTCGGATTCTCGCGAGGCTCGGATTCTATCGCGAGACTCGGATTCTATATAAGGAGCCGCGCGTCGCCGCCATTTTCACTCGTGCATTGAGATTGATAGGGAGAGGACGTGTCTGGCGTCCTCTCCATTAGAATAGAGATAGATAGATTAGATAGAGAGAGATTGTGCAGAGTCGCAGACAGAGTTAGTTTACCACAGTCAGTGACCAGTGCAGTTGCTAGTTAACTTTTATTTAATATAATATATCCGTTCACTTCTCTCTGCTATATCCGTTCTCTGCCTGAAAAAAAAAACGATACACAGCACAGTCAGTCACACAGTGTGACTCAGTCTGTGTGCACTCAGCTCAGCCCAGTGTGCTGCACAGTCATCAATGTATAAATTAAAAGCTTATAATTAATTGTGGGGGAGACTGGGGAGCACTGCAGGTTGTTAGCAGGAGCCAGGAGTACAATTATATTAATTAACAGTGCACACTTTTGCTGCAGGAGTGGTGACCAGTGCCTGACCACCAGTATAGTATTGTTGTATACTACTAATATCTCTTTAAATATCAACCAGTCTATATTAGCAGCAGACACAGTACAGTGCGGTAGTTCACGGCTGTGGCTACCTCTGTGTCGGCACACGGCAGGCAGTCCGTCCGACCAGAATTGTATTATTTATTATTATATACCTACCACCTAACCGTGGTTTTTTTTTCATTCTTTATACCGTCATAGTGTCATCCTAATTGTTACGAGTATACTACTATCTCTTTATCAACCAGTGTACAGTGCGGTAGTTCACGGCTGTGGCTACCTCTGTGTCGGCACACGGCAGGCAGTCCGTCCGACCAGAATTGTATTATTTATTATTATATACCTACCACCTAACCGTGGTTTTTTTTTCATTCTTTATACCGTCATAGTGTCATCCTAATTGTTACGAGTATACTACTATCTCTTTATCAACCAGTGTACAGTGCGGTAGTTCACGGCTGTGGCTACCTCTGTGTCGGCACACGGCAGGCAGTCCGTCCGACCAGAATTGTATTATTTATTATTATATACCTACCACCTAACCGTGGTTTTTTTTTCATTCTTTATACCGTCATAGTGTCATCCTAATTGTTACGAGTATACTACTATCTCTTTATCAACCAGTGTACAGTGCGGTAGTTCACGGCTGTGGCTACCTCTGTGTCGGCACACGGCAGGCAGTCCGTCCGACCAGAATTGTATTATTTATTATTATATACCTACCACCTAACCGTGGTTTTTTTTTCATTCTTTATACCGTCATAGTGTCATCCTAATTGTTACGAGTATACTACTATCTCTTTATCAACCAGTGTACAGTGCGGTAGTTCACGGCTGTGGCTACCTCTGTGTCGGCAGTCGGCAGGCAGTCCGTCCATCCATAATTGTATTATTATAATAATATATACCACCTAACTGTGGTTTTTTTTGCATTCTTTATACCGTCGTCATAGTGTCATACTAGTTGTTACGAGTATACTACTATCTCTTTATCAACCAGTGTACAGTGCGGTAGTTCACGGCTGTGGCTACCTCTGTGTCGGCAGTCGGCAGGCAGTCCGTCCATCCATAATTGTATTATTATTATAATATATACCACCTAACCGTGGTTTTTTTTTCATTCTTTATACCGTCGTCATAGTGTCATACTAGTTGTTACGAGTATACTACTATCTCTTTATCAACCAGTGTACAGTGCGGTAGTTCACGGCTGTGGCTACCTCTGTGTCGGCAGTCGGCAGGCAGTCCGTCCATCCATAATTGTATTATTATTATAATATATACCACCTAACCGTGGTTTTTTTTTCATTCTTTATACCGTCGTCATAGTGTCATACTAGTTGTTACGAGTATACTACTATCTCTTTATCAACCAGTGTACAGTGCGGTAGTTCACGGCTGTGGCTACCTCTGTGTCGGCAGTCGGCAGGCAGTCCGTCCATCCATAATTGTATTATTATTATAATATATACCACCTAACCGTGGTTTTTTTTTCATTCTTTATACCGTCATAGTCAGTCATACTAGTTGTTACGAGTATACTACTATCTCTTTATCAACCAGTGTACAGTGCGGTAGTTCACGGCTGTGGCTACCTCTGTGTCGGCACTCGGCAGCCCGTCCATAATTGTATATACCGGTGACCTAACCGTGGTTTTTTTTTCTTTCTTTATACATACATACTAGTTACGAGTATACTATCTCTTTATCAACCAGTCTATATATTAGCAGCAGACACAGTACAGTGCGGTAGTTCACGGCTGTGGCTACCTCTGTGTCGGTACTCGGCAGCCCGTCCATAATTGTATATACCACCTAACCGTGGTTTTTTTTTCTTTCTTTATACATACATACTAGTTACGAGTATACTATCTCTTTATCAACCAGTCTATATATTAGCAGCAGACACAGTACAGTGCGGTAGTTCACGGCTGTGGCTACCTCTGTGTCGGCACTCGGCAGCCCGTCCATAATTGTATATACCAGTGACCTAACCGTGGTTTTTTTTTCTTTCTTTATACATACATACTAGTTACGAGTATACTATCTCTTTATCAACCAGTCTATATATTAGCAGCAGACACAGTACAGTGCGGTAGTTCACGGCTGTGGCTACCTCTGTGTCGGCACTCGGCAGCCCGTCCATAATTGTATATACCAGTGACCTAACCGTGGTTTTTTTTTCTTTCTTTATACATACATACTAGTTAC
This sequence comes from Pseudophryne corroboree, assembly GCF_028390025.1. Taxonomy (NCBI): domain Eukaryota; kingdom Metazoa; phylum Chordata; class Amphibia; order Anura; family Myobatrachidae; genus Pseudophryne; species Pseudophryne corroboree. The sequence continues at coordinate 232,502,013 of NC_086452.1, read as the reverse complement.
GAGTATACTATCTCTTTATCAACCAGTCTATATATTAGCAGCAGACACAGTACAGTGCGGTAGTTCACGGCTGTGGCTACCTCTGTGTCGGCACTCGGCAGCCCGTCCATAATTGTATATACCACCTAACCGTGGTTTTTTTTTCTTTCTTTATACATACATACTAGTTACGAGTATACTATCTCTTTATCAACCAGTCTATATATTAGCAGCAGACACAGTACAGTGCGGTAGTTCACGGCTGTGGCTACCTCTGTGTCGGCACTCGGCAGCCCGTCCATAATTGTATACTAGTATCCAATCCATCCATCTCCATTGTTTACCTGAGGTGCCTTTTAGTTGTGCCTATTAAAATATGGAGAACAAAAATGCCACTCCTAGATGGGCCCGGTGTTTGTGTCGGCCACTAGGGTCGCTAATCTTACTCACACAGCTACCTCATTGCGCCTCTTTTTTTCTTTGCGTCATGTGCTGTTTGGGGAGGGTTTTTTGGAAGGGACATCCTGCGTGACACTGCAGTGCCACTCCTAGATGGGCCCGGTGTTTGTGTCGGCCACTAGGGTCGCTTATCTTACTCACACAGCGACCTCGGTGCAAATTTTAGGACTAAAAATAATATTGTGAGGTGTGAGGTATTCAGAATAGACTGAAAATGAGTGTAAATTATGGTTTTTGAGGTTAATAATACTTTGGGATCAAAATGACCCCCAAATTCTATGATTTAAGCTGTTTTTTAGTGTTTTTGGAAAAAAACACCCGAATCCAAAACACACCCGAATCCGACAAAAATAATTCGGTGAGGTTTTGCCAAAACGCGTTCGAACCCAAAACACGGCCGCGGAACCGAACCCAAAACCAAAACACAAAACCCGAAAAATTTCAGGCGCTCATCTCTATTTTTTATTATTATAATTTTTATGTTTTAATGTATCTGTGTTTGTCAACTGATTAAATGTGTTGTTTTTTCATTAAATCCATCTATTTTAATTTACTTAATTAATCAGTGCTGCTATTTCTTTATTCTGTGAGTAATAAAGCAGGACTGGGTAATAACTAGAGATGTGCGGCGGGCACTTTTCGTGTTTTGCTTTTGGATTTGGATCCACGCTCATGTTTTGGATCTGGATTAGTTTAGCCAAAACCACCTTTTCGGGTTTTGGTTTTGGATCTGGATGATTTTTGAAAAACACACAAAAACAGCTAAAATCACAGAATTTGGGGATAATTTTGATCCTACGGTGTTATTAACCTCAACAAACATTAAGTTCCACACATTTACAGTCTATTCTGAACACTTCACGCTATTGTTTTTAGGTCAAAAGGTTGCATTGAGGTCGCTGGATGACTAAGCTAAGCGACCCAAGTGGGCGGCACAAACACCTGGCCCATCTAGGAGTGGCATTGCAGTGGCAGATAGGATGGCAGATTTACAAAATGAGCCCAAACAGCACATCATGTAAAGAAGAAATACAGGTGCAATGAGGTAGCTGGATGGCTAAGCTAAGCAACACAAGTGTGCGGCACAAACACCTGGCCCATCGAGGAGTGGCACTGCAGTTTCAGACAGGATGGCACTTAAAAAAACTAGGCCCCAAACAGCACATCGTGCAAAGAAGTAAAAGAGGTGCAATGAGGTAGTTAGATGACTAAGTATGCATCAAAAACACCTGGCCCATCTAGGAGTGGCACTGCAGTGGCAGACAGGATGGAACTTAAAAAAATAGTCCCCAAACAGCACATCATGCAAAGAAGAAAAAGAGGTGCACCAAGGTTTCTGTATGACTAAGCTAAGCGACACAAGTGTGCGGCACAAACACCTGGCCCATCTAGGAGTGGCACGCAGTGGCTGAATGTCAAAAGTGGCCCACAATTTTGTGGGCCACCGACAGCATTTCCTGCATGCCCCTGTCATTTCTCAAAAAATTCTGCACCACCAAATTAATTGTATGTGCAAATCATGGGACATGCTGGAATTTGCCCAAATGTAATGCACGCACAATAGTGTTGGCATTGTCCAATATCACGAATCCCCAGGAGAGTCTAAGTGGGGTAAGCCACTGTGCGATGATGTTCCTCAGTTTCCATAAGAGGTTGTCAGTGGGGTGCCTTTTACGGAAACCGGTGATACACAGCGTAGCCTGCCTAGAAACAAGCTGGCCTTTGTGAGATGCTGCTACTGGTGCCGCTGCTGTTATTGCTACGGGAGATAATACATCTACCCAGTGGGGTGTCACAGTCATATAGTCATTAGTTTGCCCTGCTCCACTTGTCCACATGTCCATGGTTAAGTGGACACTGGGTACAACCGCATTTTTCAGGACACTGAGGACACTATTCTTAATGTCCCTGTACAGTCCGGGAATTGCTTTCGTAGTGAAGTGGAATCTAGATGGGATTTGGTACCGGGGACACACTACCTCCATCAATTATCAAAATCCCACTGCACTATTGGTGGATGAATCACGTCTAACACGCACATCTAACACAAATGACGCATGTCTAACACCAACATAGCTGTCAAGGCCTCAGTTATCCGTTTTGCAACATCTTCCTCACAAAGGACTGTTGGACAGTCAATTGCTTAGTTGAAGTAGTACAAGTGGTCTTCTGACTTCCCCTCTGGGATGATGATTGACTCCCAGCAGCAGCAACAACAGCAGCGGCAGCAGCGGCAGTAGTAGGAGGCAGTGATTCTTGATCTTTCCCTATTTTATACTCCAAATTTTTGTTCTCCATTATTTTTCTGGAGTTATATAACAATATGCATTACAGGAGAGCGCACCTTACACCACACAGGGCAAACCCTGTAAAAATTATTTGGCTTAAATAATAATAACCCCTTTATTTGGAGTAAATAATATACAGCACAGGACAGCACCACTGGACTGGACTTATACGGCAGTACAACTGGACTGGATTTATATGGCAGTACCATTGTATTTATACGGCAGTACCATTGGAGTTACATGGCAGTATAACTGGACTTATACAGCAGTACCACTGGACTTATACAGCAGTACTACTGGACTTATACAGCAGTACCACTGGACTTATACAGCAGTACCACTGGACTGGACTTATATGGCAGTTCCATTTAACTGGATTTATATGGCAGTACCACTGTATTTATACGACAGTACCACTGGACTTATATGGCAGTATCACTGGACTTATATGGCAGTATCACAGGACTTACATGGCAGTACAACTTGATTTATATGGCAGTACCACTGGACTGAGTTTATACTGCAGAACCACTGGACTTATACGGCAGTACCACTGGACTTATACAGCAGTATCACTGGACTTATGGCAGCACAGGGACACCACCACTAGACTGATGCAGGACAACACATCACCACTGCAATGGACTGGACATATATGGCAGCACTGGACATATGGCAGCAGAGGTCACCACCACGGTGACTGGACTGATGCAGCACTGGACATATAGCAGCAGAGGACACCACCACTGTGACTGGACTGATGCAGCTCAGGGACACCACCACTGGACTGATGCAGGACAACACAGCACCACTGCACTGGACTGGACTTATACAGCAGCACTGGACATATGGCCGCAGAGGACACCACCATTGTGACTGTACTGATGCAGAACAGGGACACCACCACTGGACTGATGAAGGACAACACAGCACCACTGCGATAGATTGGACTTATACAGCAGCACTGGACATACGGCAGCAGAGGACACCACCACTGTGACTGGACTGATGCAGCACAAGACACCACCACTGGACTGATGCAGCACAAGACAGCACTAGAAGGACACATAAGACCGAGCAGGTCGCAACACCACTTTCCAGCACAGACAGACACTGAGGAGAGAGACACGTCACCTCACTACATTCTCCAGGTTTGGAGTGAAAACGGCGGCGACGCGCGTCTACTTATATGGAATCCAACACCCAGCAAGAATCCGACAGCGGGATGATGACATATTGCCTCGTTCTGGTTTCAGAGTCTGGCGGGAAGTCCCGAGCCGGGCTCGGATCCGGACTCGAGGTGTGAAGTTTGGTGGGGTTTGGTTCTCAGAGAACCGAACCCGCTCATCTCTAGTAATAACAGACAGACATAGAGGTAAAAAGGCCTTGCTTGTAAGCTTACAATCTATATTGGTATACAAGGATAGGTGCTACCTATTGTATAATGGTTCAGCCAGATTGGAAAGGATTTTGGTGGGCTGTATGATATAGTCACACAGCAATGTTGACGTACAGTAGGGTCAGGAGGATGTGAAAATGCATAAATAAAAAATCTGTGTGGTTATGTGTCGACTGTATAGAGAGGTGTAATTAGATAGGAAAGTTTATGAAGTTTATGTGGGTGATTCTGGAATTTGGTAAGCTTGTCTGAAGAAGGAAATGATTATAGGTTGAAGACTAGATGAGACTCTTATTGTTTGTGGGAGGTCATTCCACAGAGTGGGTGCAGCCTGAAAAAAAGTCCTGTATTTGTGATGGGGAGCAAGCAATGTATGTGGATGAGAGATGCAGATCTTGTGCAGCATGGAGAGGTCTGGTTGGGAGAGATTTTGAGATAAGTGAAGAGATGCATGTTGGTGCAGTTTGGTCAATAGCCTAATTTGTATGTACTGTAAAAGTATTTGATATTAAATACAGTAGAATACAGGTAACAAGTGGATGTACTGACATAGCAGAGCAGCAGATGCTGAATGTTTATCAAGGAAGATTAGCCATGCAGCTGCACTCAAAATGGATTGTAGTGGTGAGAGTCTGTGTTTGGGAAGACTACAGTATTAAGGAGGCACTTGCAGTAATCAACCTGATGATATCTGGAGTTACCTTTTACTCTTACCATGCCTGCTTAATTTCATTACTGCATCTCAGGTCTTTAAATGAAACCTGGAGAGGTAAGGAGATAAACCTAGTTCGGAGAGATCACACAAGGATTTTGAAAGAGGTCTCAATTTATTGGTTGAGAATATTGCTATAATTCTTTAAATGTCAGCAGAAAGAAAGTCAGATACAAACTAACAGCAATCAATGAACATACACAATTAGATATATCAATGCACTAAACAAAAAACATTGATAATTCTAGAACTGGCTGTGGGTTGTTATCCCTCAGTCTGCACTGACTTCCTGCAAAAGAACCAGATGTAATGTGAGTAACCTCACAAGAGGGGGTGCATCAATATTATAAATGTGTCAACCATAAACATTATAAAATCAATGAAATCACCTTTATGTACACATAATATGATAAAAAAAATGCCAGAATAAAACTACTGAAATTGCATATAAATAATTTCATATATGACCATTACAGACTCCAAAGACTTTCCTTCTATAACTCCACTTAGAGTATGTATAACACACTCACACTAAGGGGAATATTTAGTAAAGTGCAGGTTTTTAGAAGTGGAGATGTTGCCCATTGCAACCCCTCAGCAATACAGCAGTGAAAGCAGCAATTTCCCTGAACTGGAAGGAGGGTGGAGGAGCATCTTTAGATAGGGGTTGAATAAACCTCAAGATTCAAAGTCATGTATGGAGAGTTAACAGTAAAAACTGTCTTTAGTACATGTGAAACCATTCCAGCCAAAGAGTGTCCTTGTGTTTTGAAACTTTGTATGCTGTAATGAACTGCTGTTATACATAAAACATGAAATTCTGCACTGTACACCTTGCTAGACATAGAAATCTGTAGATAGGATCCACATTAACTTTCACTGCAAGTCTGTTATATCATTACTTAGACCATTGGTTTCTTAGACGAAATACATACAAAGCTTAACGGATATTACCAATGCTGGAATAGGGTAAGAGCAGTATGATACAGGGGGAAAAGAGGACATCTGGTGCAAAATTTACTAAAGTGCAATTTTGGTTATTCAAGGGATCTGGTATTCTGTTCCCATTCGATTTCCATTTGATTTGGGTTGAACAGATGTACTAAAGACTAAATCGAATGTCAAATCGATTCTAAAGCCAAATTCAACTCACATCCCAATAGAAATCGAATTTCTGAAAAACACTGATGTTATGAAATGCCCTAATTTACTAAAGTTCAATTTGAAATCGAACTCCAAATCGAACCCCAAATCCCCAAATGTTTAGAATGATGTTAGACATTCTGTTTTGGCTTATAAACACATTCTAATGGTAGGACATTTATAGTGATGACTTTTTAAGTACCCAAAAGCATGTTGGGCAGTATGTGGAAGTAGTAATAATGGATGTCCAAGGTTATGGTATGCTGTGCCCCCTACCTGTACACTGCAAATCAACACTTGACTGAGTTAACACTGGAGGATCAATCAGTGCACCATCAGCAACTTTATGAGTTGGATAGTGCACATAGGGGGTAATTCCAAGTTGATCGCTGCAGGATTTTTGTTAGCAATTGGGCAAAACCATGTGCACTGCAGGGGAGGCAGATATAACATGTGCAGAGAGAGTTAGATTTGGGTGTGGTGTGTTCAATCTGCAATCTAAATTGCAGTGTAAAAATAAAGCAGCCAGTATTTACCCTGCACAGAAACAAAATAACCCACCCAAATCTCTTTCTGCACATGTTATATCTGCCCCCCCTGCAGTGCACATGGTTTTGCCCAATTGCTATCAAAAATCCTGCTGCGATCAACTTGGAATTACCCCCCTATTTATAATTACAGACATCAAACTTATTCTATTAATGTGCAATAGATAGTACCAGAGCACAATATTGGGCTATTTGGCAGAAAAATAAATAGACAATTAAAATAATGAGTGAAGTAACTGGCTATTCCGATTTAACCCATGATTCCTACATCCTAAGCAATTCATCACTGTCTGCAAAAAAACTTGTGGGACAAATGTCAGAGGGACGGTTGTTGTGCATGATACCAGCATGTGCTACTGGTGTTTTTTTTTTATTTATTTGAAAGGCATATTATATAATTTTGCAAAAATGTTTAACATTGTGCTCTGCTGTCATCTGCTGTATGATTGTCAAAAAAAGAAACCACTCACCTCAAATTATGCAATAAACAGGGAGCAGGCAGATGTTTTTTAAACAACAACTGACTATGGTGGTCATTCCGAGTTGATCGTTAGCTGCCGTTGTTCGATCAGGCTAAAAATCAGCATTTCTGCGCATGTGTACGGGCCGCAGTGCGCACGCGTGACGTTCTTTCACAGAAAATTATGCATTTTTACACAAGGCCAAGCAACGCTTTTCAGTCGCATGGTTGATCGGGGAGTGATTGACAGGAAAGGGGCATTTCTGGGAGGTAACTGAGCATTTTCCGGGAGTGTGCCATGCAGGCGTGTCGGGTGAAAATGCAGGTGTGCCAGGAGAAACGGGGGAGTGGCTGGCTGAACGCAGGGCGTGTTTGTGACGTCAAAGCAGGAACTAAACTGTCGGCAGTGATCGCAAGGTAGGAGTAGGTTTGGAGCTACTCTGAAACGGCATTACATTTTTCCAGAGCAGTTCTGCTAATCTTTCGTTTGCACTTCTGCTAAGCTAAGATACACTCCCAGAGGGCAGCGGCTTAGCATTTGCACTGCTGCTAAAAGCAGCTAGCGAGCGATCAACTCGGAGTGAGGGCCAATGTGTGCACAGAAAGTGGAAGGCAGATTAGGGCTAAGCTAATTGTCAACTATTTCAACTGTAAGGTAAAAAGAAAAAAAAAATCATCACTTAGGTTTTCATTTATAAAACAATACAAAGAGAGAGTGTCCCCTTTATTTAGTGTGCATGTGATACAATATTATATTATAATAAATTTTAAAGATTAATAAAGCGCTTCCCAAAATCGAATTTTAGTACATAAACCCCTTGGGGCAAAATTGACTATCGTTTGTTTTTGATTTAGAAGGGATTTTGGCATTATATTACCATTCAATTTCCATTCGATTTGGATTGAAGAGATTTACTAAAGACCAAATCAACTCAGATCCCAATAGAAATTAAACTTCTTAAAAAATATTGATGTTTTCCCATTGTTCAACATAGAATCCCCTCATTTACTAAAATTTGATTTGCAAATCAATTTGAAACGAAACTCAAAATTGAACCTCAAATCCCCAAATGTTTTCCCCTTCCTCCAAAATTGGTTATTTAGGCTATGGCTGTTGCTATTTGCTTCTGATGTCATTGTCAAAGCTACAAACTCCTGCTGAGCATAAGTATAAAGAGGCAGATATAGCCACCCAATGCATGACAGAATGCATCTTTGGTTTAAAAAAAACAACAGGATTTTTATACCTACCGGCAAGTCCTTTTCTCGTAGTCCGTAGAGGATGCTGGGGTCCACTTTAGTACCATGGGGTATAGACGGTTCCGCAGGAGCCCTGGGCACTTTAAGACTTTTTCAGAGTGTGAACTGGCTCCTCCCTCTATGCCCCTCCTCCAGACCTCGGTATAGGAACTGTGCTCAGGGAGATGGACAATTCAAGAAAAGGATTTACTTTTAAGTTAATGGTGAGATTCATACCAGCTCACACTTCAACCATGCCGCACAATATGGTATTCAACCTAACACATGCTAACCAGCATAAACAATACAGCAACGAGCTGAAAATAATTTTAACACAAGACCTGTGTAAAACTTATAACAAAATAACTACTGCAGGTAAAGTACGCATTGGGTTGGGTGCCCAGTATCCTCTACGGACTAGGAGAAAATGATTTACCGGTAGGTAAAAAATCCTGTTTTCTCATACGTCCTAGTGGATGCTGGGGTCCACTTTAGTACCATGGGGTTATATCAAAGCTCCAGTATGGGTGGGAGAGTGCGGATGTCCCTGCAGAAACGATTGACCAAACTTTAAGTCATCAGCGGCCAAGGTGTCAAACTTGTAAAACTTAGCAAACGTGTTTGTCACTGACCAAGTAGCTGCTCGGCAAAGTTGTAATGCCAAGACCCTTCGGCCAGCCACCCAGGATGAGCCCACCTTTCTTGTAGAATGGGCATTCACCGAATTTGGCATCAGCAATCCTGCCGTGGAATTATCATTTTGAATCGTACCTCTGATCCAGCGCTCAATCGTCTGATTAGAAGCAGGACACCCAATCTTGTTGGGAGCATACAGGACAAACAGAGCCTCTGTTTTCCGTATCCTAGCCATTCTGGTGACATAAATTTTCAAAGCTCTGACCACATCCAGTGACTTCGAACCAGCAAAGGTGTCAGTGGCCACTGGCACCACAATAGGTTGGTTTATATGGAAAGAAGAAACCACCTTTGGAAGAAATTGCTGACGAGTTCTCAGCTCAGCTCTATCTTCATGGGATATCAAGATAGACAAGGCCCCTAACTCAGACACCCTCCTTGCGGATGCCAAGGCCAACAGCATGACCACTTTCCAAGTGAGAAACTTCAACTCCACCTCCTGGAGAGGTTCAAACTAATCTGATTGAAGAAACTGCAATACCACGTTAAGATCCCACGGTGCCGCAGGAGGCACAAATGGAGGTTGGATGTGAAGAACCCCTTTCACGATCGTCTGAACTTCTGGAAGGGAGGCCAATTGTTTCTGAAAGAAAATGGACAAGGCCGAAATCTGGACCTTGATTGAACCCAATCGTAGGCCCGCATCCAGACCCGCCTGAAGAAAATGGAGAACACGTCCTAACCTAAACTCTTCCGTTGGAGCCTTCTTGGTTTCACACCAAGACATATATTTTCTCCAAATACGGTTGTAATGTTTAGACATTACTCCTTTCCTGGCCTGAATAAGAATGGGAATGACTTCTTTGGGAATACCCTTTCGGGCTAGGATCCGGTGCTCAACAGCCATGCCGTCAAACATAGCCGTAGTAAGTCTTGATACACGAATGGCCCCTGCTGCAGCAGGTCCTTGCGAAGAGGAAGAGGCTGAGGATCTTCTATGAGCAACTCCTGAAGATCTGGATACCAAGCCGTCCTTGGCCAGTCTGGGACAGTGAGGATCGCTGGAACTCCTGTTCTTCTTATGATTTTAAGAACTTTTGGTATCAGTGGAAGTGGAGGGAAGACATACACCGACCGAAATACCAACTGGGTCACCAGTGCATCCACTGCTATTGCTTGAGGGTCTCTCGACCTGGAACAATATCTCTGAAGCTTCTTGTTGAGATGAGATGCCATCATGTCTACTTGAGGAACTCCCCAAAGACCTGTCACCTCTGCAAAGACTTCTTGGAGGAGGCCCCATTCTACTGGATGGAGATCGTGTCTGCTGAGGAAGTCTGCTTCCCAGTTGTCCACTCCCGGAATGAAAATTGCCAACATAGCTCGTGCATGTCTTTCTGCCCAGAGGAGAATCTTTGCCATTGCCGCTCTGCTTTTCATTCCACCCTGACGGTTTATGTATGCTACTGCTGTTACATTGTCTGACTAGATCTGTATGGGTTGATCTTGAAGAAGATGCACCTCTTGTAGAAGGCAGTTGTAAATGGCTCTCAATTCCAGAACGTTTATGTGAAGACAGGTTTCTTGACTTGACCATCTTCCTTGGAAGCTTTTCCCCTGTGTGACTGCTCCCCATCCTCGGAGACTTGCATCCATGGTTACTAGGACCCAGTCCTGAATCCCGAACCTGTGTCCTTCCAGAAGGTGAGAACTGTGCAGCCACCACAGGAGCGAATTTCTGGCTTTGGATGACAGGATTATCCTCTGATGCATGTGTAGATGGGATCCGGACCACTTGTCCAACAGGTCCCACTGGAATACTCTGGCATGGAATCGGCCAAACTGTATGGCCTCGTAGGCCACTACCATCTTTCCCAACAACCGAATGCATTGATGAATCGACACTCTTGTTGGTTTCAGAATTTGTTTGACAATTCTCTGGATTTCCAGAGCCTTTTCTACTGGGAGAAATACCCTGTGTACTTCTGTGTCCAGTATCATCCCAAGAAACAATAATCTTGTCGTCGGTTCCAACTGTGACTTTGGAAAATTTATGATCCAACCGTGTTGTTGAAGTACTGTCAGGGAGAGTGCAATATTCTGCACCAACCTTTCCCTGGACCTCGCTTTTATCAGAAGATCGTCCAGGTAAGGAATTATATTGACTCATTGCTATCGAAGGAGGACATTCATCTCCACCATCACCTTTGTGAAGACCCTCGGTGCCGTGTAGAGTCCGAACGGCAAGGTCTGAAACTGGTAATGATAATCCTGCACTGCAAATCTCAGATAAGCCTGATGCGGAGGATAGATAGGAACATGTAAGCAGGCATCTTTTATGTCCACTGACAACATAAAGTCCCTTTCCTCCAGACTGGAAATCACTGCCCTCAGAGATTCCATCTTGAATTTGAACCTTTGCAGGTAGAGATTCAGTGTTTTCAAATTTAGAATCGGTCTGGCCGAGCCGTCCGGCTTCGGAACTATGAAAAGGCTTAAATAAAACCCTTCTCCTTGTTGCGACAAGGGAACCAGGACAATCACTTGATCCTGACACAATTTTTGTATTGCTGCTGATACCACTTCCCTGTCTGGGATAGAAGCCGGTAAGGCCAATTTGAAAAATCGGCATGGGGGAATGTCTTGAAACTCCAGCTTGTACCTGTGGGACACTATTTGTGAGACCCACTGGTTCAGGCCAGATTGAACCCAAATCTGACTGAAGAGTTTCAGACGTGCCCCCACTTGAGCCGACTCCCGCAAGGGAGCCCCAGCGTCATGCTGAAGATTTGGCAGAAGCAGAGGTTGATTTCTGCTCCTGTGATCCGGGAGAGGCTGTGGATTTTTTTCCTTTTCCCCTTCCTTTACCCGCAAAGAAAGGTGAACCTTCACCCTTTTTGTATTTATTGGGCCAAAAGGACTGCATCTGAGAGTGATGTGTCTTTTTCGCCGGCGCAGGAGCATTAGGCAAAAATGTCGACTTACCTGCGGTAGCTGCAGAGACTAAGGCATCCAGCCCATCTCCAAACAAGGCCTCGCCTTTATACGGCAGAGCCTCAATATTCCTTTTGGAATCTGCGTCAGCATTCCATTGGCGAATCCACAACGCCCTACGTGCTGAAATTGCCATGGTAGCGGCTCTTGATCCCAAGAAACCAATATCTTTCATGGCTTCCATCATATAGGCAGCAGTGTCTTTGATATGACCTAATGTTAGGAGTATCTCGTCTCTATCTATTGTGTCAATGACAAGTTTTCTGATTACTTTTCAATAGCACTACTCACCCACGCACAGGCAATGGTAGGCCTGAGTAGTGTCCCATTGGTCACATAAATAGATTTTAACGTAGACTCTAACTTGCGGTCTGCCGGCTCCTTTAGTGAAGCCATTCCAGGTGCAGGGAGAATCACCTTTTTTGTTAACCGAGACAGGGCACTGTCTAAAATGGGGGCTGATTCCCACCTTTTCCTGTCCTCTGCAGGAAAAGGGTAAGCTGCCTGAATTCTCTTTGGAATCTGAAATTTCTTTTCAGGTTAGTTCAGACTCCCTCAAAGAGACTGTTCAGCTCATGAGATGGAGAGAAAGTCCCATTAATTTTCTTCTCTTTATTAAAGTAAGCCTTCTCATGTGGTAAAGGATGGGGCTCCGTAACTTCTAACACCTACTTTATAGCAACAGTCATGTATTAAATGTTTTTCGCTAACTTTGGATCTATTCCCCTGGAATCACTAGTGTCGGTATCAGTTTGTACTACTTGTGCAAAAGATCTTTTTTTGTGAACCAGAGGGGTCCTCTGTGGATGGAAAGGCAGAACTATTAAAAATCACATCTTCCACTGATTTTCTCCAGTTTTCTGCATGAGACTCCGACTTATCCAATCTCTTACTGATATGATTCAAACTATCACGTAATTCTTTCACCCATTCAGGCTCGTGGTGCGATGGCAGCACCACCACATTACCACTCTGCGTCCCTAAAATGGCTCCCTCAGGGGAAGAGCTCCCTGCCTCAGACATGTCACACACGTGCATAATCACACCACAGACACTCCGGGGCTTATTGGGTACAGACCCACATTAAAATCTGTTAGAAGGACACAGAACAGGAATTGCCAGCTCACAACTCAGTGCCAAGGAAAAAATCCCTGTGACATGTACTTGGAACACAGAGACATTAAGCACTTATATAATGCCAATAATATGACTGAGCACCCAAATTACACTCTCCCCCCCCCTTTTTGCACCCTGATACTTGATTCAGAAGTGGAGAGGAGGATCAGCGTTTCTTTCCCTGCAGCAGGTGGGAGAAAAATGGCGCTGAGCAGTGTGCTGGCTGTCTGAGGAAGAAGCTCCGCCCCCTGTAATGGCACGTTTCCCCTCAGAGCTAATTTCTAATATTTATACTGGCGGGGGTGTAGGACTGTGCCACAACATCATATGCTACCTTTTGCCAGTGAGAGTAGGTTTCATGCTGCCCAGGGCGACCCCCCCCCCCGCGCTCTGCACCCTGCTGAGCTCTGTGTTATGGAAAGCATGCTCGTGCAGTGTTCCCACTCACTGTGTGGTACCTTAAGCCGTCATTATGACCGGAGGTCCCTCTCTGCAGATCTCCAGTAATACTACTCACCAGTCTTCTGACTTCTGGCTCTGTTAGGGGGGTGACGACATGCTGTGGGAGTGAGCGCATAGCCGTAGCTAGTGTTCAGTACCCTTCAGGAGCTAATGGTGTCCTGTCAGCAGAAGCAGCGACATGAAACTATTTAGGAAGTTGGTTCCTATTTCTTCCCCCTAAGTCCCACGAAGCAGGGAGACTGTTGCCAGCAGTATCCCTGTAAAATAAAAAACCTAAATAAAGTATTTTTAGTAGAACTCAGTAGAGCTCCACTAGAGTGCGACCAGTCTGCCTGGGCACATTTTCTAAACTGAGGTCTGGAGGAGGGGCATAGAGGGAGGAGCCAGTTCACACTCTGAAAAAGTCTTAAAGTGCCCATGGCTCCTGCGGAACCGTCTATACCCCATGGTACTAAAGTGGACCCCAGCATCCTCTAGGACGTATGAGAATAAATATATATATATATATATATATATATATATATATTTTATTCGGAAGACATATTATATAATTTGTCAAAATTGTTTGATATTATGCTTTGCTGCCATTTGTTGCATAATCACGCATGAAATAATCCACTCCCCCAAATTATGCTATAAACAGGAAGCAGAACCAACTGCCTACAGTATGTATGCACAGAAAGTGGAAGGCAGGCAGTAAGGCAGATTAGGGCTAAGCTATATTTCCAACTATTTCAGCTGTATTTTTAAAAATCATCACTTTTCATGTATAAAGCAGTGTAAAGAGAGAGCTTCCCCTTTAATTAGTGTGCATGTGATACATTTGGACCAATAGGAAGCAATGAGGAAGTTCTGTGTGATTATGCATTAGATTTTGCTGGGGATTTTAATGGGGGTTTTGAAGTTTGATTTTAGAAGGAATTTCAAAAATTTAGCTCTAAATCCCTTGCAAACATGAATACATATCGAATTCGATTTGAAGATTTCATTCAAAATCGATTTGTAGTAAATAAGGGATTTTTCAAAAAGTTTAGAAACTCAAAACCAATCGATTACAATAGCTTATGAAGATTCATAAAGTGGTTTTCAACCCCTGGGAGTATTTTTTACTATCGTTCAATTTTGGAATCATCTTTATGAATCTTCAAATTCAATTAAAATCGATTCTTTTTTATTTTTCTAAAATCCTTAAAAAAATCTCTCATTTACTAAAATTAGATTTTACATTGATTTTCAAATAGAATTCAATGTTTTTTTCATGTTTGGAAGGGATTTAGAGTTGAATTTATGAAATTTCTTCCAAAATCAAACCTCAAATCCCCATTGAAATCCCCAGCAAAATTGAATGCAAAATTGAATAGAACTTCCTATTTGCTCCATATTGGTTCAAATGTATCATACTGTATGCACATCAATTAAAGGGGAAGCTCTTGCCTTACATTGTTTTATGCATGAAAAGCTAAGTGATGATTTAAAAAAAATACAGATGAAATAGTTGGAAATAAGTTTAGCCCTAATCTGCCTTCCTTCCACTTTCTGTGCACACATAGTCAGCTGTTGTTAAAAAAATATCTGCATGTTCTGTTTATTGCATGATTTGGGGGAGTGGTTTTTTTAATGCGCAATTATGCAATAGATGGCAGTAGAGCACAATATTGAGCACTTTTGAGAAAATGATATAATAATATGTCTTCTGAATTTATTTTTTTTAAAGCAAAGATGCATTCTGTCATGGATTGGGTGGCTATATGTGCGTCTTTATACTTATGCTTAGCAGGAGTTTGTGGATTTAACAATGGAGTCAGAAGCCAAGAGCAACAGCCGTAGCCTAAATAACCTTTTTTTTGGTGGCAGGTGAACAAATTAGAACAATATAGTAACATTTAATAATAGCTGCTTTATTAGCACATACTGGTATCTTACACAACAACCATCCCTCTGGCATTTGTCCTACAATAATTTTTGCAGACAGGACAATGTTTGCTGATCATGTAGGCATCATGGGATGAATCAGGATAGCCAGTTGCAACACTCATGATTTAAAATTTCTATATACAGTATTTTACTGCCAAATTGCCCAATACTGTGCTCTGGAACTATCTATTGCACATTAATGGAATTAGTTTGATGTCTATAAGTATAAATAGGTAAATTATTCAACTCATAAAGCTGCTGATGGTGCACTGATTGATCCTCCAGGGTTATCTCAGTCAGGTGGTGATTTGCAGTGTGCAGGTAGGTACACAACATACAATAACCTCGGGCATCCATTATTACTACTTCCACATACTGCACTACATGCTTTTGGGTACTTAAAAAAGTCATCACTATCAATTTCCTACCATTAGAATGGTGTTTAGAAGCCAAAATCAAATGTTGAATATCATTCTAAACATTTGGGGGTTTGAGGTTCGATTTGCAGTTTGAATTCAAGTCGATTTGCAAATACAATTTTAGTAAATGAGGGGATTTTATGTTGGGCTCTGGGAAAACTTTGATGTTTTTCAGAAAATCAATTTCTATTGGGATGTGAGTTGAATTTGCCTTTAGAATCAACTTGACATTCGATTTGAGCTTTAGTAAATCTGTACAATCCAAATTGAATGGAAATTGAATGGAAATAGAATGCCAAAATCACTTCTAAATCAGAATCAAATAGTAAATGTTGCCCCTGGTCAAAGCATTCTCAGATGTCAGTGTCTTTTACTCACATCCCCGTCTGAAAGCAGAAGTCAGTAGCAAACTCCGCATTTGGCTCTCCTCTTTATACAGTATATCCAAATTTGTATCACATGATCCTTGTTAAAATCACTGTCCACTAATCACAATGGCAAACAAATCAGCAGTGCATAGTCTCAATTTGTGCTTTGTTAGTTAAATAGCTGATTTCAGGTGCAGCAGAAAGCAGCCTAGTTCACAGCAAATGGAGTTACTGGTCAATTTGTACAAGTCCTAACTTGTTTCTCTGTCTAGTGTTGGGTGACGGTTTTGTCATACTGTAGGATCTTCTTAGTATTATGTGTGAATAAAAGTGATTTTATTGATTTTATATTGTTTATGGTTGACACTTTATAATATTGATGCACCCCCTTTAGTGAAGTTACTCACATTACATCTTCTCCATTTGAAATATTTTGGCAATCCAGTGTTACCTGTGAAGAGTGGCAGGATTTTAATACACTTGAGACTTAAGGCCCGTACACACTGGTCGATGTATCGGCCGTTCTCTTGAACGGCCGATACATCGCGGGACCGTCGGCCAGTGTGTACGGGCGATACGTCTGTGAACTCCGTCATTCACAGACGTATCGCGTCGGCCTCGCAGCCCAGCCGACAGCCAATATATCTAACGATATATTGGCCCGTCGCTGTGTGTGTACGGGGCGGTCGTCCGACCGCCCGTACACATGCTGCGGCGGCCGGCGGTGATTGACAGGTGAACTGGGCGGGCGCGAGCGCCCGCCCGCCCAGTTCATGACGTCAGTCCCCCGACGGATCGGGCTGTGTGTATGCACAGCACACTGCCCGATCCGTACATAGATATATCTGCAGATCAATTGATCTGCAGATATATCTAATAGTGTGTACCCACCTTTAGAGTTGGTGTGCCCGGTATTTTCTTTAGGTGTTCCTGCAGAAGATGCTGCAAACTTTCCTTAAATTTCCAACTATTTCCTAAGAGATTTGGGTTCTCTTCTTTATTACAATAAATAACTATTTACCATGCACTACAATAAATAAATATATTAAAAATTATACATTAATTATATTAAAAATATGTTAAAGTTCTGCTTGTCTCATAAAGCAATGGATGCAAGTGAATATTAAATCAATAGATACACAATTATAAATAGATACACAATTGCACACATAACAATAAATCTCTACATGAAATTATAAAACAGCTTGATTTCAATAGCATCTGATAAACTCACCATATGAAATCAAAGAAAGCCATGTTAATAATATATGCAAAATAAATATATGTAAAAGTGACACAACTCAAATTAAAAATGCATATATGAACAGATATAAAAACAATGTTTATAGATAGATCTTTCAGTGTAAATTGTGCCTGTTCCTCAAATGTAGGAATGTAAGAATGCAGATGACTCTCCCAATTTTACCCTACCCACTGCTGTTCTCATTCTCAATGTTCTCTCTCCGTGTGACTTGGTATAGTAATCTGGCACAGTCCTTTGTGAGTGTGTGCAGGCTCGCAATCTTGCAGCATAATCCTCTGTGCATAGATGATCCATGGGGCAGCAGTTATAATAAGCGTGGCTCTGATAATCTGGTACAGTTTAACACTGTTTGAATCCAGAATAGATTGTACTTGTGCTCAGGCTCCAACACATTTCATCTATCACAGACTTTGTCAAGAAAGTCTGTCCACCATTTGCAATCCTTACTTATGACCTGGAGTTACTCCTGATTGGTTATCAAAACAAGTGCCAGACCAAAGCAATTTTAAAACTTTTACAATAAAAAAAAACTTTACGCCAGGTAGAACATTTTGTACAACACAGGAAAAAAAATCCTGATTCATGCCATTTACATTATTTGTAATTTTCCTCCTTATAGTAATGCCCTTTACACATAAATGCCACACACCGTATTGCCCATTACACATTATGCCACACACCATAATGCCCATTACACATTATGCACACACTGTAATGCCCATTACACATTATGCCACACACCATAATGCTCAATGTGCAGTATGCCACACACCATAATGCCCATGACATATTATATCACACACCGTAATGTCCATTATGCATTATGGCACACACTGTAATGCTCATTACACGTTATGCCACACATCATAATTCCCATTACATGTTATGCCACACACTGTAATGCCCATTACACGTTATGACACACACTGTAATGCCCAATACGCATTATACCACACAATGTAATGTCCATTACACATTATACCACACACCGTAATGCCCTATACACATTATGCCACACACAGGTATGCCCCTGACACCATTTTATATTCCACATGCAATAATATCCATTACAAATGATGACCCACAGTAAGGCTTCCAATTACTTGTAAATTAACTGCTCATTGTCAGGGTTCTCATGCTCATTGTCTTGGATCTCATGCTCTGGGTATTATGCTCGTTGTCAGTGCTGCTGTCCATGCTCATTGCCAGGGGTTTACTGCTCATTGCCAGGGGTCTCATTCTCACTGTAAGGGATTTCCTGTTCATTGTCAGTGGAATATGGTCCACTGACTCCAGCATAGACAGCACCCACTATACACATTAGTCACATCATATCAATATAACACAAAATATATAGGGAAATTCTCCATAGGGATCAGTGATCCCTATCCTGAGATGCATTAATACTTTGCCCCTCTGGCCAATATAGAACTAGGTCCCAGCTGGGTCGAAAGGCTCCACAAAAAGCACATAACCTCCTTGTCACAGTGGAAGAACTATAAAGTCCAGCATGCCCTGGTAGCTAAAAGGCACACAATATATATATTGTCTCTCCTCTACAGATGGTGAACAGCATGCCCTGTCCAAGAGAGGCTAGCAGAGCACAATGGAAGCTGTAGGAGAGCTATGGGGTGCCAGATAGTATGGTATAATTCAACGAGCAACAGCGGCAGGTGTCCTCTAAGTAGGCGAGCACCTGCCTCATGATGCAGACAGGTCAGCATCCTGGTGTTGATCCGGACCTTCAGAATATCCTACAATTCTACCATTGTGTAAGCATCCTCTGTCCCCTCTACACTGCACAGACATCGGAGCCGGTCATACAGCAGCACTTTTCCTGGTGGGAAACATTGGGACACACACAGGAAGCCGCCAATTACCACGCCTGCCAATCAGACACCACTACACCTTGCTGGCACAGAAACATTCAATCAGGACAGGGGAGACCTGTCATCATGCATTTCTGTAAAGCCAGATCTCTCCTGATGATCAGGCATCTCAAGCATCCAATCAGGGGAGTCCGGGCACATGCAAGTGCTAAACCACCCCCCTTGGTGTCGGCTGCTGGCAGGCGCCCATGCAGCCCCGGTACTTGCTGCAGCTGTTCTTATTGTGCGGGTTGCAGGTGGGTTGTGGGCACCTGCGGGGAGACTGAGGCAGCACTCTCAGGATGAAGCATCCAGGGTGGCTGCCCTGCAAACCTGCACCTAAAACCACTCCTGTATATAAGTATATATATTAGAGAGGAGTGGGTTCGGTTCCCTGAGAACTGAACCCCTCGAACATCATGCTCCGAGCCCGGATCCAAGTCTGGCTTGAGACCAGACTCGGAAACCAGAACGAGGCAAAACATCATCATCCCGCTGTCAGAATCTCATGGGTTTTGGATCCCATATAAACAGTCGCATGTCACCGCCATTTTCACTCCAGACTTGGAGAGTGAGGGAGACAGACCTCTGTCTCTCTCTGTGGGTGGTGGCGTCGGGTGGGGTTAGTGTGGGCTTTGTAGGGGTGCTGCTGCAGTCACTGTGGTGTACCAGTGCTGTGTTAGGGTTGCTGTCCTGGCTGTCACTGGTGTTCCATGTGCTGCAGCTGGATATGGGTGATGCTGTCCTGGCTGTAACTGTGTTGTACAGGGTGCAGGGGCACTGCCTCCTGTATGCTTTAAAATATAGTGGTGCTGATGTCCCTGTATGTTGTAAAAATTCAGGGATGCAGTTGTTAAAAATTAAAAGCACATTGCTTCTGTATGCTGTAAAATATTGGGGTGCTACAAAAAAAACAGACAACATAGAAGGGAACACTAAAGAAATAAAAAGAAGAAAATTCCTAAGGGATTTGGAAGATCAAAAACAGATAAAGCCATCACAAATGAGAACTAAATTCGAGATTTCTATGAAGGAGAAACAAAAAACATTTCTGGTAGAAGCACTGACATATACTGTATCAGTGAAAAAGGATAATTTAAAAGGAGGGAGCCTTCTATGCACAGAAAATATCTACTTAAAGCACATATGAACACTGGCGTATTTATAATGGGTGCAGTGTGTACGCTGTCCAGGGGAGCCCAAAATGCGTACCCCACCCCCATTATTGTGGGTTGGGTATATGATCCCGGCAGTCGGGATGCCGGCGGTCAGAATACCAATGCCGGGATCCCAGGTGCCAGAATGGCGGTAGGGGGGTGACCGCAACGAAGCCCCTTATGGGATCGCTGTGCTCACCACACTGTGGGTTTGGTGGCTCGCTGCACTCACCATGGGTTCTATTCCCACTCTATGGGTGTTGTGGACACCCACTCGTTGGAATAGCCCTGGTGCAGCTGCCAGCATTCCGGCATTGGTATTCTGACCGGCGTGATACCGACCTCCGGGATCATAACTACATCCCATTATTTTCAATACTCACTCTCCGGAGTCAGCAGCCTGAAGAAATCACTGGGGAAATGTCACGGCGGCCATTTTCCTGGTGTTTCATGCATGCAATTGCCTAGGGCATTTGATATGCATAGGGGCATCAGCAGCTTCTGCTGATTAAAATGATATGCGGCATGCCTATATTCTGTGTGTAGCATTTCATATGCAGATACAGCCACAGTCTCACACAGTATATAGGCACGCTGCATATCATCCTAGCCACATAGCAATGCAAACAAGATGCATTTTCATAAAAAAAGGTGTGCCCGACGTTAGCATTGAGGCAAGAGTTATGAGGACACATCTGTATCCAAGCAGTGGCAGAGGTCACAGTGTTAGAGGCAGTGTAAGTGGGTTGGTTGTGCAGTAGTGTTCAGAATATGTGTAAGGAGCATTATGTGTGTCATGTAAAAATACATTAATAATGTGCAACATATGTGTAAGGAGCACTATGTGTGTTATTATGTGTATAAGGGTATTAATAATGTGCGGCATATGTGTAACAGGGTACTACTGTATGTGTGTCATTATGTGTATAGGGGCACTAATAATGTGCAGCAAATGTGTAGGGGGCACTATGTGTGTCATGTGTATATGGGTATTAATAATGTGCGGCATATGTGTAAGAGACATTATGTGTAAGGCGCATTATGTTAATAAGGACATTAAAAAGGTGTCTCATATGTGTAAGGGGCATTACTGTGTGGAATTAGGTGAATAAATGCATTACTAATGTGTGGCATTATGTGTATAAGGTGCTCTACTATGTGGCGTTGCATATAGAAAGGGCACTACTGTGTCATCTAATGTGAATAAAGAGCAATAGAGTGTGGTGTAATGTGAATAAGGAGCAATTTAGTGTGATTTAGTGTGACTCCCCTGTCTTAAGCTATTCGGAACATGGTCAATGGCCATATGTTTTAGAATTTTCAGTAAATGTCCTTTTTCAGCAAAGTGCCTTGCTACTGGTAGTTCCGATTTCTTTACTTTCAGTGCTGCATTGATTGCTTGTCTATGAAGAGCCATTCTATCACTCATTGGCTTGATGGTCTTGCCCACATACAATACTTTACATGGGCACGTGATGACGGACACAATGTGATTTGATGTGCACGTTAAAACGTGTTTAAAGTTAAAATTCCATCCAGTGACAGGGTTGCAGAATGATTTGCCAGTTAGCATATGTTCACAGGTAGTACATTGAAGGCATCTATAACACCCAGAGGTTTTAGATAAAAAGGAATAGGGTTTGATGCGTTAGAAAAACCTGTTATATCCACATGCAGAACTGTATCCTTAATATTGCTAGTTCTTGTATAATACGTCATAAGCCATGTTTGCGTAAATAGAAGGCTTTTATCCGATGTTACAATTGGCCATACTGCATTTGAGGCTCTTGGGATAACTGAGCTTGAGCTATTTAATTTACTCACCCACGGCACAATCTGGTGTATAGTTTTAGACTTTTGACATAGAAAATCTTCCCTCGAGGTGTTAACAACTTCTTCCTTTTGTTGTTTTAATAGTTTTAGTTCATATACCTTCTAAAAAAAATTGACAACCACTATATCCAACTCCTCCCCTAGTTTACTGTGAGCACTGGTGATTCTTGCAGTCCTGATCATCTGTGATCTTGGCAAAACATGTTTGAGAGACCGGGGATGGTGACTGTTTGCTCTCAGAAGGGTATTTTTGAACAAATCCTGGTGGACAATTTACTGTCCTTGATGGAAACCTGCACATCCAGATAATTGATAGAAAATATACTATATTGTGAGGTAAGTTTATCAGGGTAGTCTCGGTTGTTGATAACTTTTACTATCTGGTAACGCTGTGTTCCCCATCCGTTCATAGGAGGAACAGGTCATCTATATATCATGAAAATATCAGGATGTGTTTGGAGACTTCTGGGTCTGTAAAGAATATTTTCTGTTCCTCCTGGAACATAAATATATTGGCAAATGATGGGGACACATCCCCATCGCACACCTGTTCCTATGTAGGTAGAACCTACCATCAAAGAGGAAGTAGTTTTTCTCCAGTCTCATCTTTGATAGATTGAGGAAGAGGTCCAAATCGATTAGGTCAATTTTTTTTCTTTTATGAGGAATCCTTTCATTACTTCAAACCCTCTTTGTGGAGGATACTAATGTACAAATTACACACATTTAGTGTGCATATTAGAGAACCCTCTGGGACATACTGTTTTATCCAGGATTTGTGATACTGGTTGGAAAATGGAATTGTTGGGCAAAATGGCCTGCCTGGTGACGACTGTAAGATTTTATGAATTTTTGGGTCGAAAAAGAAAACTGGGACCAACGGATGTCTCTGCTTGAGAGCCTCACCTAATTTCCTTGTAATAAGGCCAACTCTAAATGCTGTGTCCAACAGAGTATCTATTTCATTTTTATAGGCTGCAGTGGGGTCCTTGGGTAATAGGCTATAGACTTTAGTATCGGTTAGTTGTTGAACGATTTCATTCCTGTAGTATTCCAGATCCAGGATGACAACCCCACCCCCCCTGTCGGTAGGGCATATAATTATATCCCAATAGGATCCAAGTTAATTTAGTGCTACCCACTCTACTCATAGAGATTGTGAGTCTTATTCTCGTTGGCTCCAGTGTATTTCATCATTGAGACATCTAAACGTCTTTTGAAGGACTTTATAGATGGATTGGAAGAGGGGGGTGGGGTCAAACCTTGATGTGCTCCTGGAGTTTAAGACTCTTGGGAAGCAGGTATTGGAGGAGGAGGTTGGTGCTGGAAATGTTCTTGCAAACTAAACGTTCTTGAAAATTTGTATAGATCTGTCTTCCAGTTTAATTCAAGAAAGCTAGTTGTTCGTACAAAAGATAAACCATTTTCCATTTCCATCTTATCCAGTTGCCTTTTTGATACATTGTAAATGATCTTCAGTATTTCTTCTTACTGTGGGTTTTTTGGAACCTCGTGTTTTGTCCACCCCTGCGGGCGGGCTTCCTCTTGTCCTTTTCTCTTTTGGAGTAACAGTGGGAGTGCCTAAATGGACACTCGTTTTTCTTGTGACCCCTCTGAATCTACCGGCAGTAATTCACTCTCACAGTTAGAGGTAGCTGTTTCAACTTGGCGCGCATCTCAATTTATGCCAGCTGTGTTTAGATCTGGCATTGTATGAAATATGTGGACCTGGATCGCCCCCCCATCAACCACCCAATAAACCCTAGTGTTATTATAATCCTCCTTGACTATTGTTAACTTGTTCCGATTAAATTTTACCAGGTACCTGCGGTGATACTTACTCTGTAGTTGTAACTTGTGTAGCCAATCCTGGCTGGAATATATATATATATATATATATATATAGTAGTTGACAATACGCACTCCCATCCAAGCTAAATCATCCGTGGGGTGCAACACAAGGGTAACATCTCATGTTCCACAAATATGTCCAGTAAGGTCATTCAGACCAATAGAGGGCACTCACCATTCTTAAAATCCAATATAGTCTTTATTAGATCATCACCATTTCATAAAAAGTCGATGTTTCGACCCTAAAAGGGTCTTTGTCAAGACAGGCAACATGGGCATCCTCACACCATGGAGACCAAATTGATGCTATTATCTTTTCTTTATATGGCACCACAAGGTATCCGTAGGGCCTAACAAAGTTCACAAATGAGTAAGACAAGAAAACAACAACTTTCAAGACAAGGCAATGTAGGACAAGTACATGGTATGTAAACATTGCTGCATAAGGCACAGGTCACTGAAAAAATCATTACGTTGGCTAGGTGACGTTGTAGGGTGTATGGAGTAGAAAATGGTCTTAGAGAGGGGAGAGGGCCCTGCTCGTGAGAACTTACATTCTGAAGGGAGGGGCAGACAGACCGGGTTGACACAGATGGGATAAAGCTGAGCATATAATCTGTACTATTTTTAAAAAATCCAGTGTTTTATTCACATTTTTATGTCATATTTTCCTAGAAATGACCTGCAACCAGAATCAACAAGTGGCCAATGGTAGATTGATATCTGAGAAGTCTGCCTACAAAGAAGGAGATGAAATTGCACTGCAGTGTAATGAAGGTTTTACAATCCAGGTTGAACCAACTAAACCCCGTATATGCACATCAAATGGCTGGTCTCCATCTCCAGCCTGTATTAGTAAGTACATTTATATACAACTATTCTTTCATTGTGTGCTTTTTATTCCTGTTTGATATATTATTTTCCTACCTAGATAGTTTAAAATATGTCTTGCAAACTTTTGAACTTACTTCAGATAGAAAGACTTCTTAGTTATTTTTTTCCTGTCTAAAGTGCAGTACAATCTATGTGTCACAATCCTGACTAAAATCTTATCATTTGGTGATTTACCTCTGCCATCTGTACTATGGGGGTAATTCCGAGTTGATCGCTAGGTGCCATTGTTCGCAGCGCAGCAATTAGGCTAAAAATCAGCATTTCTGCTCATGCGTATGCACCGCAATGCGCACGCATGACGTACGAGTACAAAGTCCTTTGTGGTTTTGCACAGGTTTTAGCGAAGCTTTCAGTCGCACGGCACAATGCAAGAAGAATGACAGGAAGGGGGCGTTTCTGGGTGTCAACTGATCGTTTTCAGAGAGTGTTTGGAAAAACGCAGGCGTGGCTGGCCGAACGCTAGGCGGGTGTGTGACGTCAAAAGCCAACCCTCCAACATTAGAATCAACGCACACGTAGAGTAAGACCAGGGCTGGTCTTGTTTTGCACAAAATGTTTTTGGCACTTCTGCAAAGTGAAAATACATTCCCCTGTGGGCGGCGACTATGAGTTTGCACGGCTGCTAAAAACTGCTAGCGAGCGAACAACTCGGAATGACCCCCTGTATCCTGTGTGTTTTCTGCTGGCTGGGATAAACAGCTCATCAGTACCATGAGTTCCCTGAGTACTGAGTTCTCTATCTGGAAAGTGAGACTTGCTAACGAGCTGCACTTTTGTTGATTACCCTGTGTGAATGCTGAATTCTCTTCAAGTCTCTTCAAGTCCAGTGGTCACCAGATACAACTCCTTGTGCTCTTAAAACACACAAATAGCGCTACAATATACCTCTGAGTATATATATTTTCCTGTTATTGTATAATCAGCGGAGTGACTAAACCCATTTAAGTAGCAGCTGTGGAAAAACACTCCACATAAGCTCCTGTATCATACCCAGTTTTTTAACTGTTCTTTTCCTTGTGATCTCCGGCCGGCGCCCATTATTGTCTATCTCTGCAAATGACACCATGCGGGAGATCCCTCCAAAACCAGCTATTGACATCGCCATGACAGTTCCTGGTCAGCTGACCTTCCTGGGCCCGATCCGGAATCACTTCCTCATCATGTGAATCCCTCATCCAGTCAGCAGCGAGCAAGGGGCAGGCGCGGTGCTAGCCACTCAGCAAAGGGATGCAGTGTAGGGAGGTGCCAGGAAGGAGAGGCACACTCCCTGCTCTGCTTTCCTATGCTGTGCTGTCCTGTCCACCCTGCTGCTGCCGGCTGCTGCGCCTATCACACTCTATGACAGACAGCGGCGCCGGCAGCACAAAGCCCACTCTCCCCCTCCCCTCCCTTTTGGCAGTGCATGGACCTAAAAGGGGTGGGGCTACACAGGAACAAGGGGCGTGGCTACATGGGTCCAGGCTGCAGCAGGAGGATTAGCTGATACAGCTCCGGCCAGCCAGACTTCCTTAGGTTAGTGTCTGGAAAGACAGTTAGTGAATGAAAGTGTGTGTGTGTGTGTGTGTGTGTGTGTGTGTATATACAGTGTCTGTGTATACTGTATATATGTATGATTGTGTACGTATGTAATGTATGTACAGTATGTGTGTTTATAGTGATGTGCACCGGACATTTTTCGGGTTTTGTGTATTGGTTTTGGATTCGGTTCCGCGGCCGTGTTTTGGATTCGGACGCATTTTGGCAAAACCTCCCTGAAAATTTTTTGTCGTATTCGGGTGTGTTTTGGATTCGGGTGTTTTTTTACAAAAAACCCTCAAAAACAGCTTAAATCATAGAATTTGGGGGTCATTTTGATCCCATAGTGTTATTAACCTCAATAACCATACTTTCCACTCATTTCCAGTCTATTCTGAACACCTCACACCTCACAATATTATTTTTAGTCCTAAAATTTGCACCGAGGTCGCTGGATGACTAAGCTAAGCGACCCAAGTGGCCGACACAAACACCTGGCCCATCTAGGAGTGGCACTGCAGTGTCAGACAGGATGGCACTTCAAAAAAATAGTCCCCAAACAGCACATGATGCAAAGAAAAAAAGAGGCGCAATGAGGTAGCTGTGTGACTTAGCTAAGCGACCCAAGTGGGCGACACAAACAACTGGCCCATCTAGGAGTGGCACTGCAGTGTCAGACAGGATGGCACATCAAAAAAATAGTCCCCAAACAGCACATGATGCAAAGAAAAAAAGAGGTGCAATGAGGTAGCTGTGTGACTAAGCTAAGCGACCCAAGTGGCCGACACAAACACCTGGCCCATCTAGGAGTAGCACTGCAGTGTCAGACAGGATGGCACTTCAAAAAAATAGTCCCCAAACAGCACATGATGCAAAGAAAAAAAGAGGTGCAATGAGGTAGTTGTGTGACTAAGCTAAGCGACCCAAGTGGCCGACACAAACACCTGGCCCATCTAGGAGTGGCACTGCAGTATCAGACAGGATGGCACTTCAAAAAAATAGTCCCCAAACAGCGCATGATGCAAAGAAAAAAAGAGGCGCAATGAGGTAGCTGTGTGACTAAGCTAAGCGACCCAAGTGGCCGACACAAACACCTGGCCCATCTAGGAGTGGCACTGCAGTTTTCTAGCGAGAGGATGAGTGCTTCCATCCTCATGTGAAGCTGAACCACTAGCCATGAACATAGGCCAAGGCCTCAGCCGTTCCTTGCCACTCCGTGTCGTAAATGGCATATTGGCAAGTTTACGCTTCTCCTCAAACGCTTTTAATTTTGATTTTTGGGTCATTTTACTGAACTTTTGTTTTTTGGATTTTACATGCTCTCTACTATGACATTGGGCATCGGCCTTGGCAGACGACGTTGATGGCATTTCATCGTCTCGGCCATGACTAGTGGCAGCAGCTTCAGCACGAGACGGAAGTGGATCTTGATCTTTCCCTATTTTTCCCTCCACATTTTTGTTCTCCATTTTTTAATGTGTGGAATTATATGCCAGTATCAATAGCAATGGCCTACTACTATATATACTGCGCACAACTGAAATGCACCACAGGTATGAATGGATAGTATACTTGACGACACAGAGGTAGGTAGAGCAGTGGCCTACTGTACCGTACTGCTATATATTATATACTGGTGGTCAGCAAACTGTGCAAAACTGAAATGCACCACAGGTATGGATGGATAGTATACTTGACGACACAGAGGTAGGTAGAGCAGTGGCCTTCTGTACCGTACTGCTATATATTATATACTGGTGGTCAGCAAAATTATGCACTGTACTCCTACTATATACTACAATGCAGCACAGATATGGAGCGTTTTTCAGGCAGAGAACGTATAATACTGGTGGTCACTGGTCACTGGTCAGCAAAACTCTGCACTGTACTCCTCCTATACAATACTGGTGGTCCCCAGTCCCCACAATAAAGCAGTGTGAGCACAGATATATGCAGCACACTGAGCACAGATATGGAGCGTTTTTCAGCCAGAGAACGTATAATACTGGTGGTCACTGGTCACCAAAACTCTGCACTGTACTCCTCCTATATAATACTGCTGGTCCCCAGTCCCCACAATAAAGCAGTGAGCACAGATATTTGCAGCCACCTGAATAAAACTGAGAGGACGCCAGCCACGTCCTCTCACTATCATTTCCAATGCACGAGTGAAAAATGGCGGCGACACGCGGCTCCTTATATAGAATCCGAATCTCGCGAGAATCCGACAGCGGGATGATGACGTTCGGGCGCGCTCGGGTTAACCGAGCAAGGCGGGAAGATTCGAATCTGCCTCGGAAACGTGTAAAATGGGTGAAGTTCGGGGGGGTTCGGATTCCGAGGAACCGAACCCGCTCATCACTAGTATGTATGTGTGTGTGTATGTATATGTGTATGTGCTGTTTGTATCTGTGTGTGTAAGTGTGACTACTGCATAATTTGTGCAAGCGTCTCTGGTACAGGGGGCGTTACGTGTGCAAGTGTCACTGGTACAGGGGGCGTTACGTGTGCAAGCGTCAGTGGTACAGGGATCGTTACGTGTGTTAGTGTCACTGGTACAGGGGTCGTTACGTGTGTTAGCATCACTGGTACAGGGGGCATTACATATGCAAGCGTCACTGGTACAGGGGGTGTTACGTATGTAAGCTGCACTGGTACAGGGTTTTTTTTTTACGTGTGTAAGCATTACTACTACAGGGAGCATTATGTGCGCTGTCCCTTTGTAAAGTATGGGAGGGCGCAAATCTATAGTTTGCGGGGGGACGCCGAACACCCTAGCACCGGCCCTGGCAAGGGGTATAAGTTCTGTCAGTGTTTTGTTGTCTCTCAGCCTGCTGTGAGCTCCAGAATCTTCTGCAGGTATAGACTATGGGGGTAATTCCGACCTGATCGCATGCTGCGCTTCTTCGCAGCCGTTTGATCGG
Source organism: Pseudophryne corroboree (assembly GCF_028390025.1). Taxonomy (NCBI): domain Eukaryota; kingdom Metazoa; phylum Chordata; class Amphibia; order Anura; family Myobatrachidae; genus Pseudophryne; species Pseudophryne corroboree. The sequence continues at coordinate 232,472,571 of NC_086452.1, read as the reverse complement.
GTCGGAACTGCGCATGCGCTTCAGCCGCATTGCGCAGGCATGTCATTTTTTGACGACGGCGGTCACTGGGCAGCGACGCCTACAATGAAGAAAGCAGTCACAGCGGTGACCGCAAGAAGATTGATGGGAGGAAGGCGGATCCGGGCATCAACTCACCTTTTTCGGGGCGTGGAGATCCGAACGCAGGCGTGTCGAGGCGTTTGGAGGGCGGATGTCTGACATCAATTACAGGACCTGCAAGGCCGAAGTGATCGCACAGGGTAAGTCTTACCCTAGTCTAGTTCTGCACAAAACTTTTTTGGCATAGCAGGGCTGCACAAGCATACGCAGCCTTGCTATGCAAAAAACCACTAATAGGTGGCGTCTACCTGATCGCACGGACAGCAAAAAGTTGCTGCGTGGGATCAAGTCAGAATGACCCCCTAAGTGCAATATCTATCTCCAGCACTACCTGATTCCCTGTATGATCTTAAAGGGTCATTACTGCAATAACACCACAGCATTTCTAGATTCACTGGTGTGCCAACCCAGTGATCCAGAGGGAATGTCCATACCATTGCAGTAATTCCAGCATCCAGCATCCAGAAAACCTGCTGTGCTGGTTGGGCCAGCCTTCTGCAAACCTGGTTCCATTCAGCATCTGGAAAATCTGCTGCGCAGGATCCGCCCAGCCTTCTGCAAACCTACTTCGTTGGTTCCGTTCTGCATCTGGAAAACCTGCTGTGCTGGTTCCGCACAGCCTTCTGCAAATCTACTCCACTGGTTCCGTCCAGCATCCAGAAAATCTGCTTTGCTGGTTCCGCCCAGCCTTCTGCATATCCACTCCACTGTTTCCGTCCAGCATCTGGAAACCCTGCTGTGTTGGTTCTGCCCAGCATTCTACAAACCTGCCTTGCTAGTTCCGTCCAGCATTCTGAACTCCTGCCTTGCTGGTTCCGCCCAGAATTTTTAACTTCTGCCTTGCTGGTTCTGTCCAACATTCAGAGAACTTGCCTTGCTGGTTCTGTCTAGCATTCTGAACTCCTGCCTGGTCGGAAAGCCAATGCCGACATCCTGAAAACCTGCCTGGTTGGAAAGCCAATCCTGAAAACTTGCCTTGTCGGAAAGCCAATCTCGACATCCTGAAAACCTGCCTTGTTGGGAAGCCAATTCCAACTTCCTGAAAACCTACAAATAAAATACTAATAATGGTATTATTAATAACAATACTATTAAAAATATTATTACTCAGCGCAAAAAAAGGTTGCTATATATAAATGCCGTATAGTAGGTTGCTAACCATACAATGAAGCTGCTCCCAAATGAGTACTCTGAGGTGCTCATTAATAAAGTAAAAATGGGAAAGGATAAATAAATATTATCACAAGGGAGCGCTATATGTTTTTCAATGGTTCAAATAACAATTTATTATGTAAAATATTTTAAAAGAATGTCTAAAATAGATCAATATAATAAAAAATGCAAATTACACCAATAATAATCACTTGCACATAAAAGGATCTCTGTTACCACAGTTCTTTAGTGTAGAGTCCACAGACAGTGTGTGTATAGGAGCTCCAATATAGGATGTTTAAGCACACTGCAGGTGCTATTTGTAACTCCAATGAGAGACTGTTAAATGGATAGTCAGAAATGAGCCAGGTATCGTCTTTTTGGACAGACAAGCCGACGTGACTTGATAAGGCTCTTGTGTGTCCTCCCCACCGCTGAAACCGAACTCTCAACAGTGCCGTTAGTTTTCTTTAGCACAGCCGGCTGTATTGCATGTATTGGGTGGTGTCGGTTAGATGCAGCGGTACGTCTGTGTCCACAGGGAGGGGGAGCGCAGCTCCGGGTGGCAGCCGATGAATAAAAACCAAAAACAGCCTCAGGTCTGTGGATCCTTGTAGGTACTCCAGATCATGTAGGTGCAGTGATAAAATCACTTAACGCGTTTCTGCTTGCTTATTAGACATACAGTTTCCGCGTTACCATATTAAGGGATTTTATCACTGCACCTACGTGATCCGGAGTACCTACAAGGATCCACAGACCTGAGGCTTTTAAAATATTTAAAATATTTTACATAATAAATTGTTATTTGAACCATTGAAAAACATATAGCGCTTCCTTGTGATAATATTTATTTATCCTTTCCCATTTTTCCTGAAAACCTGCCTATTGGAAAGCCAATACCGACATCCTGAAAACCTGCCTAGTCCGAAAGCCAATCCCAACATCCTGAAAATCTGCTTTGCTGGTTAAGCCAATCCCAGCATTCTGAAAACCTGCCTCGCTGGTCAAGCCAATCCCAGCATTCTGATTAACCTGCTCCTGAGCATCCACCATCCACCCAGTCGCTGTTCTCCTTATCCCAGTGACATCCTGATACCGGTGACATCCCAGCTATCCATTGCACTGGTGATTCCATTCACCAGTGTTCCAGTACACACATAGCTGGTCACCCATCGCTTTCCTCTTTAGACTCATTAGCCAACCTGCCACGTCTGCATGAGTAGGAGATATCTCAAGTCTGCCCAACTCTGCCCTCAGCTCTCAAGTCCAAATCCAGTATCTAGTCCTAATCTGGATTCACAAGTAACTACAGCCGTGACAATAAGCACTGAACAAATAGATCCAACTAGTGGTACTGGGTTAAGTGCAGACCTGCTTCAAGCAATAGCAGCTTGTCTGAAAGCACTTGACTTAGTACAGCGTCAGATGGTTAAAGGCTTTCAGCATCTTTCAGCTGGACAAGACTGGTTACAGGCGACTCTGGCTATGTCGCCACCACAGTCTGCAGTTCGAGGCTCTCCGTCATTTCCTCCCGCCTCATCCAAATGTTCTAGTCTGAGTTCTCCAGCATCAACTCCAGATGCCTGATCTGAACCTCTTATCCAGATACCCGATCTGAAAGAACTTTTTAGTGCTGTTGTTGGAAGCATTCCTTCAGAGAGATCGACTCCTTTGTTTGATTATTCTCTGATCAACCAGATTTCTATTGCCCGTAAATATAAACAATTAAAGACTCTTCTTCCACCGTTGAAGCAGTTACAAGACCTTGTCTTCAGTATTGTTCCGAATATTTCTGAACTTCTTGGTGACCCTTTTGATATGGTAAAACCCCCATCCACTTCTGCCTCAGTGAAAACATCTTCTCTGCTCACTCACACCAAGGAAACAACTGCTGCTCCCGCTGGAAGAACTAAGTCTTCACCACCTGCATTGAGTGAGAAGTCCCAGTCTAATCCGCGACCTAAACTTTCCGAAGAGGAATGCAAACATCGCAGGCAGCTCCATCTTTGTTTCTATTGTGGGAGTTCTAATCATTTCATTAGAGACTGTTCTCTTCGCAAGTCTAAGAAGAAGGTCACATCCCAGTCTCGCTGTGTCCATGTCCACAAATCAGCTTAAGCGCTGTCTTCGTCTAGTGTCCCCCGTTCTTGACAGTGGATTTAAGAAAGACATCTGTAAAGAGGCTCAAATCTATGATTGGGGTCCTAGGATAGGAAGACCCAATTTTCAATAAGGGCATCGAAGGAAGTAGTTAAAAACTCTTCTCACTAAAGAGATCTCTGATTCCATAGCTCCAAGTGGGGCATCTGTTCCTTCACCCCAAGAAATGGTGCCAGTTTTCTACAGCCCAAGGAGGGGCATCTGAGCTTTCTGAACCTGAAACAGCTCATCAGTTCCATGGTTTATCCCCAGAAGGGGTGTCCGAACCCGTAGCTTCAGAAGTATCCATTCTGCTGTCCCCTGGTGGGGTATCCATTGTTCAGGCTCAAGCAGTGGCATTGGAGTCTACTACCTCAAGAGAAGCATCTAGTCTGTTAACCCCATGAGGGACACTAGATTTGCATGCTCCAAGAGAGATTTCCAGCGTTTCAGCCTCAAGGGAGGCATCCAGGTACAAGGTGGGTATCGTAGGACCGCAGATATAGACATGATCTTTGGTCCATCATCTTCTAAGAGTGCATCTTCAAGGTGAGCTGCCTGAACACCCAGTATCTACTTTTACTGATCCAAGTATCTGCAGACCAAATCAGGTCTCATCCATTGGTCCAAAGATTCCTTCGGTTCCAGACGATTCAAGTATCCCTGGACAAGTCTCGATTCCATCCGTCTATCCAAAGTCTCCTTCGTTTCATATCGATCCCAGTTTCACCAAACCCTGTATGGTTCAATCTAGTGATTCAAGTAATGGACTCCTGTCAATCTGTTCACTTGATACTCCAGCACCCGTTTACTTTGATGGCTATTATGCTCAGTTCCATGCACTAGCATGCCAATACCTCACTGAGAGCATCTTTGATAAGTATAACTCCTGCTAATGCAATTAAATATTTACTTCTTTAGAGGCAAAGATTTGGAATGGGTTAATCCTCTCATAGAGTCCAAAGATCCAATATTAAACAATCTTCCTGCTTTCCTAGATGCAGTTCAACAAGAATTTGCTTCATAGTCAGTCCGCTTGAGACCATCCAAACATTTCCCTCAATCAACCAGGGATACGCTTACAGTTATGTCCTCTGTGGTATTACTGCTTAAGCAGGACTCTCTGACCTTAGATTTGATAATTGCATATTCTACTCTGTCTCCATCTAACTGCAGCTCTTCTGTAAGTACCCATACCTTGGATCCACCAATTACTCAGGTTACAGAAAATTCTTCCATTGATCATTATTTGATCCATGACTCTCTTAACAAGATCAAGCCTTGTTGGATCAATACATCAAAGAATTCAAGAATTAAAAGAATTGGAGGACTTCAAAAACAGTTCAGAGACTATTGATTTAAAAATTGTTTATGCAGTCTTCGACTCTACTCCTGAATCCTCGCATACTGTAGCTCCAAGTTCCATGAATCATCGCATGCCTCGATGTCATTATTCCTAAGCAGAAGATACCCATGCTCATCTTAGACTTGGATTCTGACTCTATAAGTGAATATCTTGATGACTCAGATTCTGTTATGGGAGGTTCTGTTCTTCCCAGTTACATTTTTTCACATGAGGAAGTTCCAGAGTTACCAACAAGGTCTACAGGCCTCTATGTGAAAGGGCCTTGCTTTAGGACAAGATGTAACTTAAGCCTTAGCGGAGTGCTAGCTTCGAAAGCTCAATCTTCTTGCACTTCAGATCCAGGAAAGGATCTCTCTGCAGTTTGGTCCTTCCTGTTGAAGGAGATTCCGATTTTGTCAATGATGGATGGTCTACCTGTTCAGAAGATGAAGATCAGGAAGACTTCTAAGGAATCCATCTTAGATTTTGTTTCAATTTCCCTTGGTTTCCACTTTTCTGAATTTCCATTTGTAGGTTATTCTTCAAGTCCCTACAAAGGTGTCCGGAGTCCACCCATAAAGGTGGTGCAGTCACAATCCTGACTAAAGTCATATCAGTAGGTGACTTACCTCTGCCATCTATCCTGTATCCTGTGTGTTTCCTGCTGGCTGGGATAAACAGCTCATCAGTTCCTGAGTGCTGAGTTCTCTATCTGGAAAGTGAGACTTGCTAACGAGTGGCACTTGTGTTGATTAACCTTCTGTGTGAATGCTTAATTCAGCAAGTCTCTTCATGCTGTCCTATGCTTCCGTGCCAGCATCTGCAAATCCAGTGATCACCAGATATAACTCCTTGTGCTGTCAGGCCTGCAGCCATTACTGTCTATCTCTGCAAACAACACCACGCCGGAGTTCCCTCCAAAACCAGCTATGGATGTCGCCATGACAGTTCCTGGTCAACTGACCTTCCTGGGCCCAATCTGGAATCACTTCCTCATCATGTGAATCCCTCATTCAGTCAGCAGTGAGCAAGGGGTATAAGTTCCAAATCCCAGCACTGGCAACCTGTCAGTGTTTTGTTGTCTCCCAGCCTGTTGTGAGCTCCAGAATCTCCTGTTGGTATAGACTAAGTGCAATATCCATCTCCAGCACTACCTGACTCCCTGGGTGTTCTTAAAGGGCCACTACTGCAATAACACCACAGCATTTCAAGATTCACTGGTGTGCCATCCCAGTGATCCAGAGGAACTGTCCTGCATATCATTGTGGTCATAGTGACTTTGCTGGTTCCATCCAGCATCCAAAAAACCTGCTGTGTTGGTTCCGCCCAGCCTTCTGCAAACCTACTCTGCTGGTTCCATACAGCTTCTGGAAAACCTGCTGGGCTGGGTCCGCCCAGCCTTCTACAAACCTGCCTTGCTAGTTCTCTCAATCATTCTGAACTCCCAAAAAAAATAAAGAGTAGATGGTATCAGTTACCCAGAGCGCCACATAAAGGAAACAAATCCAAAAAAGGGGTGTTAAATATGAAGAATACTTAAGTACACATCCCTTTTTCATACGAAGGGTAGTTCTTTCCAGTATTTTTCCTCTACTCCCGTATGTTCAGTATATAGGGAGAAAACAGATAGTACAGCATGTGTAGTACAGTACTTTTAATCACACAACAAACATAAAGACATATAAATGAATGGTTTGTGCAAATAGCAAGGAAACTTCAGAACAGTAATATCCTGAGTATTTGGAGACAAAGTGGATAGGCTGTAAAATTACCAGAAATTATTGAGAACCGGTGGAAAACAGTTCTCGAATGAGTTCTTTATTTATCACCAGTACGCTCCTCCCGGGTAGGTAGTCTGGGATAGGTTCCTGGCAATGATTAGGTCCTCCACTTCCCTCCAGCAAAACTCCAGCATGTGCTGTTCCAAACAGGAGCCAACGCGTTTCAACCCTGTGCTTAGGGTCTTTCTCAAGGCAGTGAATTGAAATGTCTTTAATCTGTCCTTCCTTATATGTATAGTAACATCCAATCCTATAGTCCCATGAATCCACCTATTAAAATTTCAGCCAATCAAAAGCGTCCATCTAGGATTTCTATAGACAAACATCTCATGTCCGACGTGGCTGTCTTCGGCCCTCCGTGACGTCACTTCCGCACTCCGGCGGACATGCGTCCTCGGCGCCGTTTCCATGACAATCTCAATGCTTACGTGGTCGTCTTCGGCCCTCCGTGACGTCCGTTCCGCCTTCCAGCGGAAGTCCGTCATCGGAGCCGTTACCATAGCAATCTCCAAGTTTACGCTGCTCTCTCGGCCGCGACGTTGTTGCTATGGTTTCCCTTTGTTATCCCCGTGCTGTTAGCTTAATCATCTAGGAGACCGGGGCGCCTTCATTAGTTTACACTTCTGGCGTTTCCCGTCTCCCTCTGATTGCACTCCTCCTCAAGGGTTATGCTTTAACCATGGTAGCCACGTCATTAGTCCTTATTTCTTTGACCTTAAAAGAACATATAGAAACATCCTATGAGTATCATAATATCTTTAATAGACAATTAGTACTCTATTTTGTACATATGAATATACATAAATAAAAAGCAAAATATCAAAAGAGGAAAAATAACATCTAAAAAGAGGGGGTTTGGTTTAAAAAGTTTGTGAATGGAAATATATGGAAGAGGGTTTTGTTATACATTTCATGATTTTGCTATAAAAACCATTTCAACTCGAAGTCGTTATTCAGTCCATAGGGATGTAATGTATTAAAATCATAAATATATTGCATTTCGCATTTAGCTAAAAGGGAGGCTAAATCCCTCTGTCTGGAATTGCCTCTCACCAACCGTAAGCCTGCAAATCGCACAATATCCTTTGTAGAACTGTTGTGGCACTTCTTAAAGTGGTTGGACAGAGCATGTGTTTCCAACCCCTTACGAATGTTCCGACAATGTTCTCCAATTCTAATTTTCAATGTTCGTGATGTGCGTCCGATATAAAAAAGGTGGCATGTGCATTCGATAAAATAAACCACATTGTTCATATTACATGTAATAAAATCAACAAGTTTAAAACTTTTCTCGTTTATTACTATGCTGTCCAATTTTTTAGTGCCATCACTTTTAATCTCTCTACACCCCACACATGAGCCACAACGATGAAATCCAGTGGTGGCAATTCTTCCTTCTCGTTTTTTCGGTTTTAAAAAGCTATTGACTAGCTTTTGTTTAATATTGGGGGCTTTTTTATAAATGAATATTGGATGTTCCGGAATTTCTTTGCCAATCACTGGATCCTTTTTTTTTTTTTTGTATAATCTGTTTTTATTGTAACAATATAGACTTACAACAAATTGTAAATATATCTGGGTATCAATCAAAGGCAGAATGGTATGACAGCATGAGCGTATATAGATCGATAATCGCATATTCTGCATAGTTGTAGTCCACATTAACATTTTGGTTTAAGGAAACCTAATAATGGATAGGTATGTAACAAGAAGAAGAAAAAGAGAAAGAAAACATCAAAAGACTGGGGTGACTGAACCGAGTATGATAAGCAAGGAGAGTAAGACATGTGCAGTGATTCAAGAGTTAGGCTTATTCATCCAAGATCCCATTACAAATTGAGTCAAGAGCCAGTTCCCGTCCTTTACTCTATTTTGTAGAGGAAATGTAAGTCGTATATGATTCGGATGTCTTGTAATCTATCCAAGGCCACCATATAGCAGTAAATTCCGAACGCCTGTCCCCAGCGCTCATTAATACATCTTCCATGTTCATCTAATAATCTAATCTGGAGAACCAGGTATTCCTTGTGGGGGGATTGACAGATTTCCACATTGTGGGGATCACTGCTCGTGCGGCATTGCCCAGGTGTCGTATTAATGATGACTTGTAGGTAGAGATTGGGGTAGTGGAATGGTTTAGTAGCCAAAAGGCTGGGTCAGACGGGACGGAGGTATGTAGGATGGTGTTGGAGGTTGAGATTACATCATCCCAGTAGTTTTTAATAAGGGGACAGGTCCACCAGATGTGTAGCAGAGAGCCTAGGTCCTTACGACATCTCCAGCAGGTAGGTGAGATGGATGGGGAAATGACGTGTAAGAGAGTGGGGTGTCTGTACCACCTCATTAGGATCTTATATTGCGTTTCTCTAACTTGGATACAGATGGAGCTCTTATGTGTTTTAAGAAAGATAGAGTCCCATTCCTTATCCGAGAGTGAGATGTTTAGATCTCTCTCCCACTTTTGAGTAAAATGGGGAGGTATCAGGGAGTCAGACGCACATAGAAGCTTGTACAGGGTGGAGATAGTGTGTATTGGATTCATAGGGGCCACACACATTTTTTCAAACGCGGTCAGCTCCCTTGATGCTTCACGGTATGCATTATTTGTATGTAGGAAGTGACGGATCTGTAGGAATTTCCAGAAATCTCTTTGTGGGATCTCCCATTTCTCTCGTATCTCCGAGAACTGTTTAACTCCGGATGGGTGGACCAACTGCCCCACTCTAAAGAGTCCCTCCAACGCCCAGTTTTGATAATATCCTAGTGAGAGGCCAGGTGGGAAGGTCGGATTACTCAGAAAAGAGGTTAGGGGGCCAAAAACAGAAGAGATGCACGATCTTCGTCGTGTCCCCTTCCAAAAAGAAAGTGTAGGAGAAATGGTCGGGTGAGGGCGTAGTAATTTGGGCAAGGTCGGGAGCCATGGGAAGATTTCTGGGAACAGTTGCAAGCATGAACCTTCCAAGACCACCCATTGTTTAATCTCCCGGCTCCTGGTCCAATCCAAGACTCTGCTCAGGAGGATTGCTTGGTAGTAGATTTCAATATCTGGTAATAGAAAGCCCCCTTTCTGGGGAGGTCGAGTCAGGATTGACCTTTTGATTCTGGGTCTATTACGACGCCATATAAATTGCTGGATCAAAGATCTCACGGTCCGGAACCAGGAGTCAGGGATCTGAATCGGTAAGGTCTGAAGGAGATAAAGCAGTTTGGGTAGTGTATTCATCTTTACAACATTGATTCTACCAAGCCAAGAAAGATTATGATATTGCCATCTGCAATAGTCGTTTCTAATGGCTTGGAGAATGGGGTGGAAATTCAAGGACAGTAGACGTGAGGAGTCGCTGGATAGTTGAACTCCCAGGTATGTAAGGTGGGAGTCCCTCCACTGGAAAGGGAACGTAGCTTTCAAGCCAATTAGAACCGAATGGGGGGTTGAGATATGAAGGGCATAGGATTTGGATGTGTTGATTTTAAAACCTGATAGTGAACTGAAAATGTCTAACTCGCTCATCAGGTTGGGAAGCGAGTGTGCGGGGTCTGTGACCGTCGTCAGCAGATCATCTGCAAATAGAGCAAGTTTATAATCTATATCCCCTACTTGTAGTCCTTTAATCTCGTCATTAGCTCTAATTGCTCTGGCCAGGGCTTCAATACAGAGGACAAAGATCAGGGGGGATAAGGGGCAGCCCTGTCTCGTTCCATTACTAATTAGAAAGTTATCAGAGAGAGTCCCATTAACCCGTACCTTAGCTGATGGTTGTGTATACAAAGATAATATTCTATGGAGGGCTCGTGGGCCCAACCCAATATGCTCCAGCACCGCTCTCATGAAATCCCAATTTACCCTGTCAAAGGCCTTTTCGGCATCTGTGGACAGTAGTACAGTAGATATCTTACTGCTGGAGGCCAAATGGATTAGACTGAGGAGTTTAGTCGTGTTATCCTTCGCTTCCCGACCGGGTACGAAACCCACTTGGTCGTTGTGGATGAGCGACGGGAGAAATTCATTCAGTCTAAGAGCCATTAGTTTCGCGAAGAATTTGAGGTCTATATTAAGCAAGGAGATTGGCCTGTAGCTGGAGCATACTGAGGGGTCCTTTCCTTGTTTAGGGATCACCGTAATATGGGCCTCAAGTGATTGTCTAGAGAAGTGGGTCTCGGCGGATATGGAGTTAAAGGCCCGCAGTAATTTGGGAGCCAGCATTTCTTTAAACCTCTTATAGTAGGTGGCTGTGAAGCCATCTGGGCCCGGGCTTTTACGTAGGGGAGCGATAGAGATAACATGGTCCATCTCGGCCAAAGTAAAAGGTGCTTCTAAAGATTTCTGGGCAGACTTTGATAGTTGAGGAAATGCCACATCGGCTAGATATTTCCTGGCTCTTAACATATTGGAGAGAGGGTCATGGGTCTGGGAAGGGTTACCCAGGTTATATAGAGTATTATAATAGCTTTTAAAGCATGCTGCTATCTCCGGGGATTTAAAGTATGTGGAGCCCGTGTTGTTTTTCATTGATGGGATGAAGGAGGCCAATCTCTGGGTTCTAAGTGCCTGGGCTAAGAGCCTGCCTGGTTTATTCCCCCACTTATAATATTTACTATTACATCTACGCAGGGAGGCTTGGGTTTTGTTATTGAGGGTTGTTCGGAGTTGTGCTCGGGCCGCAGACAGCTCCATCAAATCCGATGGGGTCAGGGAGGATTTGTGGCGGGTTTCTAAGGTGTGAATTTTGTGTAGTAATGCAGTGATCAAGGCCTGACTGTTTTTCTTCACAAACGAACCTAGTTGGATCAGTTTACCCCGTATAACACATTTGTGGGCTTCCCAAATCGTGATTTCGGATACTTCTCCTGTGTCATTGATATCAAAGTAGTCGGACAATGCCTTATCCAATTCTGATTTACAATATGCGTCATATAGGAGCGATTCATTAAGGCGCCAGGTCCAAGGGCCGAGGGCACGAGATGGGGCCGATAGGGACAAGGATACTGGGGCATGGTCCGACCACGTGATGGAGCCAATAGAGGCATCTACGATTAGGGGGAGGTGTCTATGGCTTAAGAACATGTAGTCAAGGCGTGAGTAAACCTGATGTGGGTGTGAGAAAAAAGAGAAATCTCTGTCAGTGGGATGTGTGACCCGCCAGGTGTCAGCAAATTGAAGTTCGTGGAAGATCTTCCTGACCTGTCTATGCTTGTGTTCAGAAAATCTAGGGGCTGGGGGAGAGGTGTCGATGGAGGGGTCCATGGACCAGTTGAGGTCGCCTCCCAAAACCACTATGCCCATCGCTAGGGCTTCAAGCCGGGGAAGAAAGGATCGAAAAAAGGGGATTTGTCCTTGATTTGGAGCGTAAAGGGATATGAGGGTGTACGCCTGGGAAAATATATTACATTGGACTACCAGTAACCTCCCAGGGATAAGTTTGTGGACCGAGACATTAGATACCTGGAGGGCCTTGGAGAAAATTATAGCAACTCCCTTAGATTTACCTTCAGGGTTGTTAGAGTAGAAAGCCAGGGGATATTTTGGATTTACCAAGGAGGGGCCTCGAGCAGAGATCTTAAAATGTGTCTCCTGGATTAGAGCCACATCCACTCCGTCGGATCGTAGTGTCCGAAGTAGATGGGATCTTTTCTCGGGGGTGTTAAGACCCTTTGCATTAATCGAGGAGAGTTTGATTACCCCTGGAGAAGACATCACATTGTATCATAGCACAGTGAGGCGTAGCACTCGGACAGTTCACCAAAAGAAATAGAAAAACAATGAGAAGAAGAAGAGTGATGAAAAGAACAAGTTACAAATAATAGAAACATCGTAAACATAATAACATCCGCAATGGGGAAGCAGGTAGGTTTGTTAACCAGCATCCCCATGGGGCACAACGGCCGTGTGCGGGATCGGGGTAAGGGAGTCACCCTTACAGGCACTTATTTTTAGCTTAAATATTGTAATAGTGCAATTTTAACTTAGTAAAACTTATAATGACTAATAGTATAAATCGGTAGAAACAAGTAACTATCTTCTGCCAATGTCCCATCGCTGAATTCCGGGACTGAAAATGAAACCGGGGGGGGCGAGAAGGAAAGGGGGGCATAGTAAAACGAGGTCAAATTGGCCCTAGGCCGCGTATAACGTGTCTCACCCGGTATCTCACAGTCAGGGTATTCAGTCCACCTAGAGAAAACAGTAAGGATCATTCAGCAGGGTAATGGAAATCAGTTTCTTCAGGTGGGGGGATGATCCTGGCGTGCAGGAAGTGGTTTTGAGGGTTTCTTTTGAGGACTGCCGACCACTTGCCATGACTCTCCCCCTCTCGAAGGCTGTGGTGGTTGTAGATCCGGGAGGGTAAAGTCCCAGTCTGGGACCTTTAAGGGTGGGAGACCGAGTCCTGAGCAGAAAGTGGGAAGGTCGGATGTAGTGTGGAGTGAATATATCTTGCCTGAGGAGGATACCTGTAAGCTGAAAGGGAAACCCCATCTGTATTTCAGCTGTCGCTTGCGGAGTTCCTCCGTCAGGGGGCGAAGAATCTTCCTTTGTTGCAGGGTGTGCCAGGAGAGATCTTGAAAGACGGAGATAGGGTCACCGTTGTGTTTCAAGTCGTCAATATGTCGCGCTTTATTCATGATTTCTTCCTTTTGGGAATAGTAATGCAGACGACATATGACGTCTCGGGGTCGATCTGAGGGAAGCCCCCTTGGTTTTAGAGCGCGATGGGCTCTGTCAAATGTTATGGTGGCAGCTGGATCTTTGCCCAGAATTGTGTTAAAGATTGTCGTCAAAGCATCCACTATGCCCGTCTGGGGGACTTCCTCTGGGATGCCTCTCACCCGAATATTATTCCTCCTCCCTCTGTTATCCAAATCCAGTACGCGGGATCGTAGCGATCTGATCTCGTCTGATTGGGATTTGATGACGTCTGTTAAGGATCCCAGGTAGTTAACAGTGGAGGCTCTGTGATCCTCCAGCGAGTCTACTCTATCAGAAAGCTGGGAGATATCTTGTTTGATTGATGCCAGCTCTTTTCGTATGGTATCTTGGATATCCTTCTTAGTAGGGAGTGTTTTCATAAATTGCAGGATATCATGAAGAGCGGTGTCGCTGTGGGTGTGTGAGGTGGGCTGCTCCATCATTAACGGGGAGGCAGAGGAAGCAGAATGACAGGAAGACGGGCTGGAGGGAGAGAGGTTTCCGGATAGCCTTGCAGGTGTAGATTGTAGGAACGATCTCATTCCCGGTTGGGTCGCGGTCTCTTTAGGTTGTGCGGTGTTGCCCTTCTTTTTCCCGGATCTAACCATGTTTATAAATGATTGGATGGATACTTGATTGCAGAAGATATCATGAGTATAGAGTTAGCATTGTTTGGTACGCTGTGAAGTGCCTATAGCATGATGACTCCCAATGGAATGGCACTAGCACGTCATTAATTGGTGATCGTTGTTACGGTAGCAGGCACGTGGTGGGCTTCAGATCCCGCTTCTTCGGTAATGTGGAGGTAGATATAAGGCACCTGCATTGCCGGCTCCCAGGGAGCGACCCACTTCCTTTGAAGATTCTATCAGGGAAGTATAAGGGGATCTAAATGACATATGTATGAGGTCTGATTATATCGTCAGGCAGTGTGGCAGGGCTCCGTCCACCGGTGCTCCCAGACTCCAGAAACCCCAGGAGGTAGTGAGGAATCAATGTAGCTTAATTAAAGCAGTATTAGGCTCATTACAGTGAAGAAGCCTGATCAGAGGGATCCCTGTTTCTCTGTGGTCAGTGTGATGTTGTGAATCCAAAATGGCCTCTGCAGTTTTGGCAGGCTGAGGAGTAAAATGCAGGGGTTGGGGTTTCCGGGCTCTTGTAGTATTCCCCTGCTACAGGGGGGCACCTGGGGGTCCACTAAAAGTCTCCAAGGGGTCGAATGGGCGTCCGCAGGGCTCAGAGTATGCCACCGTGTAGGTATGGGCCGCTCCGGAGCTCCCCCCTGGGCCGATCTAAAACTCAAGTCCCCGGCTTCCGGCAGTGGCGTAGGCCTCAATGGCGGAGCCACCCGCCGCGTCTCGCCGCCGTTCGGGGCCGCCCTGTCACACTTACTGTGAGAAGCCCAGCAGGAGAGAGTAGCAGCCCTCCGTTCGAGTCCGTCGTCGGGCGCCCGTCGGCCCCGTCACGTGATAGACGCCCGAGGGTCACGGTGCTCGGTGGGATGATGCAGACGGGCAGGTATCCGGTGGTGACGCCTTGTAGGGGTCCTTACGTAGTGCCCGCAATCCGTATGTCGAGGGATCCCAGAGCTTCCGTCGGTCCGGAGACGAAATCGAGGCCCCGGCTTTGTAGGCCCCGTAGGCCGCAATCCGCGGGAGCAGTTAAAACTGCTCCCCGATTCCGCGGCAATTCCGGGGACACAGCAAGGGGGTCAGGAGGCACAGGAGGGGCAACGGGGCACCCAAATATCCCTCTTAAGGTGTATTTTTAATGACTTGGAGCCCGGAGTCTCAGGAGCTCCATAAAATCACAGCTGTCCCTGTCAGCAGCCAGGCCACGCCCCCCCACTGGATCCTTTTTAAGTAGACTCCAGTTTTTTTTAAAGGATCTTTCTAATATACGATACTGGGAGCTGAAGCTTGTAATAAAAGCCCACTCGTATTTATTCTGTTTGGGCCTCTTATCTATATTTGTATTTAGGAGGTCCTTTCTTTCTATTTTATCAGTTTCTTGAATGGCTAGTTCTACCTTCTCTTTTTTATAACCATTATTCCTGAACCTGTTTTTTAATTCTATCGCCTGTTGTTTATAGACTGTTTCTTCCGTGCAATTACGTTTTAATCGTTTCAGTTGGCCATAAGGAATAGAGTCCAACCAATTGGTATGGTGGCAACTATCATACTCTATTTAGGACCTCGAATCGGTTGGTTTAGTAAAAGTTTTGGTTTGTATTGAATTATCCTTTATAAAAACTGTAATGTCTAAAAAATCCACACTTATTTCATCAATATTAAAAGTAAAATTAATATTAAGACTATTGTTATTCAGATGCGTGCAAAAATCATCTAGCAAATTCCTAGTACCTCTCCATATGAAAAAGACGTCATCTATATATCTACGCCAGGCTACCAGGTTCGCTCCGAAAGGGTTATTAGCCCAAATGGTATCTTGTTCCCATTGACCCATAAAAATATTAGCGTAACTCGGAGCGAACCTGGTGCCCATGGCTGTACCCATTTTCTGGATATAAAAATCGCCATTAAATAAAAAATAGTTGTTATGAAGAATAAAACTCACACCCTCAATAATTAAATTTTGAATCCATTCCTCTAAAGTGCTTCTTCTAAGATAAGATGTTAAGGCTTCAATGCCTGCTTCATGTTGGATTATGGAATATAATGACTTAACATCGGCAGTGATCATTATCATCCCCTCTTCCCATTGAACAGTTGTTAAAAAATTCAAAAATTCTTTAGTGTCTCTTAAATGTGACACATTTTCTAGCACCAACGGTTGTAAAAAGTGATCGATATATTCTGATAGGTTGGCCGTTACAGACCCAATCCCGGACACTATGGGCCTGCCTGGAGGGTTAGAGGCGTCTTTATGCACTTTAGGCAACAGGTATATTGTGGGTACTACTGGATGGGGATTATAAAGAAATGTAGCCTCCTTTTGTTCTAATTCCCCTGAACTCTCATATTTTTCAATAAGTACCTTTAATTCCGAAAGAATTCTTCCAGTGGGATCTGACCGAAGTTTCGAATAGGTATCCCTATCGTTTATATGGTTTTCTACTTCTTTAATGTACCAATCGGTATTCATTAAAACAACCCCACCCCCCTTATCTGCCGGCTTTATCGTGATCTCTTGGTTCTTACTCAGATCCTTCAAAGCAGCCCTTTCTTTAAAGCTAAGATTGAATTTTAGACCTGTGGGTTTAATCTTCCTTAGGTCGTCTTGTACTAAATCACAGAAAGTGTCTATAAATTTTCCTTTGACATGTGCTGGAAAAAATATGGACTTGGGTTTAAAGGGTGTTCTTGTTATTGAATCTATTATTTCTTGGTTATTTTCCTCCTCTTTTGAGAGGAAGAACTTCTTGAGGCATAATTTTCTCATAAATTTATGAATGTCGACAAATGTCTCAAATTTATTGATTGTAGTGGCAGGGGCATATTTTAAGCCCTTCTCCAAAACCCTCTTCTCAGGTTCTGTTAATATATGTGAGCTTAAGTTAAAGATTTGAACCCCCTTTTCAGGGATGTTATTAGAGACCTGAATCCGTGTATCACCCTCATTTTGTCCTATTGTGACTTGATCATCACGGACAATTTTCTTTGACCCCCGTTTTTTCCTAGGTGGTCTTTTTCTTAGTTTCTTTTTATTCTTCCCTCCCCCTCTCTTTCCTCTATGTGTCCTGTTTTTTATCTCCATCGTGAATTCCTCCTCCCATTCTCTAAAAAATGTGCATTATCCCTATTCTCCTCCAATGTTTCATATCTATTATTGGTCCGTATAGGTGTTCTGTAAGCTCTTCTATCCTTTGGGCTCATTGCTTGTCCTCCTCTATAGTATCTATCACCTCCATATCTATTCTCCCTCTGTCTTTCGGTGATGTATTGATTGTTAAATTCATTATTCCTCATCCTCCTTCTATTCGTGTATTGAGGTATTCTTTCCCTATACTCAATCTCCTCCTGTCTTTCAAATCTCAAATTCCGTTTCCCTTCTATTCTGTCAAAACCTCCTCTTCTTTTATCTTCCCTCTGTGCTGGTCTATCCCTAGCCTTAGGGGGGGTCTTCTCCCGTCTGATCGGTGAATTATTTAAAGGAGTTATACCTTCATCTGCCTCCTTTTTATCCCTAATAAATTTCCTAATTTTTCTATCTACCAAAACTTTTTCATTTCTTTTGATATTGGACTCAATCCTATCCTCCAATTGTTTGTAGTCAGCCATACCTGCAAAGGGGACAACCAGATCCTTATATTTCTTTATTTCTTCCTCTAGGTCGGCTAACTCCCTCCTTCTTTCATTGACGATGAGATTCATCAATGAAAAGGAACATTCATTGATTATTCTCTCCCATTCGTCCCTAAACGAGTCAGATGCAGTGTCAAATGAGGGTTTTTTATTAATTTTTAAACCTCTAGGGATGATTTCATGGGTTGTATATTTTTCTAACGTAACCATTTCCCACCATATTTTGTTTTCTTTTATAAGTGTGTTCTCTAATTTTCGCATCACATTTTCTAGACTTTCATCTAGCAAATCAATGTGATTTCCTTCATCCTTAAATAGATTTTCTAGTAACGATTTTCTCTGATCTCTATATTTAAACATGATATGCAGCAAAATATCAAGAAATCACTCAAAAGGAGAGAACAAGACCTTATCTACAAAAGCAATTGGAGTGATAGTGTGACAAATTGCGCAGAATAGGCAGCTCAATAAACAGATACCCAAAAACAGTGTCTCCCCAGTACACTAAATAGCATCAAAAAAATAAAGAGTAGATGGTATCAGTTACCCAGAGCGCCACATAAAGGAAACAAATCCAAAAAAGGGGTGTTAAATATGAAGAATACTTAAGTACACATCCCTTTTTCATACGAAGGGTAGTTCTTTCCAGTATTTTTCCTCTACTCCCGTATGTTCAGTATATAGGGAGAAAACAGATAGTACAGCATGTGTAGTACAGTACTTTTAATCACACAACAAACATAAAGACATATAAATGAATGGTTTGTGCAAATAGCAAGGAAACTTCAGAACAGTATTATCCTGAGTATTTGGAGACAAAGTGGATAGGCTGTAAAATTACCAGAAATTATTGAGAACCGGTGGAAAACAGTTCTCGAATGAGTTCTTTATTTATCACCAGTACGCTCCTCCCGGGTAGGTAGTCTGGGATAGGTTCCTGGCAATGATTAGGTCCTCCACTTCCCTCCAGCAAAACTCCAGGATGTGCTGTTCCAAACAGGAGCCAACGCGTTTCAACCCTGTGCTTAGGGTCTTTCTCAAGGCAGTGAATTGAAATGTCTTTAATCTGTCCTTCCTTATATGTATAGTAACATCCAATCCTATAGTCCCATGAATCCACCTATTAAAATTTCAGCCAATCAAAAGCGTCCATCTAGGATTTCTATAGACAAACATCTCATGTCCGACGTGGCTGTCTTCGGCCCTCCGTGACGTCACTTCCGCACTCCGGCGGACGTGCGTCCTCGGCGCCGTTTCCATGGCAATCTCAATGCTTACGTGGTCGTCTTCGGCCCTCCGTGACGTCAGTTCCACCTTCCAGCGGAAGTCCGTCATCGGAGCCGTTACCATAGCAATCTCCAAGTTTACGCTGCTCTCTCGGCCGCGACGTTGTTGCTATGGTTTCCCTTTGTTATCCCCGTGCTGTTAGCTTAATCATCTAGGAGACCGGGGCGCCTTCATTAGTTTACACTTCTGGCGTTTCCCGTCTCCCTCTGATTGCACTCCTCAAGGGTTATGCTTTAACCATGGTAGCCACGTCATTAGTCCTTATTTCTTTGACCTTAAAAGAACATATAGAAACATCCTATGAGTATCATAATATCTTTAATAGACAATTAGTACTCTATTTTGTACATATGAATATACATAAATAAAAAGCAAAATATCAAAAGAGGAAAAATAACATCTAAAAAGAGGGGGTTTGGTTTAAAAAGTTTGTGAATGGAAATATATGGAAGAGGGTTTTGTTATACATTTCATGATTTTGCTATAAAAACCATTTCAACTCGAAGTCGTTATTCAGTCCATAGGGATGTAATGTATTAAAATCATAAATAGATTGCATTTCGCATTTAGCTAAAAGGGAGGCTAAATCCCTCTGTCTGGAATTGCCTCTCACCAACCGTAAGCCTGCAAATCGCACAATATCCTTTGTAGAACTGTTGTGGCACTTCTTAAAGTGGTTGGACAGAGCATGTGTTTCCAACCCCTTACGAATGTTCCGACAATTTTCTCCAATTCTAATTTTCAATGTTCGTGATGTGTGTCCGATATAAAAAAGGTGGCATGTGCATTCGATAAAATAAACCACATTGTTCATATTACATGTAATAAAATCAACAAGTTTAAAACTTTTCTCGTTTATTACTATGCTGTCCAATTTTTTAGTGCCATCACTTTTAATCTCTCTACACCCCACACATGAGCCACAACGATGAAATCCAGTGGTGGCAATTCTTCCTTCTCGTTTTTTCGGTTTTAAAAAGCTATTCACTAGCTTTTGTTTAATATTGGGGGCTTTTTTATAAATGAATATTGGATGTTCCGGAATTTCTTTGCCAATCACTGGATCCTTTTTAAGTAGACTCCAGTTTTTTTTAAAGAATCTTTCTAATATACGATACTGGGAGCTGAAGCTTGTAATAAAAGCCCACTCGTATTTATTCTGTTTGGGCCTCTTATCTATATTTGTATTTAGGAGGTCCTTTCTTTCTATTTTATCAGTTTCTTGAATGGATAGTTCTACCTTCTCTTTTTTATAACCATTATTCCTGAACCTGTTTTTTAATTCTATCGCCTGTTGTTTATAGACTAATTCTTCCATGCAATTACGTTTTAATCATTTCAGTTGGCCATAAGGAATAGAGTCCAACCAATTGGTATGGTGGCAACTATCATACTCTATATAGGACCTCGAATCGGTTGGTTTAGTAAAAGTTTTGGTTTGTATTGAATTATCCTTTATAAAAACTGTAATGTCTAAAAAATCCACACTTATTTCATCAATATTAAAAGTAAAATTAATATTAAGACTATTGTTATTCAGATGCGTGCAAAAATCATCTAGCAAATTCCTAGTACCTCTCCATATGAAAAAGACGTCATCTATATATCTACGCCAGGCTACCAGGTTCGCTCCGAAAGGGTTATTAGCCCAAATGGTATCTTGTTCCCATTGACCCATAAAAATATTAGCGTAACTCGGAGCGAACCTGGTGCCCATGGCTGTACCCATTTTCTGGATATAAAAATCGCCATTAAATAAAAAATAGTTGTTATGAAGAATAAAACTCACACCCTCAATAATAAAATTTTTAATCCATTCCTCTAAAGTGCTTCTTCTAAGATAAGATGTTAAGGGTTCAATGCCTGCTTCATGTTGGATTATGGAATATAATGACTTAACATCGGCAGTGATCATTATCATCCCCTCTTCCCATTGAACAGTTGTTAAAAAATTCAAAGAATTTTTGAATTTTTTAACAACTGTTCAATGGGAAGAGGGGATGATAATGATCACTGCCGATGTTAAGTCATTATATTCCATAATCCAACATGAAGCAGGCATTGAAGCCTTAACATCTTATCTTAGAAGAAGCACTTTAGAGGAATGGATTCAAAATTTTATTATTGAGGGTGTGAGTTTTATTCTTCATAACAACTATTTTTTATTTAATGGCGATTTTTATATCCAGAAAATGGGTACAGCCATGGGCACCAGGTTCGCTCCGAGTTACGCTAATATTTTTATGGGTCAATGGGAACAAGATACCATTTGGGCTAATAACCCTTTCAGATCGAACCTGGTAGCCTGGCGTAGATATATAGATGACGTCTTTTTCATATGGAGAGGTAGTAGGAATTTGCTAGATGATTTTTGCACGCATCTGAATAACAATAGTCTTAATATTAATTTTACTTTTAATATTGATGAAATAAGTGTTGATTTTTTAGACATTACAGTTTTTATTAAGGATAATTCAATACAAACCAAAACTTTTACTAAACCAACCGATTCGAGGTCCTATATAGAGTATGATAGTTGCCACCATACCAATTGGTTGGACTCTATTCCTTATGGCCAACTGAAATGATTAAAACGTAATTGCATGGAAGAATTAGTCTATAAACAACAGGCGATAGAATTAAAAAACAGGTTCAGGAATAATGGTTATAAAAAAGAGAAGGTAGAACTAGCCATTCAAGAAACTGATAAAATAGAAAGAAAGGACCTCCTAAATACAAATATAGATAAGAGGCCCAAACAGAATAAATAGAGTGGGCTTTTATTACAAGCTTCAGCTCCCAGTATCGTATATTAGAAAGATCCTTTAAAAAAAACTGGAGTCTACTTAAAAAGGATCCAGTGATTGGCAAAGAAATTCCGGAACATCCAATATTCATTTATAAAAAAGCCCCCAATATTAAACAAAAGCTAGTCAATAGCTTTTTGAAACCGAAAAAACAAGAAGGAAGAATTGCCACCACTGGATTTCATCGTTGTGGCTCATGTGTGGGGTGTAGAGAGATTAAAAGTGATGGCACTAAAAAATTGGACAGCATAGTAATAAACGAGAAAAGTTTTAAACTTGTTGATTTTATTACATGTAATATGAACAATGTGGTTTATTTTATCGAATGCACATGCCACCTTTTTTATATCGGACGCACATCACGAACATTGAAAATTAGAATTGGAGAACATTGTCGGAACATTCGTAAGGGGTTGCAAACACATGCTCTGTCCAACCACTTTAAGAAGTGCCACAACAGTTCTACAAAGGATATTGTGCGATTTGCAGGCTTACGGTTGGTGAGAGGCAATTCCAGACAGAGGGATTTAGCCTCCCTTTTAGCTAAATGCGAAATGCAATATATTTATGATTTTAATACATTACATCCCTATGGACTGAATAACGACTTCGAGTTGAAATGGTTTTTATAGCAAAATCATGAAATGTATAACAAAACCCTCTTCCATATATTTCCATTCACAAACTTTTTAAACCAAACCCCCTCTTTTTAGATGTTATTTTTCCTCTTTTGATATTTTGCTTTTTATTTATGTATATTCATATGTACAAAATAGAGTACTAATTGTCTATTAAAGATATTATGATACTCATAGGATGTTTCTATATGTTCTTTTAAGGTCAAAGAAATAAGGACTAATGACGTGGCTACCATGGTTAAAGCATAACCCTTGAGGAGGAGTGCAATCAGAGGGAGACGGGAAACGCCAGAAGTGTAAACTAATGAAGGCGCCCCGGTCTCCTAGATGATTAAGCTAACAGCACGGGGATAACAAAGGGAAACCATAGCAACAACGTCGCGGCCGAGAGAGCAGCGTAAACTTGGAGATTGCTATGGTAACGGCTCCGATGACGGACTTCCGCTGGAAGGCGGAACTGACGTCACGGAGGGCCGAAGACGACCACGTAAGCATTGAGATTTCCATGGAAACGGCGCCGAGGATGCACGTCCGCCGGAGTGCGGAAGTGACGTCACGGAGGGCCGAAGACAGCCACGTCGGACATGAGATGTTTGTCTATAGAAATCCTAGATGGACGCTTTTGATTGGCTGAAATTTTAATAGGTGGATTCATGGGACTATAGGATTGGATGTTACTATACATATAAGGAAGGACAGATTAAAGACATTTCAATTCACTGCCTTGAGAAAGACCCTAAGCACAGGGTTGAAACGCATTGGCTTCTGTTTGGAACAGCACATCCTGGAGTTTTGTTGGAGGGAAGTGGAGGACCTAATCATTGCCAGGAACCTATCCCAGACTACCTACCCGGGAGGAGCGTACTGGTGATAAATAAAGAACTCATTCGAGAACTGTTTTCCACCGGTTCTCAATAATTTCACGTAATTTTACAGCCTATCCACTTTGTCTCCAAATACTCAGGATATTACTGTTCTGAAGTTTCCTTGCTATTTGCACAAACCATTCATTTATATGTCTTTATGTTTGTTGTGTGATTAAAAGTACTGTACTACACATGCTGTACTATCTGTTTTCTCCCTATATACTGAACATACGGGAGTAGAGGAAAAATACTGGAAAGAACTACCCTTCGTATGAAAAAGGGATGTGTACTTAAGTATTCTTCATATTTAACACCCCTTTTTGGATTTGTTTCCTTTATGTGGCGCTCTGGGTAACTGATACCATCTACTCTTTATTTTTTTGATGCTATTTAGTGTACTGGGGAGACACTGTTTTTGGGTATCTGTTTATTGAGCTGCCTATTCTGCGCAATTTGTCACACTATCACTCCAATTGCTTTTGTAGATAAGGTCTTGTTCTCTCCTTTTGAGTGATTTCTTGATATTTTGCTGCATATCATGTTTAAATATAGAGATCAGAGAAAATCGTTACTAGAAAATCTATTTAAGGATGAAGGAAATCACATTGATTTGCTAGATGAAAGTCTAGAAAATGTGATGCGAAAATTAGAGAACACACTTATAAAAGAAAACAAAATATGGTGGGAAATGGTTACGTTAGAAAAATATACAACCCATGAAATCATCCCTAGAGGTTTAAAAATTAATAAAAAAACCCTCATTTGACACTGCATCTGACTCGTTTAGGGACGAATGGGAGAGAATAATCAATGAATGTTCCTTTTCATTGATGAATCTCATCGTCAATGAAAGAAGGAGGGAGTTAGCCGACCTAGAGGAAGAAATAAAGAAATATAAGGATCTGGTTGTCCCCTTTGCAGGTATGGCTGACTACAAACAATTGGAGGATAGGATTGAGTCCAATATCAAAAGAAATGAAAAAGTTTTGGTAGATAGAAAAATTAGGAAATTTATTAGGGATAAAAAGGAGGCAGATGAAGGTATAACTCCTTTAAATAATTCACCGATCAGACGGGAGAAGACCCCCCCTTAGGCTAGGGATAGACCAGCACAGAGGGAAGATAAAAGAAGAGGAGGTTTTGACAGAATAGAAGGGAAACGGAATTTGAGATTTGAAAGACAGGAGGAGATTGAGTATAGGGAAAGAATACCTCAATACACGAATAGAAGGAGGATGAGGAATAATGAATTTAACAATCAATACATCACCGAAAGACAGAGGGAGAATAGATATGGAGGTGATAGATACTATAGAGGAGGACAAGCAATGAGCCCAAAGGATAGAAGAGCTTACAGAACACCTATACGGACCAATAATAGATATGAAACATTGGAGGAGAATAGGGATAATGCACATTTTTTAGAGAATGGGAGGAGGAATTCACGATGGAGATAAAAAACAGGACACATAGAGGAAAGAGAGGGGGAGGGAAGAATAAAAAGAAACTAAGAAAAAGACCACCTAGGAAAAAACGGGGGTCAAAGAAAATTGTCCGTGATGATCAAGTCACAATAGGACAAAATGAGGGTGATACACGGATTCAGGTCTCTAATAACATCCCTGAAAAGGGGGTTCAAATCTTTAACTTAAGCTCACATATATTAACAGAACCTGAGAAGAGGGTTTTGGAGAAGGGCTTAAAATATGCCCCTGCCACTACAATCAATAAATTTGAGACATTTGTCGACATTCATAAATTTATGAGAAAATTATGCCTCAAGAAGTTCTTCCTCTCAAAAGAGGAGGAAAATAACCAAGAAATAATAGATTCAATAACAAGAACACCCTTTAAACCCAAGTCCATATTTTTTCCAGCACATGTCAAAGGAAAATTTATAGACACTTTCTGTGATTTAGTACAAGACGACCTAAGGAAGATTAAACCCACAGGTCTAAAATTCAATCTTAGCTTTAAAGAAAGGGCTGCTTTGAAGGATCTGAGTAAGAACCAAGAGATCACGATAAAGCCGGCAGATAAGGGGGGTGGGGTTGTTTTAATGAATACCGATTGGTACATTAAAGAAGTAGAAAACCATATAAACGATAGGGATACCTATTCGAAACTTCGGTCAGATCCCTCTGGAAGAATTCTTTCGGAATTAAAGGTACTTATTGAAAAATATGAGAGTTCAGGGGAATTAGAACAAAAGGAGGCTAAATTTCTTTATAATCCCCATCCAGTAGTACCCACAATATACCTGTTGCCTAAAGTGCATAAAGACGCCTCTAACCCTCCAGGCAGGCCCATAGTGTCCGGGATTGGGTCTGTAACGGCCAACCTATCAGAATATATCGATCACTTTTTACAACCGTTGGTGCTAGAAAATGTGTCACATTTAAGAGACACTAAAGAATTTTTGAATTTTTTAACAACTGTTCAATGGGAAGAGGGGATGATAATGATCACTGCCGATGTTAAGTCATTATATTCCATAATCCAACATGAAGCAGGCATTGAAGCCTTAACATCTTATCTTAGAAGAAGCACTTTAGAGGAATGGATTCAAAATTTTATTATTGAGGGTGTGAGTTTTATTCTTCATAACAACTATTTTTTATTTAATGGCGATTTTTATATCCAGAAAATGGGTACAGCCATGGGCACCAGGTTCGCTCCGAGTTACGCTAATATTTTTATGGGTCAATGGGAACAAGATACCATTTGGGCTAATAACCCTTTCGGAGCGAACCTGGTAGCCTGGCGTAGATATATAGATGACGTCTTTTTCATATGGAGAGGTACTAGGAATTTGCTAGATGATTTTTGCACGCATCTGAATAACAATAGTCTTAATATTAATTTTACTTTTAATATTGATGAAATAAGTGTGGATTTTTTAGACATTACAGTTTTTATAAAGGATAATTCAATACACACCAAAACTTTTACTAAACCAACCGATTCGAGGTCCTATATAGAGTATGATAGTTGCCACCATACCAATTGGTTGGACTCTATTCCTTATGGCCAACTGAAACGATTAAAACGTAATTGCACGGAAGAAACAGTCTATAAACAACAGGCGATAGAATTAAAAAACAGGTTCAGGAATAATGGTTATAAAAAAGAGAAGGTAGAACTAGCCATTCAAGAAACTGATAAAATAGAAAGAAAGGACCTCCTAAATACAAATATAGATAAGAGGCCCAAACAGAATAAATACGAGTGGGCTTTTATTACAAGCTTCAGCTCCCAGTATCGTATATTAGAAAGATCCTTTAAAAAAAACTGGAGTCTACTTAAAAAGGATCCAGTGATTGGCAAAGAAATTCCGGAACATCCAATATTCATTTATAAAAAAGCCCCCAATATTAAACAAAAGCTAGTCAATAGCTTTTTAAAACCGAAAAAACGAGAAGGAAGAATTGCCACCACTGGATTTCATCGTTGTGGCTCATGTGTGGGGTGTAGAGAGATTAAAAGTGATGGCACTAAAAAATTGGACAGCATAGTAATAAACGAGAAAAGTTTTAAACTTGTTGATTTTATTACATGTAATATGAACAATGTGGTTTATTTTATCGAATGCACATGCCACCTTTTTTATATCGGACGCACATCACGAACATTGAAAATTAGAATTGGAGAACATTGTCGGAACATTCGTAAGGGGTTGGAAACACATGCTCTGTCCAACCACTTTAAGAAGTGCCACAACAGTTCTACAAAGGATATTGTGCGATTTGCAGGCTTACGGTTGGTGAGAGGCAATTCCAGACAGAGGGATTTAGCCTCCCTTTTAGCTAAATGCAAAATGCAATCTATTTATGATTTTAATACATTACATCCCTATGGACTGAATAACGACTTCGAGTTGAAATGGTTTTTATAGCAAAATCATGAAATGTATAACAAAACCCTCTTCCATATATTTCCATTCACAAACTTTTTAAACCAAACCCCCTCTTTTTAGATGTTATTTTTCCTCTTTTGATATTTTGCTTTTTATTTATGTATATTCATATGTACAAAATAGAGTACTAATTGTCTATTAAAGATATTATGATACTCATAGGATGTTTCTATATGTTCTTTTAAGGTCAAAGAAATAAGGACTAATGACGTGGCTACCATGGTTAAAGCATAACCCTTGAGGAGGAGTGCAATCAGAGGGAGACGGGAAACGCCAGAAGTGTAAACTAATGAAGGCGCCCCGGTCTCCTAGATGATTAAGCTAACAGCACGGGGATAACAAAGGGAAACCATAGCAACAACGTCGCGGCCGAGAGAGCAGCGTAAACTTGGAGATTGCTATGGTAACGGCTCCGATGACGGACTTCCGCTGGAAGGCGGAACTGACGTCACGGAGGGCCGAAGACGACCACGTAAGCATTGAGATTGCCATGGAAACGGCGCCGAGGACGCACGTCCGCCGGAGTGCGGAAGTGACATCACGGAGGGCCGAAGACAGCCACGTCGGACATGAGATGTTTGTCTATAGAAATCCTAGATGGACGCTTTTGATTGGCTGAAATTTTAATAGGTGGATTCATGGGACTATAGGATTGGATGTTACTATACATATAAGGAAGGACAGATTAAAGACATTTCAATTCACTGCCTTGAGAAAGACCCTAAGCACAGGGTTGAAACGCGTTGGCTCCTGTTTGGAACAGCACATCCTGGAGTTTTGCTGGAGGGAAGTGGAGGACCTAATCATTGCCAGGAACCTATCCCAGACTACCTACCCGGGAGGAGCGTACTGGTGATAAATAAAGAACTCATTCGAGAACTGTTTTCCACCAGTTCTCAATCATTTCTGGTAATTTTACAGCCTATCCACTTTGTCTCCAAATACTCAGGATATTACTGTTCTGAAGTTTCCTTGCTATTTGCACAAACCATTCATTTATATGTCTTTCTGTTTGTTGTGTGATTAAAAGTACTGTACTACACATGCTGTACTATCTGTTTTCTCCCTATATACTGAACATACGGGAGTAGAGGAAAAATACTGGAAAGAACTACCCTTCGTATGAAAAAGGGATGTGTACTTAAGTATTCTTCATATTTAACACCCCTTTTTTGGATTTGTTTCCTTTATGTGGCGCTCTGGGTAACTGATACCATCTACTCTTTATTTTTTTGATGCTATTTAGTGTACTGGGGAGACACTGTTTTTGGGTATCTGTTTATTGAGCTGCCTATTCTGCGCAATTTGTCACACTATCACTCCAATTGCTTTTGTAGATAAGGTCTCATTCTGAACTCCCACCCAGCCTTCTGCAAATCTATTCTGCTGGTTCTGTCCAGCATCTGGAAAACCTGCTGTGCTGGTTCCACCCAGCCTTCTGCATATCTACTCCGCTGGCTCCATCCAGAATCTGGAAACCCTGCTGTGCTGTTTCCACCCAGCATTCTACAAACCTGCCTTGCTAGTTCTCTCAAGCATTCTGAACTCCTGCCTTGCTGGTTCCGCCCAGTATTCTGAACTCCTGCCTTGCTGGTTCCACCCAGCATTCAGAAAACTTGCCTTGATGGTTCTGTCCAGCATCTGAACTCCTGCCTGATCAGAAAGCCAATCCTGACATCCTGAAAACCTGCCTGGTTGGAAAGCCAATCTCAACATCCTGAAAACCTGCTTATCGGTAAGCCAATACCGACATCCTGAAAACCTGCCTTGTCGGAAAGCCAATCCCAACATCCTGAAAATCTGCTTCGCTGGTCAAGCCAATCCCAGCTTTCTGAAAACCTGCTTCGCTGGTCAAGCTAATCCCAGTGTTTTGATTAACCTGCTCCTGAGCATCCATCATCCACCCTGTCGCTGTTCTACTTATCCCAGGGACATCCTGATACTGGTGACATCCCAGCTATCCATTGCACTGGTGATTCCATTCACCAGTGTTCCAGTACCCACATAGCTGGTCACCCATCGCTTTCCTCTTTAGACTCGTTAGCCCAGCTGCCACGTCTGCAAGAGTAGGAGATATCTCAAGCCTGCCCAGTTCTGCCCTCAGCTCTCAAGTCCCGACCCAGTATCTAGTCCTAGTCTGGATTCACAAATAACTACAGCCATGACACTATGTTTCAGGCATGCATAGTTGTGTTACTTCACATTCAAGCAGTACTTTTTATCTAAAAAATGTAGCTTGTACTCAGAAATAAGGTACCGAATACTGTACCTACAGTTACACATTCATACCAGATAATTAGAAGCTTATACACTGTGGATAAGGCTTAAAATGTTTATATCGTTCATTTCTAAATTTATTTCACCAATCTCATCATGTTTCTAGAGCAAGGTATAGGAATTAAAGCCCAGATTTATCAAGTCTTGGAGAGTGATTAATAGCACAATAAACTACCAAGCTATCAGTTCCTAACTATCATTTTTCAAACACAGCCTGTAACATGGATGTTAGGAGCTGGTTGGTTGGTACTTTATCACCGTACTATTTATCACTCTCCCAGGCTTGATAAATGGGAGCCTAAAAATGGCACCTAAAATTGTTTAAGTACTGCATACAGTTGTGTACGTACAGAAAAACCACTGACTTCAGGAGACGCATAAGGAAGGTAATAACAAAGTGGATGGGGCTTGTTGACATGGTTTGTGGAAAAAAAACTTATGACCTTGTTCACCTCAGTACACCCCAAGTGGTGACGGTAACATTGTCCTACCCACTAAGTGGCAGATAAGTGTTACAGAGAAGATTATTGCTCTCCCAGGAGTCTAGGACATCTCTACCATTTTCAGGAGTCTCCAGGTTATATTTCAGCAGAGTAGGCAACTATATTTGATAAAGAACATGGGAGTTTTCAGAAATACAGCAGATTACGATGCAATAATGTATAACATCTTGACATTTAGCATTTTGGGATAAAGATATCTTGGCTCCCAAGGTAAAGCTTCAAACTACTGATCTCATCCTACAGTAGTTAAACCTACATACTGTACCAGCTCCTACCTGTTCCCCATGGTACCAGGTTCATTGGATACAAAGGCATTAATGAGATACACAAGAAGAAAATAGTCCCAATTAATGCAATTTTATTGAGAAAATTATTTAATGTATACACAGGTTAGTCTGTGTGTAGGCAGCATAATGCTCAGTTTAATGTTCCAGAGAGCCATACCATTTATTTCAGTGTCTAGAATCAGTATGGTCTTCTAACTATGGGCATGCTCCAGGCTTTGGACCCAACAATGAGATTCTCTTAATTTGTAATGAACTAACTATATATATACCCTTAACTATGTGCGGTCCTCTGAAGCGTCCAGAGGCAAAATGTGCATCATCTTGCTGTGTGCCACCGGTACTGGCGGTAAACATGTACCAGAGTTACTCTCTGAACACACTCTCTACTGGTCTGCCAACCCTCTCATCAGTGATCATAGCTCTGCAATGTCATCTGATATCAGGAGACTCTAGCTGTGAATACTCTGAAAGCAGCTCTTTTACTCCAGCAGCCCCTTTTTTCTCTTATCCATTGTCTGCTGAATCTTCCTGATTGCATAAGAGCAGAAAGAGAGGGAATCAAGCATACTGGACTCTGCTTTATTTTACAAACACAGTACTTATATCATTGGGAGGTCAATATGTAAATACCTTGTATTTATAAGCAATAATCTATGATTCAGCATCTGAGTATACTTGACAAAGAGAGAGGTGCTCAATAATTACAAATATGTGATCTATTTAGATTATTCCATTGGCCTCAGCCTAACTCAACTGGTGGAATATATGGGCCTGATTCCAATTTGTATGGTATTGCACAACCGCATGGAAGGCGTAGGAAATATGTAGGAAATAGATGCCTCCTGCATGCATCTGCGATCCAAGTGCTGTGTTCAAAGAAGCAGCTTTGGATCACCATCACACCCATTGGACAGTCTGTGTAAACCAACTCTTGCTCAGCCTTGCCATGGGAACTGCTCAGAAAGTCTGTGTCTGACTTGACACAACTCAGCACGCCTACAAAACAGTGGTGATGCACCCCGTTTTATTGACCAGTCCCCTTTGTAGCAATTGCACTCAAACAACGCAACGTCACTCATGCTTACGGCTTAGAGGGAACTACGAACAACCATGCAGGACCTGTTCTGCACATGTGCAGAGTGGGTCCTGTTGTGCAGTTTCCCATCAGATTTGTTAGTAAACTATTGGGTTTGTGTACAAATTCAATTCAGGTCTTATGTATATTTATTCTGTCTGAACCTATGTAAACTAAAATAGGATTTTAATTACCTACCGTAGTCTCGTAGTCCGTAGAGGATACTGGGCTCCATTTAGTACCATGGGGCATAGACGGGTCCATTAGGAGCCATGGGCACTTTAAGAATTTAACACTGTGGGCTGGCTCCTCCCTCTCTGCCCCTCCTACCAGACTCAGTCTAGGAAACTGTGCCCGAGGAGACAGACATACTTTAAGAGAAGGATCTAAAAGGATAGTGGTAAGTTTCCGAACCAGCACACACAAATAAGAGGAAAGCCAGGCTAACCAAACTTGAAAACAGGAACAGCAACGGCTGGACCAACAATACTTAACCAAGTAAAAGTGCAGGAAGAACGAAGCACCGGGCGGGTGCCCAGTATCCTCTACGGACTACGAGAAAAGGATTTACCCATAGGTAATTAAAATCCTATTTTCTCTTACATCCTAGAGCAGTGATTTTCAACCTTTTTTTACTCGCGGCACACCAAACAATATTTTAAAATTGCCAAGGCACACCATCAGTTCCCCACAGAAAAAAAAAAAAAAAACACACATTGGTCCTCACAGTAAAAAAAAAAACACCACACATACATTGGCCTACACAGAAAAAACAATCACATTGCACCCCACATAAGTCATGTTGCTCCCCACATAAATCAATCACATTTCTCCCCACATAAATCCTATTGCTACCCACATGAATTATTCACATTATTCCCCCCATAAATCCATAAATCCTTATTCTCCCCACATACTATAAATCTTATTGTTCCCCACAGGAGAAATAAAATAACAAATATTAGCCCCTACCGGTCAGCTGTCCTCCTCCCTGTCTCTCAGTGGCGGGGGTTGTTCATAGTGGAGTGCTGCGAATACTGAGAAGTGGGCGGTCGGGCAGGTGTGGATGTGGATGGGCAAGGAAAGCTGTGTATGCAGGCAGGAACTGGAAGATATGTGTGCAGGCAGGGGGGGTGGCTGGGTGGTGAGACGCAGCGTCTGTGACCTATGATATCACACCGCTGCATCTTCAAGGCATAGGTCACGGCCGGTGCATGACTAATCCTCTAAGAAGAGCCTGGGCCAACAGTTCTCTTTGAAGGTGCAGGAAGCTGCTCTGGCTCTGCGGCACACCTTGCATCTGGTCGCGGTACACTAGTGTGCCACGGCACACTGGTTGAAAAAGCCTGTCCTAGAGGATACTGGAGTCCATTTAGTAGCATGGGGAAGTACCAAAGCTCCCAAACTGGGTGGGAGAGTGCTGAGGTTCCTGCAGAACTGATTAACCAACCTGAAGGTCCTCAGAGGCCAAGGTATCAAACTTGTAAAACTTAGCAAATGTGTTCGAACCAGACCGAGTAGCTGCTCGGTAGAGCTGTAAAGCCGAGACACCACAGGTTTCCGCCCAAGAAGAACCCACTGACCTAGGAGAGTGGACCTGTACAGATTTTGGATCAGGCAATCCTGCCATGTAATAAGCATGCTGGATAGTGAGCCTGATCCAGTGTGCAAGGTTATGCGTTTCTGGACTAAAAACAAACTTGCATCCTACATATTAAACGGGGAAAGTCTAGGGGTAACAGTTTTTGAAAAAGATTTGGGTGTACTCATTGATAATAAGCTTAATAACTGTATACAATGTGAAAGCGCAGTAAAGAAGGCAAGTAAGGTGCTAGCGTGCATAAAACGGGGAATTGAGACAAGGGACGAGGATTTAATCTTGCCGCTGTACAAATCATTGGTGCGTCCGCACCTGGAATATTGTGTCCAGTTTTGGGCACCACTGTATAAAAAAGATATCGGTGAACTTGAAAGGGTTCAAAGGCGAGCTACTTAATTGATTAAAGGGCTAGAGGGACAGGATTACGAGGAAAGGCTTACTAGGTTGAATATGTATACACTGGAAAAGAGACGTCTAAGAGGAGACATTATTAATGTCTTCAACTATGTAAAGGGGCACTACAAAGAGTTATCAGAGGAATTATTTATTAAAAGAACTCTGTTTAGGACACGTGGGCACTCGCGGAGGCTGGAGGAGAGAAAATTCCGTAAACAACGGAGGAAAGGGTACTTCACTGTTAGGGCAATAAGAATTTGGAATTCCTTGCCAGGGAAGGTGGTAATGGTGGACTCTGGAAATGCATTTAAAAAAAGGATTGGATGAATTTCTGATTGAAAAGGATATCCAAGGTTACAACATTTAAAGTATTGACGTTGTTAATCTGGGTGTAACATGATTTATAGTTGTTAACTAGTCATAAAACATTCTTCAGCAGGTACGGTAAAATCAACTCAACTTATTACAGAATATAGGTTGAACACGATGGGCATTTTGCCTCTTTTCAACCTCAATTACTATGTTATTGTCAGCACCCGGGGACTTACCGTCGTGCCGAGTCCACGGGGTCTGCAGTGCGGGCGGTTTCTGGGCAGTGGCGATGGAGGGCTGCTGCTGCGAGCCCGTTCACGGCTGGTAGGCGGCGCTGAGGGGTTCTCACAGCAGCTCCCACTCAAGGGCAGTTACTAGGAGACTAGGGGCAGGGGAGTGTCTGGGTGCCATCAAAGGTCTGCTGTACTGGGAGCCGCCATGTTGGAGACCAATTCTGAGGCTAAGGTGCTAGCTTCCTGTGTTTCCAACCAATCCAGGGAGATCTCTCTGTATAAAAGGGGCTGGTTCATGACAGGGGTGCCAGTGCTTCAAGTTACAACCCAGTTGCAGGTGCTATAGCTCTGTGCTCCCAGGATTCTTGCCGTTTCCTGGTACTCCCTGGTTTTGCCTGCCGTCTTTTAGCTGCTGCAGCAGTCCTGCCATTGCTAACCCACTGCCGTCCGTGGAAGCGCTCCTGGAAACCCTGACCGAGTAAGGTCCTCCGGGCCGGACGGTTCCAGTATCTACAGTCCCGTCTTCCAGTCCACAGTTCTTTGTCTCCAGCCACGTCTTTAAACCACCATTCACAGTTCCGCAGTTCATTATCTACAGCCTCGTCTTTCAAGCCACTGTCCACAGTTCTTTGTCTCCAGCCACGTCTTTAAGTCACCATTCACAAGCCACAGTTCTCTACCTCAGCCTCAATCTCAAGAACTACAACTCACTGACTCCTAACCCCGCCTACGTTCTCCATTGTCCCATGAGAAGGAACTATATACAACCCCCTTGTCTTCTTCATCCGCAGACAACTACTTCCCTGGGCAAGTCTCAGCTGCCAGATCCTCAAACCCAGTTAGGCGTGACAGTAAGCACTGGCCCTATGGATCCGACGGGTGATCAGGCCTCAGGAGGTGATTCCACCATGGATATTTTGTCCCGCTTGAGTAAGCAGGAGGCCACACAATCTCAAATTGTGCAGTTCATGCAGAATATGTCTGACCGCCTCTATTCTCTCTGTGTTGCCATGACGGCCCCTCAAGTATCCACGGCTGCTCCCACATTAGCGCCCCCGGTCCCGCTTCCTCCTGTACCAGTACCTCTTCCACGGTTACATTTGCCATCACCCAGTAAGTTCGATGGGAATCCAAAACAATGCCACGGGTTTCTCAACCAGTGCAAAATCCAGTTTGAACTACAGTCTGCCAACTTCCCATCAGCACGTACCAAGATAGCCTATATAATTTCTTTGCTTACTGGGCAAGTGTTGGAATGGGCTTCACCGTTGTGGGAGAGGACGGATCCCATCCTTTCTAACTATTCGGAGTTCGTGGCCACCTTTTGAAGAATCTTCGACGAACCGGGCAGGACTTCTGCCACCTCATTGGAGATCCTGCGCCTGCGTCAGGGCACACGTATGGTCAGTCAATACGTGATCCAGTTTCGTACTCTCTCCTCAGAACTGAACTGGAATGAAGAAGCTCTCATTGCAAATTTCTGGAGCGGCCTCTCCGAAAAGATCAAAGTTGACCTAGCAACTCAGGACGTACCAGATAAGATGGATAAGCTAATTTCCTTGTGTAATAAATTAGACCTGAGGTACAGAGAACGCTGTCTGGAGAGATCGTGCTCAGATCGTCCCAAGCCTCGAGTCACTCTTCCGCCAAGACCCCCATCACCAGCTACCGAAGAACCCATGCAGATCAATCGTTCCCGTCTTTCCAATGAAGAACGCCAGAAACGGCAACAAGGGAACCTGTGCATGTATTGTGGTGCATCCAATCATTTTGTTAGATCCTGCAGTCAATGTGCGGGAAACGCCCGCTCCTAGCTTGTGCCGGAGAGATCAAGCTAGGAGAATCCTCAGAATTACTTGCCAAGAAAGAGTCTGTTTTGTTAACTCACCTGGAACTCCCTTCTTCCTCCCTGCTCATCCCTGTACTGCCTGACTCCGGAGCCGGCGAAAGTTTCATTACCTCAGCTCTGGTTAAACGATCTGGAATGCATATGGTCCGTTTGGATCGTACCATTTCAATTACTGCGTTGGAAGGAAGTCAATCCTGAAGGAATTATATCGTACTATTCCTCTCAAGATGAAGGTCGGAGCTCTTCATTCAGAAAACATCTCTTTCCTTGTAATTCCTAAAGCCTCTCACAAACTGATCCTAGGATTCCCGTGGTTAATAAAACACGATCCCCACATAGATTGGCAAATCATGGATGTTCTCTCTTGGGGACGAAACTGCTTCCAGAACTGTTTGCCCTCCTTAAGACCCCTCTGTTCTTCCAGTCCCTCCAGCCTTCCTGTAGAATATCAGGCCTTCCAAGATGTTTTCAGTAAACACGGGGCAGACACCTTACCTCCGCATCACACTTGGGACTGTCCCATTGATCTGGTTCCAGGCAAAACTCCTACGCAGGGTCGAACTTACCCTCTCTCACTCCCTGAGACACAGGCAATGTCGGAATATATCCGGGAGAATTTGGATAAGGGTTTCATCAGGTCTTCGACCTCTCCGGCCAGGGCGGGGTTTTTCTTTGTCAAGAAGAAGGAAGGGGGTCTGCGGACTTGTATTGACTATAGAGGTCTCAATGACATAACAATTAAGAACAGATATCCATTGCCTCTGATTCCAGAACTGTTCGACTGAGTTAAAGGAGCTACTGTTTTCTCCAAATTGGACTTACAGGGGGCCTACAATCTTATACGTATTCGCCCAGGTGACGAATGGAAGACAGCGTTTAATACCCACGATGGTCATTACAAATACCTGGTAATGCCTTTCGGCCTGTGTAACGCCCCAGCTGTCTTTCAGGAATTCGTCAACAAAATCTTCAGAGACCTCCTTTATGACTGCTTGGTGGTATATCTGGATGACATCCTCATTTTTTCTAGAGATCTAAAAACCCATCGAGAACAAGTCAAAGAGGCCCTAACCCGTTTAAGGATGAATCAGTTATTCTGCAAATTAGAGAAGTGCACCTTCGAAGTACCCACGATACCTTTCCTCAGTTACATTCTCTCGGGACAGAAGTTACAGATGGATCCCGCTAAAGTCCAGGCGATCCAGGTTTGGTCGCTTCCCGCTACTCTTAAGGGGGTTCAACGTTTTTTGGGGTTCCCTAACTTCTACCGAAGATTCATTCAGAATTATTCTTCCGTCATAGCTCCCATTACCACATTAACTAGAAAAGGGGCAGATCCTGCCAAGTGGCCTCCAGAGGCTTTAGAAGCTTTTTCATCTTTAAAGAACGCCTTCATGAGCACCCCTGTTCTTCGACAACCCGATCTCAGCCGTCCGTTCCTGGTGGAGGTTGATGCCTCCACAGTGGGAGTAGGAGCAGTGTTGTCCCAGCTCTTCGAGGACAAGAAGGTCCATCCCTGTGCGTTCTTCTCCCAAAGATTTTCTCCCGCTGAACAGAATTACGCTATTGGAGAACAAGAATTACCGGCGATTAAGTTAGCCTTTGAGGAGTGGAGGTATTTGTTGGAGGGAGCTCAGCATCCAATCTCGGTTACCACGGATCACAAGAACCTCCTATATCTTCAATCAGCTCGATGTCTGAACCCACGCCAAGCAAGATGGGCACTCTTCTTTACCCGTTTCAACTTTAAACTTAGTTACCGACCAGGTTCTCTCAATAGAAAGGCAGACGCACTATCTCGTTCTCTAAGTTCTGAAGAACCCACTGATCATTCAAAGGAACAGTTCATCTTAGAATCCACCTCTTTCTCAGCAACTCGTACTTCTCCGCTTCCTCCTCCCGGGAGAATATTCGTCGCACCGAATCTTTGCAAGAAACTTCTTACATGGGCTCACTCCTCCTCCTTTATGGGGCATGCAGGTGGTCATAAAATGTTCAAATTCATTCAATGTTCCTACTGGTGGCCTCGACTCAGGACAGATGTTCAAGAGTTCATAGCTGCTTGTCCGAAGTGTGCCCAACATAAAAGTCCTAAAGGTCATCCATCTGTTTTACTCCACCCATTACCTGTGCCGCAAAAACCATGGACGCACATCTCTGTGGATTTTATTACCGATTTACCTTTTTCTGGCGGACAAAATACCGTGTGGGTCATAGTTGACCGGTTCTCTAAGATGGAGAACTTTGTTCCTCTGTCGGGCCTCCCATCAGCATCCCATTTGGCAAAGTTGTTTATAGCAGAGATCTTCAGACTTCATGGTCTACCGCAGGATATTGTATCAGATAGGGGTCCTCAGTTCGTGGCCAAGTTTTGGAGGTCCCTATGTTCCACCCTTTGTATGAAGCTAAACTTTTCCTCAGGGTATCATCCCCAAACAGACGGCCAGACGGAAAGAGTGAACCAGGATTTCGAGACTTTCCTACGTCTATGTAGGTCTTCCTCACAGGATGACTGGCTGGACTATCTCCCATTTGCGGAATTCTCCCATAACAATCTCTACCATTCTGCTACAAAATCTTCTCCATTCTACATAAACTATGGTTATCATCCAAGAGTTCCTGACTTTCAACTTCTACCTACGCTTGAGGTTCCTGCCGCGGAATTAGCACTTCGACAGTTCACCAAAATTTGGAAACAAGTTCACGAGGCTTTGCTTAAGACATCCCAAGAAGTATAAAACCTATGCAGATTTAAAGCGAAAGGCTGTACCAAACCTTAAAGTGGGGGATCGAGTTTGGATTTCCACACGTAATCTAAGGCTGAAAGTGCCTACTAAAAAGTTTGCTCCCAGGTTTATTGGGCCATATCCAATTGAAAAAGTATTAAATCCAGTGGCTTACAAGGTAAAGTTACCTCCGCATCTGAGAATCCCTAATGCGTTTCACATTTCCCTTTTAAAACCATTGGTACTTAATCAATTCAGAGCAGCACTGCCTAAAACCCCCAAGATCCAGTCAGCACAAGGGGATGAATTTGAATAAGATCCTCGACTCCCGCAGACGGTATGGGCGTCTCCAGTACGTTATTGATTGGAAGGGATATGGACCCGAGGAGAGGTCTTGGTTGGGAGCAGAAGATGTCCATGCTCTGGCATTTCATGCCAAGTTTCCAGCCAAACCATATAGGTGTCCGGAGTCCACCCTCAAAGGGGGGGTACTATCAGCACCCGGGACTTACCGGCGTGCCGGGTCCACGGGGTCTGCAGTGTGGGCAGCTTCTGGGCAGAGGCGGAGGAGGGCTGCT
Source organism: Pseudophryne corroboree (assembly GCF_028390025.1). Classification (NCBI taxonomy): domain Eukaryota; kingdom Metazoa; phylum Chordata; class Amphibia; order Anura; family Myobatrachidae; genus Pseudophryne; species Pseudophryne corroboree. The sequence goes on along the minus strand of NC_086452.1, from coordinate 232,433,731 downwards.
GCGGCGAGCCCGCTCGCGGCTGGTAGGCGGTGCTGAGGGGTCCACTCGTGGCGGCGGGAGGCTGCTGCAGTGGCTCCAACTCAAGGGCACTTACTAGGAGACCAGGGGTGGGGGAGTGTCTGGGTGCCAGCAAAGGTCTGCTGTACTGGTAGCTGCCATGTTGGAGACCAATTCTGAGGCTAAGGTGCTAGCTTCCTGTGTATCCAGCCCATCCAGGGAGATCTCTCCCTATAAAAAGGGGCTGGTTCATGACAGGGGCGCCAGTGCTTCAAGTTACAACCCAGTTGCAGGTGCTATAGCTCTGTGCTCCCAGGATTCTTGCCGTTTCCTGGTACTCCCTGGTTTTGCCTGCCGTCTTTTAGCTGTTGCCGCAGTCCTGACATTGCTAACCCACTGCTGTCCGTGGAAGCGCTCCTGGAAACCCCGACCCAGTAAGGTCCTCCGGGCCGGATGGTTCCAGTATACACAGCCCCATCTTCCAAGCCACAGTCCACAGTTCTTTGTCTCCAGCCACGTCTTTAAACCACCATCCACAGTTCCGCAGTTCATTATCTACAGCCTCGTCTTTCAAGCCACAGTCCACAGTTCTTTGTCTTCAACTACATCTTTAAGTCACCATTCACAAGCCACAGTTCTCTACCTCAGCCTCAATCTCAAGAACTACAACTCACTGACTCCTGGCCCCACCTACATTCTCCATTGCCCCTTGTCCCATTAGAAGGAACTATATGCAACCCCCTCGTCTTCTTCATCCGCAGACAACTATTTCCTTGGGCAAATCTCAGCTGCCGGATCCTCAAACCCAGTTAGGCGTGACAGTTACTATGTTACTATGTATCAATGACTGCTTAGAAGCAGGACACCCAATCTTATTGGGATCGTAAAGAACAAACAGCGCTTCCGATTTTCTGTGATGAGCTGTTCTCTTAACATACACCTTCAGAGCCCTCACAACATCCAAAGACTTTGGAGTAGCAGAGGTGACCATAACAATCGGAACTTCAGTAGGTTGGTTGATGTGAAACGCAGACACCACTTTAGGAAGAAATTGCTGATGAGTTCTGAGTTCAGCACTATCCTCATGGAAAATTAAATAGGGGCTCTTGTGAGACAATGTCCCCAGCTCTGACACACGCCTTGCTGAAGCCAAGGCCAAACAGTGTGACAGTCTACCATGTAAGATATTTTATGTCTACCTTCAGTAATGGTTCAAACCAGTCCGATTGGAGGAACTGAAGCACCAAATTGAGATCCCAAGGTGACGTTGGAGGCACAAAGGGAGGATGGATGTGCAGAACACTTTTCAAGAACGTGTGGACCTCAGGGAGAGAAGCCAACTGTTTCTGAAAGAACATGGACAAGGCCGAAATATGGACTTTTATGAAGCCCAGATGGAGGCCCACATTCACACCTGCCTGCAGATAAAGCAGGAAACGTCCCAGATGAAAATCCACCGCAGAATAATTTCTGCTCTCACACCAAGAAACGTATTTCTTCCAAACACGGTGGTAATGTTTAGCTGTTACCCCCTTACTGGCTTGGATCATAGTCGGGATAACCTTGTCATGGATCCCCCTCCTGGGTAGAATCAGCCATTCAACCTCCAATTACGTCAAACGTAGCCGCGGTAAGTCTTGATGGAAAAACGGGCCCTGTTGCAGAAGATCCTCGCGAAGAGGTAGAGGCCACGGATCTTCGGGGAGCATCTTCAGAAGGTCCGCGTACCAGGCCCTTCTTGGCAAGTCCGGAGCAATGAGTATTGCTTGAACTTTTTCCCTTTTTATTCTGTTTAGAATCCTTGGGATTAGAGGAAGTGGAGGAAACATGTACACCATGTGATAGACCCATCGAGTCGTCAGAGCATCCACCGCCACTGCCTCTGTGTCTCTCGACCTGGATCAATACCGCTTGAGCTTCTTGTTGAGACGAGAGGCCATCGTGTCGATTTGTGGATATCCCGACCGATGTGTCAAGCACCTGAACACCTCCGGGTGAAGATCCCACTCTCCTGGGTGCAGGTCGTGTCTGCTGAGGAAGTCTGCTTCCCAGTTGTCTACTCCCAGAATGGAGACCACTGACAATGCCACAATGTGTTTTTCTGCCCAGAAGAGAACATTGCTGCTCTGCTTATCATTCTGCCCTGTCGGTTTATGTATGTTACTGCCCTTACTTACATTGTCCGACTGGACCTACATTGCCTGTTCTTGAAGAAGATATAAGGCCTTCAGAAGGGCATTGTATATGGCCCTGAGTTCCAGAATGTTGATTGAAAGGATGACTTCCTGACTTGACCATCTTCCTTGAAACTGCACTACCTGGGTGACTGCTCCCCAAGCCCTGAGGCTTGTGTCTGTGGTTAACAGAATCCAATTTTGAATTCTCAACCTCGGGCCATTGACGAGGTGAGAAGTCTGCAGCCACCACAGAAGGGAGATCTGGCTTTTGGCAACAGACGGATCCTTTGGTGCATGTGAAGATGCGTTCTGGACCATTTGTCCAACAGATCGAGCTGGAAGGGCCTTGCGTGAAACCTTCCATATTGAAGCACCTCGTAAAAAGCCACCATTTTCCCCAGAAGGCGAATGCATAGATGCCCCGTTATCCGGGTTGGCTTCAGGACATCCCGAACCATCGACTTGATTACTAATGCCTTTTCCAATGGAAGGAACACCTTCTGCAACTCCGTGTCCAGTATCATTCCCATGAATGGAAGCCTCCATGTTGGCTCTAGGTGAGATTTCGGAAAGTTCAGAATCCACCTGTGATCCTGGAGAAGTCTGGTTGAGAGACCAATGCTGTCTAGCAACCTCTCCCTGGATGGCGCCTTTATCAGAAGATCATCCAGATACGGAATTATGTTCACTCCCTGTTTGCGGAGTAGAAACATCATCTCGGCCATCACTTTGCTGAACACCCTCGGTGCTGTGGAGAGACCAAATGGCAGGGCCTGGAACTGGTAGTGACAGTCCTGCAGTGCAAGCCGTAGATAAGCCTGATAAGGCAGCCAAATCGGAATGTGAAGGTACGCATCCTTGATATCCAGAGACACTAGGAATTCCCCCTCCTCCGGACTTGAAATCACCGCTCTCAGAGACTCCATCTTGAATTTGAACACTCTTAAGTAGGGGTTCAACGACTTCAGAATCGACCATACCGAACCGTCCGGTTTTGGTACTACAAACAAGTTGTAATAGTATCCCTTGGTTTGCAGATGTGGTGGAACAGGAACAATGAGCTGAGTCTGTACCAGTTTTTGAATGGCGCCCTGTAAAGTTATATTTGCCTCTTGTGAAACTGGTAAGCCTGATTTGAATAATCTGTGAGGTGGAAGCTCTTGGAACTCCAGTCTGTAGCCCTTGGAAATAAGATTTATGACCCAGGGATCCAGGCACGAATTTGTCCAGTTGTGACTGAAGAATTTTAGTCGGGCTCCCACCTGCCAGTCGTCCACCGTCATGCTGAATGCTTTGAGGAAGCAGTGCCTGAGCTCTGTTCCTGAGAACTGTCAGTTTCTAGTTTTGCGTGGTTTACCTCTTGCGCCTCTGGTGGCGGTAGAAGCACCTCTGGATTTGCCCTTTAACTTGGCCGTCCAAAAGGACTGTAAACTTGAAGCTGAGTAAGATTTCCTGGCTGAGGGAGCTGCGTAAGGAAGATATGTAGACTTACCCACAGTGGCTTTGAAGATCCATTTGTCTAGTTAGTCTACAAATATGGCCTCTCCTGTGAATGGTAGACTTCCACACCTTTCCTGTAATCCGCATCAGCAGTCCACTGGCGCAGCCACAAGACCCTGCGTGCTGACACTGCCATAGCAGTGGTTCGTGCACTAAGGAAGCCTATCTCTTTTATGGCTTCCACCATAAAGTTCGCAGAGTCCTGTATATATTGCAAGAATAAATCAATCTCCCTCCTAGGTAAGGAATCTAACCCCTCAATTAGGTTACCTGACCATTTAGCAATTGCTTTTGTAATCCACGCACATGCAATAGTGGGTCTCTGTGCCAACCCAGCAGCTGTGTACAAGGATTTGAGTGTAGTCTCAATTTTACGATCAGCCATGTCTTTGAGGGAGGCTGCACCTGGGACAGGCAGTACTATTTTCCATGACAGCCTGGACACTGATGCATCCACTATCGGTAACTGTTCCCATCTTTTCCTATCCTCAGAAGGAAAAGAGGAGAGTAACCTTATAGGGATTTGAAATTTCTTATCAGGATTAACCCACAGTTCTCCAAATAGGGTATTCAATTCCTTTGACACAGGAAAAGTAACTGAGGACTTCTTTTTTACATTAAAATAAGATTCCTCACACTCCTCCGTCACCTTATCAGGAATTTGTAGCACATCTCTGATACTGTAGCTTCAATAATAGCCTGTATTCCCTGTGACAGAGCAGCGCCCCCCCCCCCCCCCTTCTGAATCCACCTCCCCCTCCTCCATGTCTGACCCTTCAGCGTCAGAGTCAGACTGCAGGATATGAGTTTGTTTTTGTGGACAAAGGCAAGGGACTGATTTCTCTGTTCATAATCTCATTCACAGACTGTCTTAAGTATTGCGTCTCTTTCTCATTGTGGGACAATTTATTAGAGATATTAGAAGTCATTCCTTTGAGGGAATACAGCCACGCCGGTTCAGCCCCGCTAGCCTGAGAAGGTGCACTACACTGAGTACATAGTAGTGAGCTCCCTGGGGAAGAGGAACACTCTGCTGTACATGAAACACACTCTTTGCCTGACATATTGTAAATGTGACAGCACACACACACAGGAAAGGGTAAAAACACAATTAACCCACAAAGAGCCCTTCCAGGTAGACACAGTTGTATTTGGAGCCAGCACACCACGCCCTTATTGCTAATGTCAAGCTTAGCCGTGTTGCAGACTAAGTTCCCAGATTGGGGACTTAGTACACTAATAGTCGCTCCCCCCTGCTATGACCCCCTGGTACCGCTGAGGTCATCTTGAGTCACACCGGAGGAGCTGCGCATCCCTGTCAGTCAGCATCTGTGTCCACTGCAGAGGGAAAATGGCGCTGGTGAGCTGCTGGATTTTCTCATAGTCTAGCCCCGCCCCTCCAATGGCACGCGGTCTTCCTGCTTTTTTTATACTGGCTGAGGTTATTTGTGCTTAAAATGGAGACAGAACCATTTGAAGATTTAGTTTGCCAGTGGGGGTACTGTGTACAGTGTACTGAGACACAGTTGTGTACTGAGCCTGGAGATGCAATCCGCCCCGGTGAGAAGCCGTGCATCTCCGTACCCTATGCCGCCATAATGGCGGCGGCCCGCTAACTGGGACGCCATCTTAGTACTCACCACTCTTCTTTCTTCTGGCTCTGTTAGGGGTGGCGGCGTGCTGAGGGAATGTATGCTCGTCGTGGTGGGGCTTGCAAATTGTTCCCTCTGGAGCTAGTTTGGCTGTCCCCCCCCCCCCCCCCTAAGTCCCACAAAGCAGGCAGGCTGGTGCCATTCAGTCCTGTCTGAAAATAACAAACAGAAAAATAAATGCAGAAAACTCTTCAGGAGCTTCCATAAGCGTGACCGGCTCCTCCAGGCACATTTTCTAAAAAAAGTCTGGTAGGAGGGGCATAGAGGGAGGAGCCAGCCCATACTGTTAAATTCTTAAAGTGCCCATAGCTTCTTGTTGATCCATCTATACCCCATGGTACTAAATGACCCCAATATCCTCTAGGACGTAAGAGAAATTATAAATTATTGTAAGTATTGGGAATAGTCATTTTTAAGCCATTCTGTTTATTCATACAAAACCAATGAGGAACATTTGTTTGCTTGATCACACTTCATTGTCACACTAGAGCACTTCATTGTCACACTTGTCATCAGAAAAAATTGTTCTTGTATTTATGCACACATTTGGAATCACATTTCTGTTGAAGCACTTGTTCATGAAATACACATGAAAACCTGGGTCACCTTTACTTAACTGTGATTCTTCTTAGGCCAGAGGGATATCCTGATAGTATTGGTATCCTAGCAGTAGTGCCTACACACAAGCCTCAGATTAATGTGGACTCAGTGAAGTGGACTTGGGAACACTTTATTAGATGAATAATACAAGTTTTCCCTCTTATGTTAACTTCAGTTACTTATACCACCTTATCCTTATATGGTATTCTAATCTTCTTACTTTCCAGTTCACATTTATGAAACATATTGTATATATAGGGATATATTCAATTAGTGTCGGATCCTCTCCGATAATGCCGATCCGACTTTTTTTAAAGTTGAATCAGCATTGTCGAAATCGGGCCAAAAACCTGTCAGAAACGCCCGAAAATCCGCCAATCCACGTGTTTTCCGACAAGTCGGAAAAACAGCCATGGACTTGAATAGGTCAAATCCAGATTCGACCTAAAAAAGTCGTAAAGTGCAATTTTTCCAACTTGACGGCAATTTCCGACAAAAATTGAATAAACCCCATAGTCAAAAAATTAAACAAAGGAACATATTTTAATTAGAGATGTGCGGCGGGCACTTTTTGTGTTTTGGTTTTGGTTCTAATTCCCCACTCGTGTTTTGGTTTTGGGTTGGGTTTACCAAAACCACCCTTTCTTGTTTAGGTTTTGGATCCGGATGATTTAAAAAACAACAACATAAAAACAGCTAAATTCACAGAATTTGGGGGTAATTTTGATCCTACTGTATTATTAACCTCAATAACATTAATTTCCACTCATTTCCAGTCTATTCTGAACACCTCACACCTCACAATATTGATTTTTGGCCAAAAGGTTGCACCAAGGTGGCTGTATGACTAAGCGACACAGGTGTGCGGCACAAACACCTTGCCTATCTAGGAGTGGCAGACAGGATGGCACTTAAAAAACTAGGTGTCACAACTGAGGGTTTAGGCTGACAGGAGAAAGCCTCAGTTGTAGGGGCTGAAATGAAATTAAACTTGGGAGGTTTAATCAGACCCCTGGACATGTAAGTGTAGAAGGATTACCCGAAGGTGTGACCATGACAACCAGGTTAAAAGTCAATAAAAGTTTTATTAACAGACTCCGTGTAATAACAACAGCATTCACAGTTGATAATAAGCAGTGGCAGATCATACAGTTCCTGGATCACATTAACCATAGAAGATATCACAGAGCACTGGTAGGTTGAGGAACAGATGTTAAAGTCCTTTGATGGAATAACCTTACCAGGCCTGGCTGTAGTAGTGAAGATAGCCAAGGAACACGCCAGTAGATGTATTAGATGAAGCTGGTAACTTGAATAAACTGTTGTAGTTACTGGATGGAACCAGCCAGGTGGTGAAGACACGGAGTGGATGCTGGATGGAACCAGCCAGGTGATGAAGACACGGAGTGGATGCTGGATGGAACCAGCCAGGTGATGAAGACACGGAGTGAATACTGTAAGATGCTAGGGAGCGTGGAAACAGAAGAGTTGAAAAGTGGTTACCGGTGGTTAGTGGATACTGATGGTAAGTAGGGATCCGCTGGAACAACACCGGCACTTTAAGGAAGCTGGATTCTGCTGGAAGCTGGCTGCTGGAAGCAGATGGGTTAATAGCTGGAAGCTGGAACAGCCACGGAGGACTGCAGAGTCAGGCTGCACCGCAGGATGGAAGGCAGGTGCGGGTCTCTTAGTGGATGCTGGAGACAGGAGCTGGAACCTGGAGAAACAACCACAGGAGAGAGAGACTGGAACTAGGTTTGACAAACAAAGCACTGACCATTTCCTGGTTCAGGCACAGGATACTTATACCTGCTGCAGAGCAGGCATTGGCTGACCAATCATGCAGATTCCATAGTGCAGCAGACAGCAGATTGGTGGAGATAGAACATGTGACTGGAACCAACATGGCTGCGCCCATGCTAGCACCTGGAGGGAAAGCTTGTTTGGAAAACCATGTGGAAACATAACAGCAATGGCGGCGCCGGCCGCAGAGGACAGGAGACGCCAGACTGACAACTGTACACTGAGACACATGGACGACAGCGGAGGCCACGGCAGGCATGAGGCACCACTCTGACAACCTTCAAACTACAACACAGGAGCGGCGGCGGATGCCGCGGAGGACGGGAGACGCCATGCTGGATTCAAACATGGCGCCGCTGTGACAGCGTCTCAGAGTGACAGGAGGGATATGCAGAGTGTGGACACAGATGAGATCCGGACTTGGAACGCTGAGCCAGCCTCAGGAGACATCTAAAAGGCAAGTAATGGCGTCCAGATACCCGGATCGTGACAGCACCCCACCCCCCCCCTTTAGTAAAGGCCCCAGGACACTTCTTAGGCTTTTGAGGAAACTTAGAGTGGAAATTCCGGACCAAGGCGGGCGCATGGACATCTGACGCATTGGTCCAAGAGCGTTTTTCAGGACCATAGCCCTTCCAGTCAATAAGATACTGCAATTGACCGTAACGGAAACGTGAATCCAGAATCTTGGCAACTTCATACTCAACTCCCCGTTGAGTCTGGACTTTAGGAGCAGGAGGAAGTGCAGAATGAAACCGATTCAGGATCAGCGGTTTTAACAGGGAAACATGGAATGTCCTGGGTATTTTCAAGAAGGGAGGTAACTGGAGTCTGTAAGCAACAGGTTTGATGACTTGTTCAATTTTAAAAGGACCGATGTAACGAGGTGCAAACTTCATGCTGGGAACTCTCAACCTCAAATTCTTCGTGGACAACCACACACGATCACCCACTTTGAGAGCAGGAACCGCTCTACGCTTTTTATCTGCAAACTTCTTGTACCTGAACGAGGCTTTGAGCAGAGCCGCTCGCACATTCTTCCAGTTATTTGAAAACTGACGCAAGGTGACATCCACTGCTGGAACAGAAGTTGCTGGAAGCGGTTGGAATTCTGGAACTTTAGGGTGGAATCCATAGTTGATGAAAAATGGTGTTGAAGAAAATGAGGAATGGTATTGATTGTTGTGGCTGAACTCGGCCCAGGGAAGGAGTTGAACCCAGTCATCTTGGGAGGAAGACACATAAATGCGGAGGAAGGACTCCAAGTCCTGATTCACCCTCTCGGTTTGACCATTGGTCTGAGGATGGTAAGCTGTGGAAAACTTCAACTTGACATGGAGGACTTGACACAAACTTCGCCAAAATGTGGCTACAAATTGTACTCCTCGATCAGAGATGATCTCTTCAGGAAGACCGTGGAGTCGGAAGATCTCTTGAATAAACACTTGAGCCAACTTGGAAGCTGACGGAAGACCGGTGAGAGGTATGAAATGTGCCATCTTGGTGAACCGGTCAACTACCACCCAGATGGTATTAAACTTGTTGCACATAGGCAGGTCTGTAACAAAGTCCATCAACAAATGGGTCCACGGTCGACGGGGAACAGATAATGGAACCAGTTGCCCCGCAGGCGACTGGCGGGAGATTTTGTGTTTGACACACTTTGGGCAAGAGGCAATAAACTCCATGACGTCCTTCTTCAGAGTTAACCACCAATAGGACCTAGAGATAAACTCAAGGGTTTTCTGAATACCTGTATGTCCGGCAAAACGGGAAGCATGGGCCCAATGCATGAGCTTCTTCCTTAACACCGGCTTCACAAAACTTTTCCCTGGTGGGGGCGTAGAGTCCATCCCTACCGTGGAGAATGCCAACGGATAAATAATAGGAAGCTTGTCCGCAGACTCCGACTCATTTTCTTGCTCCCATGAGCGGGAAAGGGCATCGGCCTTGCGATTCTGAGAGCCCGGACAGAACTGGAGTTTAAAGTCGAACCTGGAAAAGAAAAGTGCCCATCTGGCCTGACGAGGATTAAGACATTGTGCGTTTTTCAGATATAAAAGATTCTTGTCGTCGGTAAGTATAGAAATTGAATGAGAAGCTCCCTCCCACAGATATCTCCATTCTTCTAGAGCGAGCTTGATGGCTAGCAACTCCTGATAGCCAATGGCATAGTTGCGCTCAGCTGGGGAGAACTTCCGGGAGAAGAAACTGCAAGGATGTAGATGACCATCTTTAGCCCTCTGGGATAGCACCGCTCCTACTCCAACGGAGGAGGCATCCACCTCAAGGATGAAAGGAGAGTCGATGTCGGGCTGTTTCAGAACCGGTGCAGAGATGAACCGTTTGTCATGATCCGGGTATCTGGACGCCATTACTTGCCTTTTGGATGTCTCCTGAGGCTGGCTCAGCGTTCCAAGTCCGGATCTCATCTGTGTCCACACTCTGCATATCCCTCCTATCACTCTGAGACGCTGTCACAGCTGCGCCATGTTTGAATCCTGCATGGCGTCTCCCGTCCTCCGCGGCCTCCGCCGCCGCTCCTGTGTTATAGTTGCAGGTTGTCAGAGTGGTGCCTCATGCCTGCCGCGGCCCCGCTGTCATCCATGTGTCTCAGTGTACAGTTGGCAGTCTGGCGTCTCCTGTCCCCTGCGGCCGGCGCCGCCATTGCTGCTATGTTTCCACATGGTTTTCCAAACCAGCTTTCCCTCCAAGTACTAACATGGGCGCAGCCATGTTGGTTCCAGTCACATGTTCTATCTCCACCAATCTGCTGCACTGTGGAATCTGCATGATTGGCCAGCCAATGCCTGCTCTGCAGCAGGTATAAGTATCCTGTGCCTGAACCAGGAAATCGTCAGTGCTTTATTTGTCAAACCTTGTTCCAGTCTCTCTCTCCTGTGGTTGTTTCTCCAGGTTCCAGCTCCTGTCTCCAGCATCCACTAAGAGACCCGCACCTGCCTTCCATCCTGCGGTGCAGCCTGACTCTGCAGTCCTCCGTGGCTGTTCCAGCTTCCAGCTATTAACCCATCTGCTTCCAGCAGCCAGCTTTCAGCAGAATCCAGCTTCCTTAAAGTGCCGGTGTTGTTCCAGCGGATTCCTACTTACCAGCAGTAACCACTTACCACCGGTAACCACTCTTCAACTCTTATGTTTCCACTCTCTCTAGCATCTTACAGTATCTACTCCGTGTCTTTATCATCTGGCTGATTCCATTCAGCATCCACGCCGTGTCTCCACCACCTAGCTGGTTCCATCCAGTAACTACAACAGTTTATTCCAGTTACCAGCTTCATCTAATACACCTACTGGCGTGTTCCTCCGCTATCTCCACTACTACAGCCAGGCCTGGTAAGGTTATTCTATCAAAGGACTATAACATCTGTTCTTCAACCTACCAGTGCTCTGTGATACCTTTTATGGTTAAGTGATCCAGGAACTGTATTATCTGCCACTGCTATTATCTACTGTGAATGCTGTTGTTACACGGAGTCTGTTAATAAAACTTTTATTGTCTTTTAACCTGGTTGTCATGGTCACACCTTCGGGTAATCCTTCTACACTTACATGTACAGGGGTCTGATTAAACCTCCCAAGTTTTATTTCAGTTCAGCCCCTACAACTGAGGCTTCCTCCTGTCAGCCAAAACCCTCAGTTGTGACACCGTTGCTTTAGTAGATGAAAAGCTTGCGTAGCTTCTTCAGACCACTTGGACGGATAAGCACCCTTCTTGGTCAACGCAGTGATAGGCGCCACAATGGTGGAAAAGTCTCGTATAAACTTTCTGTAGTAATTGGCGAACCCTAAGAACCTCTGGACCCCTTTGAGGGTTAAGGGTATCGGCCAATTCTGGATTGCTTGTAGTTTCTCAGGATGCATCTCTAGTCCGGAACTGTACACAATTTAACCTAGAAACGGAATGGATTTAACTTCAAAACACATTTCTCTAATTTGCAATAGAGATGATTGACACGGAGATGGGACAGAACCTCCTTTACCCAGAAACGATGTTCCTCTAGATTATTGTCAAAGATAAGGATATCATCCAGATAAACCACGACATGGCGGTATAAGATGTCTCTGAAGATCTCATTCACGAAATGCTGGAAGACAGCTGGAGCGTTGCTCAATCCGAAGGGCATGACGAGGTACTCGTAATGTCCATCAAGGGTGTTAAAGGCGGTCTTCCACTCGTCACCCTCACGGATCCGGATGAGATTGTAGGCACCCCTCAAATCCAACTTTGTAAAGATGGTTGCTCCGCTAACTCTATCGAAGAGCTCTGTAATCAAGGGTAGAGGATATCGGTTCTTAACGGTAATGTCGTTCAGACCTCTGTAGTCGATGCACGGCCGCAGACCACCGTCTTTCTTCTTAATGAAAAAGAAGCCTGCGCCAGCTGGAGAAGAGGAAGGTCGGATAAAACCCTTCGCCAGGTTCTCTTTGATGTACTCCTCCATGGAATGCGTCTCTGGCAGAGACAACGGATAAGTTCGGCCTCGAGGTGGAACCTTCCCTGGAATGAGATCAATTGGGCAGTCCCATTCTCTATGAGGAGGAAGGATATCAGCGGAAGCTTTACTGAACACGTCCGTGTAGTCTTGATATGGAGGAGGTGGAACATCAGACGACCTGGGGAAGGAAGAACAAACAGGAAGCACTTTGGACAAACAGGTCTCAGCACAGGAGGGACCCCATGCTAGTATTTGCGTAGTCGTCCAGTCAATCGATGGATTGTGGAGACGGAGCCATGGAAGGCCCAAAACCACTGGATGTGTGGCTCTTTGAATCACTAGAAAGGAAATAAACTCTGAATGAAGAACTCCTACTCTCAGACGAACTGGTAGAGTCCTTAGAGAAATAACTGCGTCAAAAATCTTACTGCCATCCACGGCAGTGAAGGAAATGGACAAGGGAAATCTCTCGGTGGGTAGGGACCACCGTTTAACATAAGCTTCGGTTATGAAATTCCCAGCTGCTCCGGAATCAAGGAGGGCAATGACGTTCCTATAACGTTGAGCAATTTGAAGCGAGACTGGGAGATTACAATCATGAGGAGATGGAGAGGAGATCATTACTCCTAGCCGGCCCTCTCCTTGGCGAGCTAGGATTTGAAGTATCCCGGACGTTTGGGACAGGCATTGATAGCGTGAGACGGAGCTGCACAGTAGAGACACAGAGACATCTTCGGCGCTCAGCGGGAGATAGACGGGAACGACCAATTTGCATGGGCTCATCTTTGGATGGAGATGGTTGACGAGGAGGCGGAGCAGAAGATTTTGTAATGGATGATCTTCCTCGCTGAGTTGCTCTTTCTCTGAACCGTAGATCAACTTTTGTGCATAGTGAAACTAGCTCATCCAACTTAGAGGGCAAGTCTCTGGTAGCTAATTCATCCTTGATGCGTTCTGATAAGCCATGCCAAAATGCACCATACAGGGCCTCGTCGTTCCATGCCAGTTCGGATGCCAGGATTTTGAACTGTATAAGATACTGTCCCACAGTACGCGTTCCCTGGCGTAAACAGAGAATTTCAGATGAAGCTGAAGTTACCCGGCCTGGCTCGTCGAAGATACGCCTGCATGTTGCTACAAAGTCAGTATAGGAGGACAGCAGGGTATCAGACTTCTCCCATAAAGGTGATGCCCAGTCAAGGGCTGAGCCACTAAGAAGGGAAATAATATAGGCAATTTTAGTACGTTCACTGGGGAAATTGCCAGGTTGTAGCTCAAAATGGATTTCACATTGGTTGAGAAATCCCCTGCAGAATCTTGGAGATCCGTCAAATTTTGCTGGCGTTGGAAGATGAAGACGTGTAGAAGTAATGGGTAAGGTGGGTGGGGTTACGGCTGGTGTCACTGTGGTGGACGCACCGGATGTGCCAGGTCCACGGAGGGTCGTTTGAATCCCATCCAGCCGAGTAGAGAGATCCTGGAGACAGCGGATGATGTGGCCTTGTGCAGCCTCCTACTGTTCAAGTCTGCTGCCAGTTCTTGCATCGGCCTGGCCGCTTGATCCTGGTCTCCGGCTGGATTCATATGGTCAGTGCTTACTGTCACAACTGAGGGTTTAGGCTGACAGGAGAAAGCCTCAGTTGTAGGGGCTGAAATGAAATTAAACTTGGGAGGTTTAATCAGACCCCTGGACATGTAAGTGTAGAAGGATTACCCGAAGGTGTGACCATGACAACCAGGTTAAAAGTCAATAAAAGTTTTATTAACAGACTCCGTGTAATAGCAACAGCATTCACAGTTGATAATAAGCAGTGGCAGATCATACAGTTCCTGGATCACATTAACCATAGAAGATATCACAGAGCACTGGTAGGTTGAGGAACAGATGTTAAAGTCCTTTGATGGAATAACCTTACCAGGCCTGGCTGTAGTAGTGAAGATAGCCAAGGAACACGCCAGTAGATGTATTAGATGAAGCTGGTAACTTGAATAAACTGTTGTAGTTACTGGATGGAACCAGCCAGGTGGTGAAGACACGGAGTGGATGCTGGATGGAACCAGCCAGGTGATGAAGACACGGAGTGGATGCTGGATGGAACCAGCCAGGTGATGAAGACACGGAGTGAATACTGTAAGATGCTAGGAAGCGTGGAAACAGAAGAGTTGAAAAGTGGTTACCGGTGGTTAGTGGATACTGCTGGTATGTAGGGATCCGCTGGAACAACACCGGCACTTTAAGGAAGCTGGATTCTGCTGGAAGCTGGCTGCTGGAAGCAGATGGGTTAATAGCTGGAAGCTGGAAGCTGGAACAGCCACGGAGGACTGCAGAGTCAGGCTGCACCGCAGGATGGAAGGCAGGTGCAGGTCTCTTAGTGGATGCTGGAGACAGGAGCTGTAACCTGGAGAAACAACCACAGGAGAGAGAGACTGGAACTAGGTTTGACAAACAAAGCACTGACCATTTCCTGGTTCAGGCACAGGATACTTATACCTGCTGCAGAGCAGGCATTGGCTGACCAATCATGCAGATTCCATAGTGCAGCAGATTGGTGGAGATAGAACATGTGACTGGAACCAACATGGCTGCGCCCATGCTAGCACCTGGAGGGAAAGCTGGTTTGGAAAACCATGTGGAAACATAACAGCAATGGCGGCGCCGGCCGCAGAGGACAGTAGACGCCAGACTGACAACTGTACACTGAGACACATGGACGACAGCGGAGGCCGCGGCAGGCATGAGGCACCACTCTGACAACCTGCAAACTACAACACAGGAGCGGCGGCGGAGGCCGTGGAGGACGGGAGACGCCATGCAGGATTCAAACATGGCGCCGCTGTGACAGCGTCTCAGAGTGACAGGAGGGATATGCAGAGTGTGGACACAGATGAGATCCGGACTTGGAACGCTGAGCCAGCCTCAGGAGACATCTAAAAGGCAAGTAATGGCGTCCAGATACCCGGATCGTGACACTAGGCCCCAAATAGCACATCATGCACATCATGCAAAGAAGAAAAAGAGGTGCAATGAGGTAGCTGTATGACTAAGCTAAGCGACACAAGTGTGCGGCACAAACACCTGGCCCATCTAGGAGTGGCTCTGCAGTAGCAGACAGGATGGCACTTAAAAAAACTAGGCCCCAAACAGCACATCATGCAAAGAAGAAAAAGAGATGCAAGGTGGACTTGTCATTGGGCACTCCCACCCACCCTTTTGTTGTATAAACAGGACATGCACACTTTAACAAACCAATCGTTTTAGCGACAGGGTCTGCACACAACTGTGACTGAAATTACTGGTTTGTTTGGGCCCCCACCAAAAAAGAAGCAATCAATCTCTCCTTGAACAAACTGGCTCTACAGAAGCAAGATGTCAACCTCATCATCCTCTGATTCCTCACTCCTTTCAGTGTGTACATCCTCCTCCTCCTCCTCACAGAGTATTAATTTGTCCCCACTGGAATCCACCATCACAGGTCCCTGTGTACTTTCTTGAGGCAATTACTGGTCATGGTCTTCCCGGAGGAATTTATAATTAATTTCGATGAACATCATCTTCACCATACTTTGTGGAAATAACCTCCTATGCTGATCGCTGACAAGGTTACCGGCTGCACTAAACACTCTTTCGGAGTACACACTGGAGGGGGGCAACTTAGGTAAAATAAAGCCAGCCTTGCAAGGGCATCCAAATTGCCTCTTTTTCCTGCCAGTATACATACGGACTGTCTGACATACCTACTTGGATGCTGTCACTCATATAATCCTCCACCATTCTTTCAATGGTGACAGAATCATATGCAGTGACAGTAGACATGTGAGTAATCGTTGGTAGGTCCTTCAGTCCGCACCAGATGTCAGCACTCGCTCCTGACTGCTCTGCATCACCGCCAGTGGGTGGGCTAGGAAATCTTATCCTTTTCCTTGCAGCCCCAGTTGCGGGAGAAAGTGAAGGAGGAGTTGTTGACGGGTCACGTTCCCCTTGAGTTTACATTTTTCTCACCAGCAGGTCTTTGCACCTCTGCAGACTTGTGTCTGCCGGAAAGAGAGATACAACATAGGCTTTAAACCTAGGATCGAGCATGGTGGCCAAAATGTAGTGCTCTGATTTCAACAGATTGACCACCCTTGAATCCTGGCAAAGTGAATGAAGGGCTCCATCCACAAGTCCCACATACTTTGCGGAATCACTCCGTCTTATCTCCTCCCTCAATTTCTGCAGCTACTTCTTCAAAAGCCTGATGAGGGGAATGACTTGACTCAAGCTGGCAGTGTCTGACTTCATGTGTGACAAGTTCAAAGGGTTGGAGAATATTGCACAAGATGAAAATCATTCTCCACTGTGCTTGAGTCAGGTGCATTCTCCCTCCTTTGCCTATATCATAGGTGGATGTATAGGCTTGAATGGTCTTTTGCTGCTCCTCCATAAGCAATTTTTCGGGCCACCGACAGCATCTCCTGCACGCCTTTGTCATTTTTCAAAAAACATGTGACGTGCTGGAATTTGCCCAGATGTAATGCACACACAATATTGGTGGCATTGTCCGATATCACAAATACCTAGCAGAGTCCAATTGGGGTAAGCCATTGTGCAATGATGTCCCTCAGTTTCCGTAAGAGGTTGTCAGTGGTCTTCCTCTTACGGAAATCGGTGATACATAGCGTAGCCTGCCTAGGAATGAGCTGGCATTTGGAAGATGCTGCTACTGGTGCCGCCGCTGCTGCTGCTGCTGCTGTTGTTGCTGTGGGGGGGCCATACATCTACCCAGTGGGCTGTCACAGTCATATATTCCTTAGTCTGCCCTGTTCCACTTGTACACATGTCCGTGGCTAAGTGGACAGTGGGTACAACTGCATTTTGTAGGACATGGAGGACACTTTTTTTTACGTCTCTGTACATTCTCGGTATCGCCTGCCTAGTGAAGTGGAACCTACATGGGATTTGATACCGTGGACACAGTACCTCAAAAAATTCTCTAAGCCCCACTGAACTAATGGTGGATACCGGACGCACATCTAACACCAACATAGCTGTCAAGGCCTCAGTTATCCACTTTGCAAAAGGAGGACTGCTGTCATATTTCATCTTCCTCACAAAGGACTGTTGGACAGTCAATTGCTTAGTTGAAGTAGTACAAGTGGTCTTCCGACTTCCCCTCTGGGATGACGATCAGCCCACAGCAGCAGCGGCAGCAACAGCAGGCGTACCACTCAAGGATCCTCCGGAGGAATCCTGGTTAGGAGAGGACTCCTCAGTCTTGCCAGTGACTTTGCCTGCCAGACTGCTGACGTTCCTGACTGAGGAGGAAGTTGACGTTGAGGGAGTTGGTGGTGTGGCTTGCAGGAGCTTGGGTACAAGAGGAAGAAGGGATTTAGGTGTCAGTGGACTGCTTACGCTCTTACCCAAAGTTTCACAACTTGACACTGACTTCTGATGAATGCGCTACGAGCCAAAATTCACATTGTAGCACACTGAATGAGCACACTGAATGAGCCGAAATTCACCTTGTAGCACACTGAATGAGCCAAAATTCACATATATATATATACACAGTGGTTGAAATGGAAATTTTGAAGTGGGGGTATGCAAAAGTCAAGGACGTAATTATGCGCTCCAGAAAAGGGAGCATGATCACCCAAAAGGGGGTGTGGTCACCCAAAAGGGGGTGTGGTCACCCAAAAAGGGGGCATGACCAGTGTAGTAGAACCCCTTATACTATCTAGTACTGGTGCCCCTTTCACCTTATAGCACACGCTACGAGCCAAAATTCACATTGTAGCACACTGAATGAGCCGAAATTCACTTTGTAGCACACTGAATGAGCCGAAATTCACCTTGTAGCACACTGAATGAGCCGAAATTCACATTGTAGCACACTGAATGAGCCAAAATTCACATTGTAGCACACTGAATGAGCCGAAATTCACCTTGTAGCATACTGAATGAGCCGAAATTCACATTGTAGCACACTGAATGAGCCGAAATTCACATTGTAGCACACTGAATGAGCCGAAATTCACATTGTAGCACACTGAATGAGCTGAAATTCACATTATAGCACACTGAATGAGCCGACATTCACCTTGCAGCACACTGAATGAGCTGAAATTCACATTGCAGCACACTGAATGAGCCGACGTTCACATTGTAGCACACTGAATGAGCCGACATTTACATTGTAGCACACTGAATGAGCCGAAACTCACATTGTAGCACACTGAATGAGCCGACATTCACATTGTAGCACACTGAATGAGCCGACATTCACATTGTAGCACACTGAATGAGCCGAAATTCTAATTATAGCACACTGAATGAGCCGAAATTCACATTGTAGCACACTGAATGAGCCGAAATTCACATTGTAGCACACTGAATGAGCCTACATTCACATTGTAGCACACTGAATGAGCCAAAATTCACATTGTAGCACACTGAATGAGCCGAAATTCACATTGTAGCACACTGAATGAGCCGAAGTTCACATTGTAGCACACTGAATGAGCCGAAATTCACCTTGTAGCACACTGAATGAGCCGAAAATCACATTGTAGCACACTGAATGAGCTGAAATTCACATTGTAGCACACTGAATGAGCCGACATTCACATTGTAGCATACTGAATGAGCCGAAATTCACATTGTAGCACACTGAATGAGCCGAAATTCACATTGTAGCACACTGAATGAGCTGAAATTCACATTATAGCACACTGAATGAGCCGACATTCACCTTGCAGCACACTGAATGAGCTGAAATTCACATTGCAGCACACTGAATGAGCCGACGTTCACATTGTAGCACACTGAATGAGCCGACATTTACATTGTAGCACACTGAATGAGCCGAAACTCACATTGTAGCACACTGAATGAGCCGAAATTCCCATTGTAGCACACTGAATGAGCCGAAATTCACCTTGTAGCACACTGATTGAGCCGACATTCACATTGTAGCACACTGAATGAGCCGAAATTCACATTGTAGTACACTGAATGAGCCGAAACTCACATTGTAGCACACAGAATGAGCCGAAATTCACATTATACCACACGGTATGAGCTAAAATTCACATTATAGCACACTGAATGAGTTGAAATTCACATTGTAGCACACTGAATGAGCCGACATTCACATTGTAGCACACTGAATGAGCCGAAACTCACATTGTAGCACACTGAATAAGCCGAAATTCACCTTGTAGCACACTGAATGAGCCGAAATTCACCTTGTAGCACACTGAATGAGCCGACATTCACATTGTAGCACACTGAATGAGCCGAAATTCACATTGTAGCACACTGAATGAGCCGAAACTCACATTGTAGCACACTGAATGAGCCGAAATTCACCTTGTAGCACACTAAATGAGCTGAAATTCACATTGTAGCACACTGAATGAGCCGACATTCACATTGTAGCACACTGAATGAGCCGAAACTCACTTTGTAGCACACTGAATAAGCCGAAATTCACCTTGTAGCACACTGAATGAGCCGAAATTCACCTTGTAGCACACTGAATGAGCCGACATTCACATTGTAGCACACTGAATGAGCCGACATTCACATTGTAGCACACTGAATGAGCCGAAATTCACATTGTAGCACACTGAATGAGCCGAAACTCACATTGTAGCACACTGAATGAGCCGAAATTCACCTTGTAGCACACTAAATGAGCTGAAATTCACATTGTAGCACACTGAATGAGCCGACATTCACATTGTAGCACACTGAATGAGCCGAAATTCACATTGTAGCACACTGAATGAGCCGAAACTCACATTGTAGCACACTGAATGAGCCGAAATTCACCTTGTAGCACACTGAATGAGCTTAAATTCACATTGTAGCACACTGAATGAGCCGACATTCACATTGTAGCACACTGAATGAGCCGACATTCACATTGTAGCACACTGAATGAGCCGAAATTCACATTGTAGCACACTGAATGAGCCGAAATTCACATTATAGCACACTGAATGAGCCGATATTCACATTGTAGCACACTGAATGAGCCAAAATTCATATTGTAGCACACTGAATGAGCCGAAATTCACATTATACCACACAGAATGAGCCGAAATTCACATTATACCACATGGTATGAGCTAAAATTCACATTATAGCACACTGAATGAGCTGAAATTCACATTGTAGCACACTGAATGAACCGACATTCACATTATAGCACACTGAATGAGCCGAAATTCACATTATAGCACACTGAATGAGCCGAAATTCACATTATAGCACACTGAATGAGCCGAAATTCACATTGTAGCACACTGAATGAGCTGAAATTGTGACAGCAGGGACAGCCAGAGTGACGACAGGGAGAGAGAGAGAGTGACGACAGGGAGAGAGAGAGAGTGACGACAGGGAGAGAGAGAGAGTGACGACAGGGAGAGAGAGTGACGACAGTGACGACAGGGAGAGAGAGTGACGACAGGGAGAGATGACAGTAACGACAGGGAGAGAGAGTGACGACAGGGAGAGAGAGTGACGACAGTGACGACAGGGAGAGAGAGTGACGACAGTAACGACAGGGAGAGATGACAGTAACGACAGGGAGAGAGAGTGACGACAGGCAGAGAGAGTGACGACAGGGAGAGTGACAACAGTAACAACAGGGAGAGAGAGTGACAACAGGGAGAGAGAGTGACGACAGTGACGACAGGGAGAAAGAGTGACGACAGGGAGAGAGAGTGACAACAGGGAGAGAGAGTGACGACAGGGAGAAAGAGTGACAACTGGAAGAGAGAGTGACAACAGTGACAGCAGGGAGAGAGAGAGTGATGACAGTGACAGCTGGGAGAGAGAGAGTGACAGTATGGACAGGGACGGTAATGACAGGGAGAGAGGTGACAGCAGTGGAACATTACCTCATTTGTTGCTGGTGGCTGGCGGCGGTGAGTGGTGGGCTGCTGGCGGCGGTGAGCAGTGGGCTGCTGGCGGCGGGCGGCTGGTGGCTGGCGGTGAGCGGCGTAAGGTGGGTGGCTGGCGGCGGCGGGCGGCTGTGAGCTAGTGCAGCGCTCTACACAGTTGCCGGCAGCCGCGCAGGGACGGGGAGCAACATGTGCAGCAGGATGGCCACTTCCTTCGCCTCCTGCTGCACTTTCAGTTCCTCATTTCCGGGTCAGTGGAAGAAGTGGCGGTATACCATACCGCCGTCTATCGCCCCACTTCGACCACTGTGTATATATATATATATATATATATATATATATATATATACCCGCACATACATACAGATGATTACCTGATTGGCCACAGCTGGGCTTCCTCTCCGGGCGCTTTCATCAACCAGTCTGTGCAGCGGGAATGCTGCTCCGTCCCTGCCATGATGTCATCAGAGAACGTCCAGCCAACCAGGCCGCACTTTAAAATTAAAGTCTCTGAGTGCCACCAACTTGTTTACATGTCAAGGGTTTTTAACTCCTGGAAGGCAAAGGAGCTGGTGTGCCCTCCTAGGACTTGTAGAGGTCCAATATATGTAAAAAAAAAACATATGGCAGCACTCCACAGACTTACAAACAAAGTAATCAGCATCCTTCATTCTTACAGTGTATAATATGTATATACATACACACACACTCATAGTGTGTGTGTGTGTGTGTGTGTGTGTGTGTGTGTGTGTATATATATATATATATACACACATATATATAATATATATATATTATACATTGTAAGCCTGTGGAGTGCCTCCTGATTTTCTTTCTACATATATTGGACCTCTAAAAACACAGCAGCAAGATATATATATATATATATATATATATATATATTACAGTACACTCTTTCACCCTTCCTGCGGGGCATGCGATCACAGGGCGGGCGGGAAGTATTGCGCGCGGGGGGGGGATTTGGGGGGGGGTCGCGGAGTGTCGGGGGGGGTGTTGTGATATGCAATCGTGGGGGGGGAGAGGATGTAATACTATATGTGCGGGATGCAATCGCACGGGGGGGGGGGGCGGGGGGGAGAGGATGTAATACTATATGAGCGGGATCATCCCGCTCATATAGTATTCCATTCTCCCCCCCCCCACGATTGCATCCCGTTCAGAGAGGATAACATGCTAACAGTGGGCGGGTATCATGCAAGGAGACATTACGGCACTTTGTTGCTGTGGTGTGGTGCGGTGCGGGAAGGTTGGATGCTGTCGCGGTGGGAGCAGTGCCAGGGCGGGATGTATATTTGTACTTCACAAAACGTACTTTACGCGAGCACCTTCAGTGCTTCCGGGCGGCCGCGGCATCCCTGCTCTTCTGGTAAAGGAATAGTAGCTTAGCAGCTAAGGAAAGCATTTTTCGGCAGCATGAGGTACCGCCCTCCAATGGCCTCTGCCCATAGTCAGCTGCCTAAAGCTGACTAGTGGTAGCACCGGCCCTGATCACAGGAATTATACTGCAGTATCACTGGAATTATATGCCAGTATCACGGGAATTATACGGCAGTAACACTGGATGTATGGCAGCAGAGGACACCACCACTGTTACTGGTCACTGGACTGATGCATCATAAGACACTACACTGGACTGAGCAGCACAAGACAGTACTGGAATCGCTATCCCACTTTCCCGCCCACACAGACACTGAGGACGGAGACACAACCTCTCACAACACTCTCTGAGACTGGAGTGAAAATGGTGGTGACGCGCGGGTCCTTATATAGAATCCAAACCCCATAAGAATGCAACAGCGGGATGACAATGTTTTGCCTCGTTCTGGTTTTGGAGTCAGGCGGGAAATCCCGAGCCTGGCTGATCCGGACTCGGGTAGGGAGGTTCGGTATGGTTTGGATCTCAGGGATCGGAAAATGCTCATCTCTAATTTTAATTAGGCTGAAACTCAAGTTCTCATCAGATCCTGGAATTACCTTTCTCACAGAAAGAGGGTGAATGTGTTTATACTGTAGATCAGGCTTTCCCAACCACGGTCCTCAAGGCACACTAACAGTGCATGTTTTAGTGATATCCAGGCTTCAGCACAGGTGACTTCATTAGTAGCTCAGTTATTTTGATTTAACCATCTGTGCTGCAGCCTGGATATCACTAAAACCTGCACTGTTGGTGTGCCTTGAGGACCGTGGTTGGAAAAGCCTGCTGTAGATGTTACTTACACAACCTTATGTTGTGAAGGCAGCAAGAAAAGATGGGGAGGTGGATGTCATTGTCCACCTAGGGACAAATGACCTGGCAAATGCAGAACTCATTGCTGTAAAAGATGAATTTAGGAAGTTAGGGACTGCTCTGAAGCAGGTGGCAACCACTGTATCTTTTTCAGAAGTATTGCCAGTACACAGAGGGGAAGACAGAACTCATTGCATCAGAAACTTCAATGTTTGGCTAAGGACATGGTGCAATGAGGAGAGATTTGGATTTATAGGCCATAGTCACACCATCTGGCAAGATAGGAGCTTATACAAAAGTGACGGCCTGCACCCATCTTCAACGGGAACGAAAATACTAACTGAACAGTTTGGATGCTTCATCAAGAGCTATTTAAACTAACAAAGGGGGGCAGTGAACCAAATAGGAATAAAGAAATCTGCTCCCCCAACACAGAGGTATTGTTTCTGCAGGCAAAGGGAATAGGAAGCATATCCACAGCAACAGAAGATAATTCAGATCAAAACCAAATAAAAATAGGCAGAGAGAAGAACATAGCTAGGAACAGAAAAAGCACAAACAAAACTCTAAAAGCTATGTGTGCAAATGCTAGGAGCTTAGGAAATAAAATCCCAGAACTAACTGCAATAATGACAAGGGATGATCTAGACATTGTGGCAATTACAGAGTCATGGTACAATGAAAATCATGACTGGGACATAGCTATACCGGGATATACTTTGTTTAGGAAGGACAGAATTGGAAAAATCGGGGGAGGGGTAGCAATGTATGTAAAAAATGCCATAAAGACTACATTAATACAAAGTATTGAAGAAAAAACTGAGGCCCTTTGGGTGACCATAGAAACAGGGGAAAAGTTGATTATTCGTATTGGCGTGATATACAGGCCACCAGGTCAGGAAGAGGAACTTGACAAGAACCTATTGCAGGACATAACTAAAATGGCATTAAAAGGAGAGGTAATAATCATGGGAGACTTTAATCTTCCTGATGTAAACTGGGAGGTGTCTGTTGCTAGTTCCACTAGAAGTAGGAACATTTTAAATTCCCTTCAGGGAGCATCCCTCCACCAATTGGTGAGGGAGCCCACTCGGAAAGACGCAATATTAGACTTAATACTTACAAATGGAGACAGATTATCAGACGTAAAAGTGGGTGAAAACCTCGGATCCAGTGATCATCAAGCAGTATGGTTCAGCATTAAGACAGAGACTGACTCGTCCCATACAAAAACAAAGGTGTTGGATTTTAGGAAGGCTGATTTTGTAGGGATGGGAAAATGTGTAAGCGATTCTTTGGCAGAGTGGAGGAACTTGGAAACAGTGCAGGAGAGGTGGAAAACATTCAAATGTGCAATATTGAAGGCAACAGACCTTTGTATCAAAACTGTTAGGAAAAACACAAGGAAAAGGAAGCCAGTGTGGTTTGCAAAAGAAGTAGCAAATATTGTGAGAGCAAAAAAGATGGCTTTTAGGAAATATAAGCAGACACAAAATAATGAAGACAAAAAGATATATCTTGTTAGACAGAAGGAGACAAAGAAGGTAATCAGATGTGCAAAGGCACAAGCTGAGGAGAAAATGGCCCAGTCAGTGGGTAAAGGAGGCAAAACTTTTTTTAGGTATATAAGCGAAAAAAGAAAAACAAAAGGCGGAATTATAAAACTAAAGACGGACACTGGGAATCTTGTTGAGGGAGACAATTTAATAGCAGATCATCTTAATGATTATTTTTGCTCAGTATTTACTACTGAAAGAGAGGGGAAGGGGCCACAGTTAAGTTGCAGGGATATTCAGGAAAATGAAACAAGTACATTTACAGAGGAGAAGGTCCTAACAGAACTCTCAAAGCTGAAAGTGGACAAATCTATGGGGCCAGATGGGATACATCCAAGGATACTAAAAGAACTTAAAGAGGTGCTGGTAGCACCATTGACAGAATTATTCAACCAGTCATTAGCTACAGGAGAAATTCCAGGGGACTGGAAAAGAGCAAACGTAGTCCCACTGCACAAAAGTGGAAGCAAGGAAGAGGCAAACAACTACAGACCAGTGAGTCTTACATCAGTAGTAGGGAAATTGATGGAAACACTCTTAAAAGAAAGAGTTGTAGATCATCTCAAATCCGGCAATTTACTGGATCCCAAACAGCATGGATTCACTGGGGGAAGATCATGTCAAACAAATCTTATTGACTTTTTTGATTGTGTGACTAAAGTGATGGATAAAGGTGGAGCCATGGATATAGCTTATCTTGACTTTAGTAAGGCTTTTGACACAGTTCCACATCGCAGACTGCTAAATAAACTTGAAAGTTTGGGATTGGATATTAGGATTATTGAATGGATAAGATCTTGGTTGAAGGATAGAAAACAGAGAGTTGTGGTAAATGGAGTGCATTCACAGGAGGGAAATGTTACCAGTGGAGTACCCCAGGGATCTGTACTTGGACCAGTGCTTTTCAATATCTTTATTGGTGACATTGCAAATGGGATTAAAGGGAAAGTATGCCTTTTTGCAGATGACACAAAGGTATGCAACAGGGTAGACACACCAGGTGGGGTAAAACAAATGATTGAGGATCTAGGTAGACTAGAGGAATGGTCAAGAGTCTGGCAATTACAGTTTAATGCCAAAAAATGCAAAATCATGCACTTGGGTCTCAAAAATCCTAAAGCTAAATACAGTATTAATGGCACTATACTGGAAACTACTGAGGAGGAAAGGGATCTAGGAGTCACTATTTCAGATGACTTAAAGGCAGGTAAGCAATGTAACAAGGCAATGAGGAAGGCTAGTCAGATGCTTGGCTGCATTGGGAGAGGAATCAGCAGCAGAAAGAAAGAAGTAATAATGCCACTGTATAGGTCATTGGTACGGCCTCATCTAGAATACTGTATTCAGTTCTGGAGGCCATATCTTCAAAAGGATATTAATACATTAGAAACTGTACAAAGGAGGGCAACTAAAATGGTGCATGGCCTACATCACAAAACATACCCAGAAAGACTAAGAAATCTCAATATGTATAGTTTGGAGCAGAGAAGAGAAAGGGGGGACATGATAGAAACTTTCAAATATATGAAGGGTTTTAACAAAGTCCAGGAGGGAAACATTCTCCAAATGAAGAGAAGCAATAGGACACGAGGACATGCACTGAGACTGGAGGGGGGGAGGTTCAGGGGAAATTTGCGGAAAAATTATTTCACAGAAAGGGTAGTGGACAAGTGGAATAGCCTCCCATCAGAGGTGGTAGAGGCTAAGACAGTAGAGCAATTTAAACATGCATGGGATAGACATAAGGATATCCTTACAAAGAAATAAGGAACAAATAAGGTTAGTGATAAAAAAAAAAATAATATATAAAAAAAAAAAAGGGGCAGACTAGATGGGCCAAGTGGTTCTTATCTGCCGACAAATTCTATGTTTCTATGTTTATGTATCACACCAAAAAAGTTACTAATTTTTAATAACTGAGATATTATTCTCTAAAGCAGTGACAATGTTGCTAACTTGCCATAAGGAATGCTTTTTTTTAAAAAAAGAAATGTGAATATTTAGCAAATAAACCCTGTAACGTGTACTCCTTACTAGTGATGAGCGGGTTCGGTTCCTCGGAAACAGAACCCCCCCGCCCCCCGAACTTCACCCATTTTACACGGGTCCGAGGCATACTCGGATTCTCCCGTATGGCTCGGTTAACCCGAGCGCGCCCGAACGTCATCATCCGGCTGTCGGATTCTTGCGAGATTCGGATTCTATATAAGCAGCCGCGCGTCGCCGCCATTTTCACTCGTGCATTGGAAATGTTAGGGAGAGGACGTGGCTGGCGTCCTCTCCGTTTATTATAATAATATTTGTGCTTATTGCTTATTGCTTATTTGTGCAGAGTTTTGCTGACAGTGACCACCAGTATACGTTGTCTGCCTGAAAAACACTCCATATCTGTGCTCAGTGTGCTGCATATATCTGTGCTCATACTGCTTAATTGTGGGCACTGGGGACCACCAGTCAGGGCTGTAACTACGTGTGTGCCAAGTGGGCTTGGCACACAGCGCAGTTGCCCTGAGGGCGCACGGCCAGCGGCATGTAATGAGTCAAATTGACTCATTACATGCCGCCTCTGAAGTCTGCGCCGTGCGCCGCGCTGTGGAGGGAGAAGTCAGCAGCGCCTGGCAGCGGAGAAGGAGGAGGAGGGAGGGGGACTGGAGCCGCAGCAGCGCTATTTCATTGGTAGTAAGCGCCGCTGCAGCAGCCCCCTCTCCTTCCGTATTGGCTGCCCGGCGCTGCTGTGGATGCTGGGATGCGGTTCCTCCATCCCAGCATCCACAGCAGCGCCAGGCAGCCAATACGGAAGGAGAGGGGGCTGCTGCAGCGGCGCTTACTACCAATGAAATAGCGGTGCTGCGGCTTCAGTCCCCCTCCCTCCTCCTCCTTCTCACCTGCCTGCACCGAGGGAGCTGCACGAGGAGCCTGTCAGCGGGGAGATGGTAAGTATGTATCTCTCTCTCTCTCTCTCTCTCTCTCTCTCTCTCTCTCTCAGGGGGACACCGTCTGCCATAATGTGTAAAAAGGGGGACTGGCTGCCGCAATGTGTAAAAAGTGGGACTGGCTGCCGCAATGTGTAAAAAGGGGGACTGGCTGCCGCAATGTGTAAAAAGGGGGCCTAGCTGCCGCAATGTGTAAAAAGGGGGACTGGCTGCCGCAATGTGTAAAAATGGGGCCTGGCTGCCGTAATGTGTAAAAATGGGGACTGGCTGCCGCAATGTGTAAAAAGGGGGACTGGCTGCCGCAATGTGTAAAAAGGGGGACTGGCTGCCGCAATGTGTAAAAAGGGGACTGGCTGCTGCAATGTGTAAAAAGGGGGACTGGCTGCCGCAATGTGTAAAAAGGGGGACTGGCTACCGCAATGTGTAAAAAGGGGGCCTGGCTGCCGCAATGTGTAAAAAGGGGGACTGGCTGCCGCAATGTGTAAAAAGGGGACTGGCTGCTGCAATGTGTAAAAAGGGGGACTGGCTGCCGCAATGTGTAAAAAGGGGGACTGGCTACCGCAATGTGTAAAAAGGGGGCCTGGCTGCCGCAATGTGTAAAAAGGGGGACTGGCTGCCGCAATGTGTAAAAATGGGGCCTGGCTGCCGTAATGTGTAAAAAGGGGGACTGGCTGCCGCAATGTGTAAAAGGGGGACTGGCTGCCGCAATGTGTAAAAAGGGGGACTGGCTGCCGCAATGTGTGAAAAGGGGGACTGGCTGCCGCAATGTGTAAAAAGGGGACTGGCTGCCGCAATGTGTAAAAAGGGGGACGCTGTCTGCTGTAATGTATAAAAGGGGCTCTACCTGGTGTAGTGGCGCTACTGTGCAGCGTAATTTGAATAATGTAGACTACTGTGCACCGTAGTATGAATTGCTGTTATTTTGTGGCCACGACCCTTCCCCATGAAGCCACGCCCCTATATATTTTTGAGCGCCTATGGCGCGCACTGCCCCTATCTTACCTGGGGGGGCGCCACTGTCGTTTCTTGCACACAGCGCTAAAATGCATAGTTACGGCACTGCCACCAGTATATTATATAGGAGGAGTACAGTGCAGAGTTTTGCTGACCAGTGACCACCAGTATACGTTGTCTGCCTGAAAAACACTCCAAATCTGTGCTCAGTGTGCTGCATATATCTGTGCTCACACTGCTTAATTGTGGGCACTGGGGACCACCAGTATATTATATAGGAGGAGTACAGTGCAGAGTTTTGCTGACCAGTGACCACCAGTATACGTTGTCTGCCTGAAAAACACTCCATATCTGTGCTCAGTGTGCTGTATATATCTGTGCTCACACTGCTTAATTGTGGGCACTGGGGACCACCAGTATATTATATAGGAGGACTACAGTGCAGAGTTTTGCTGACCAGTGACCACCAGTATATATAGCAGTACGGTACGGAAGGCCACTGCTCTACCTACCTCTGTGTCGTCAAGTATGCTATCCATCCATACCTGTGGTGCATTTCAGTTGTGCGCAGTATATATAGTAGTAGGCCATTGCTATTGATACTGGCATATAATTCCACACATTAAAAAATGGAGAACAAAAATGTGGAGGTTAAAATAGGGAAAGATCAAGATCCACTTCCACCTCGTGCTGAAGCTGCTGCCACTAGTCATGGCCGAGACGATGAAATGCCATCAACGTTGTCTGCCTAGGCCGATGCCCAATGTCATAGTAGAGAGCATGTAAAATCCAAAAAACAAAAGTTCAGTAAAATGACCCAAAAATCAAAATTGAAAGCATCTGATGAGAAGCGTAAACTTCCCAATATGCCATTTACGACACGGAGTGGCAAGGAACGGCTGAGGCCCTGGCCTATGTTCATGGCTAGTGGTTCAGATTCACATGAGGATGGAAGAACTCATCCTCTCGCTAGAAAAATGAAAAGACTTAAGCTGGCAAAAGCACAGCAAAGAACTGTGCGTTCTTCTAAATCACAAATCCCCAAGGAGAGACCAATTGTGTCGGTTGCGATGCCTGACCTTCCCAACACTGGACGGGAAGAGCTTGCGCCTCCCACCATTTGCACGCCCCCTGCAAGTGCTGGAAGGAGCACCCGCAGTCCAGTTCCTGATAGTCAAATTGAAGATGTCACTGTTGAAGTACACCAGGATGAGGATATGGCTGTTGCTGGCGCTGGGGAGGAAATTGACAAGGAGGATTCTGATGGTGAGGTGGTTTGTTTAAGTCAGGCACCCAGGGAGACAACTGTTGTCCGTGGGATGAATATGGCCATTGACATGCCTGGTCAAAATACAAAAAAATCACCTCATCGGTGTGGAATTATTTCAACACAAATGCGGACAACAGGTGTCAAGCCGTGTGTTGCCTTTGTCAAGCTGTAATAAGTAGGGGTAAGGACGTTAACCACCTCGGAACATCCTCCCTTATACGTCACCTGCAGCGCATTCATCATAAGTCAGTGACAAGTTCAAAAACTTTGGATGACAGCGGAAGCAGTCCACTGACCACTAAATCCATTCCTCTTGTAACCAAGCTCCAGCAAACCACACCACCAACTCCCTCAGTGTCAATTTCCACCTTACACAGGAAAGCCAATAGTCCTGCAGGCCATGTCACTGGCAATTCTGACGAGTCCTCTCCTGCCTGGGATTCCTCCGATGCATCCTTGAGTGTAACGCCTACTGCTGCTGGCGCTGCTGTTGTTGCTGCTGGGCGTCGATC
The DNA here is from genome assembly GCF_028390025.1 of Pseudophryne corroboree. NCBI lineage: Eukaryota > Metazoa > Chordata > Amphibia > Anura > Myobatrachidae > Pseudophryne > Pseudophryne corroboree. Next base: position 232,403,183 of record NC_086452.1, on the reverse strand, counting down.
GTCATCCCAGAGGGGAAGTCAGAAGACCACTTGTACTACTTCCAGTAAGCAATTGACTGTCCAACAGTCCTTTGCGAGGAAGATGAAATATCACAGCAGTCATCCTGCTGCAAAGCGGATAACTCAGGTCTTGTCAGCCTGGGTGGTGAGAAACGTGGTTCCGGTATCCACCGTTAATTCAGAGGCAACTGGAGACTTGATTGAGGTACTGTGTCCCTGGTACCAAATACCATCTAGGTTCCATTTCTCTAGGCAGCCGATACCGAAATGTACACAGACCTCAGAAAAAGAGTCACCAGTGTCCTAAAAAATGCAGTTGTACCCAATGTCCACTTAACCACGGACATGTGGACAAGTGGAGCAGGGCAGACTCAGGACTATACGACTGTGACAGCCCACTGGGTAGATGTATTGCCTCCCGCAGCAAGAACAGCAGCGGCGGCACCAGTAGCAGCATCTCACAAACGCCAACTCGTTCCTAGGCAGGCTACGCTTTGTATCAACGCTTTCCATAAGAGGCACACAGCTGACAACCTCTTACGAAAACTGAGGAACATCATCGCAGAATAGCTTACCCCAATTGGACTCTCCTGGGGATTTGTGACATCGGACAATGCCAGCAATATTGTGCGTGCATTACATCTGGGCAAATTCCAGCCCGTCCCATATTTTGCACATACATTGAATTTGGTGGTGCAGAATTATTAAAAAAAAACGACAGGGGCGTGCAAGAGATGCTGTCGGTGGCCCGAAGAATTGCGGGCCACTTTCAGCATTCAGCCACCGCGTGCCGAAGACTGGAGCACCACCAAACAGTCCTGAACCTGCCCTGCCATCATCTGAAGCAAGAGGCGGTAACGAGGTGGAATTCAACCCTCTATATGCTTCAGAGGATGGAGAAGCAGCAAAAGGCCATTCAAGCCTATACATCTGCCCACGATATAGGCAAAGGAGGGGGAATGCACTAGTGATGAGCGGGTTCGGTTCCTCGGAATCCGAACCCGCCCGAACTTCAGGTTTTTTTACACGGGGCCGAGCGACTCGGATCTTCCCGCCTTGCTCGGTTAACCCGAGCGCGCCCGAACGTCATCATCCCGCTGTCGGATTCTCACGAGGCTCGGATTCTATCGCGAGGCTCGGATTCTATATAAGGAGCCGCGCGTCGCCGCCATTTTCACACGTGCATTGAGATTGATAGGGAGAGGACGTGGCTGGCGTCCTCTCCGTTTAGACTAGAGTACTAGAGAGAGACACAAATTTTGGGGAGCATATTATTAGGAGGAGTACTACTTGCTGCTGATAGTGTGACCAGTGACCACCAGTTTAATTAATCCGTTCTCTGCCTGAAAAAAAACGATACACAGTGTGACACAGTTACATACCATATCTGTGCTCAGCCCAGTGTGCTGCATCATATGTAATACTGTATATCATTATCTGACTGTGCTGAGTGCTCACTGCTCACACAGCTTAATTGTGGGGGAGACTGGGGAGCAGTTATAGCAGGAGTACATATTTTAAGTACAGTGCACACTTTTGCTGCCAGAGTGCCACTGCCAGTGTGACTGACCAGTGACCACTGACCACCAGTATTGTGATTGTCTGCTGACCACCAGTATATTGTGATTGTCTGCCTGAAAAAGTTAAACACTCGTCGTGTGGTGTTTTTATAAACGCATTCTGCAGACAGTGTCCAGCAGGTCCGTCATTACATAATATATACCTGTCCGGCTGCAGTACTAGTGTGATATATATATATTTTAATTTTATCTCATTATCATCCAGTCTATATTAGCAGCAGACACAGTACGGTAGTCCACGGCTGTAGCTACCTATGTGTCGGCAGTCGCTCGTCCATCCATAATTGTATACCACCTACCCGTGTTTTTTTTTTCTATCTTCTTGATACTAGTAGCTTACTTTAGGAGTCTGCAGTGCTGACAGACAGTGTCCAGCAGGTCCGTCATTACATAATATATACCTCTCCGGCTGCAGTACTAGTGTGATATATATATATATTTTAATTTTATCTCATTATCATCCAGTCTATATTAGCAGCAGACACAGTACGGTAGTCCACGGCTGTAGCTACCTCTGTGTCGGCAGTCGCTCGTCCATCCATAATTGTATACCACCTACCCGTGGTTTTTTTTTTTTCTATCTTCTTGATACTAGTAGCTTACTTTAGGAGTCTGCAGTGCTGAGTCTGACAGACAGTGTCCAGCAGGCCCATCATTACATAATATATACCTGTCCGGCTGCAGTACTAGTGTGATATATATATATATTTTAATTTTATCTCATTATCATCCAGTCTATTTTAGCAGCAGACACAGTACGGTAGTCCACGGCTGTAGCTACCTCTGTGTCGGCAGTCGCTCGTCCATCCATAATTGTATACCACCTACCCGTGGTTTTTTTTTTTTCTATCTTCTTGATACTAGTAGCTTACTTTAGGAGTCTGCAGTGCTGAGTCTGACAGACAGTGTCCAGCAGGTCCGTCATTACATAATATATACCTGTCCGGCTGCAGTACTAGTGTGATATATATATATATTTTAATTTTATCTCATTATCATCCAGTCTATTTTAGCAGCAGACACAGTACGGTAGTCCACGGCTGTAGCTACCTCTGTGTCGGCAGTCGCTCGTCCATCCATAATTGTATACCACCTACCCGTGGTTTTTTTTTTTTTCTATCTTCTTGATACTAGTAGCTTACTTTAGGAGTCTGCAGTGCTGACAGACAGTGTCCAGTAGGTCCGTCATTACATAATATATACCTGTCCGGCTGCAGTACTAGTGTGATATATATATATATTTTATTTTTATCTCATTATCATCCAGTCTATATTAGCAGCAGACACAGTACGGTAGTCCACGGCTGTAGCTACCTCTGTGTCGGCAGTCGCTCGTCATCCATAAGTATACTAGTATCCATCCATCTCCATTGTTTACCTGAGGTGCCTTTTAGTTGTGCCTATTAAAATATGGAGAACAAAAATGTTGAGGTTCCAAAAATAGGGAAAGATCAAGATCGACTTCCACCTCGTGCTGAAGCTGCTGCCACTAGTCATGGCCGAGACGATGAAATGCCAGCAACGTCGTCTGCCAAGGCCGATGCCCAATGTCATAGTACAGAGCATGTAAAATCCAAAACACCAAATATCAGTAAAAAAAGGACTCAAAAATCTAAAATAAAATTGTCGGAGGAGAAGCGTAAACTTGCCAATATGCCATTTACCACACGGAGTGGCAAGGAACGGCTGAGGCTCTGGCCTATGTTCATGGCTAGTGGTTCAGCTTCACATGAGGATGGAAGCACTCAGCCTCTCGCTAGAAAAATGAAAAGACTCAAGCTGGCAAAAGCACAGCAAAGAACTGTGCGTTCTTCGAAATCCCAAATCCACAAGGAGAGTCCAATTGTGTCGGTTGCGATGCCTGACCTTCCCAACACTGGACGTGAAGAGCATGCGCCTCCCACCATTTGCACGCCCCCTGCAAGTGCTGGAAGGAGCACCCGCAGTCCAGTTCCTGATAGTCAGATTGAAGATGTCAGTGTTGAAGTACACCAGGATGAGGAGGATATGGGTGTTGCTGGCGCTGGGGAGGAAATTGACAAGGAGGATTCTGATGGTGAGGTGGTTTGTTTAAGTCAGGCACCCGGGGAGACACCTGTTGTCCGTGGGAGGAATATGGCCATTGGCATGCCTGGTGAAAATACCAAAAAAATCAGCTCTTCGGTGTGGAAGTATTTCAACAGAAATGCGGACAACATTTGTCAAGCCGTGTGTTGCCTTTGTCAAGCTGTAATAAGTAGGGGTAAGGACGTTAACCACCTCGGAACATCCTCCCTTATACGTCACCTGCAGCGCATTCATAATAAGTCAGTGACAAGTTCAAAAACTTTGGGCGACAGCGGAAGCAGTCCACTGACCAGTAAATCCCTTCCTCTTGTAACCAAGCTCACGCAAACCACCCCACCAACTCCCTCAGTGTCAATTTCCTCCTTCCCCAGGAATGCCAATAGTCCTGCAGGCCATGTCACTGGCAATTCTGACGAGTCCTCTCCTGCCTGGGATTCCTCCGATGCATCTTTGCATGTAACGCCTACTGCTGCTGGCGCTGCTGTTGTTGCTGCTGGGAGTCGATGGTCATCCCAGAGGGGAAGTCGTAAGCCCGCTTTTACTACTTCCACCAAGCAATTGACTGTCCAACAGTCCTTTGCGAGGAAGATGAAATATCACAGCAGTCATCCTGTTGCAAAGCGGATAACTGAGGCCTTGACAACTATGTTGGTGTTAGACGTGCGTCCGGTATCCGCCGTTAGTTCACAGGGAACTAGACAATTTCTTGAGGTAGTGTGCCCCCGTTACCAAATACCATCTAGGTTCCACTTCTCTAGGCAGGCGATACCGAGAATGTACACAGACGTCAGAAAAAGACTCACCAGTGTCCTAAAAAATGCAGTTGTACCCAATGTCCACTTAACCACGGACATGTGGACAAGTGGAGCAGGGCAGGGTCAGGACTATATGACTGTGACAGCCCACTGGGTAGATGTATGGACTCCCGCCGCAAGAACAGCAGCGGCGGCACCAGTAGCAGCATCTCGCAAACGCCAACTCTTTCCTAGGCAGGCTACGCTTTGTATCACCGGTTTCCAGAATACGCACACAGCTGAAAACCTCTTATGGCAACTGAAGAAGATCATCGCGGAATGGCTTACCCCAATTGGACTCTCCTGTGGATTTGTGGCATCGGACAACGCCAGCAATATTGTGTGTGCATTAAATATGGGCAAATTCCAGCACGTCCCATGTTTTGCACATACCTTGAATTTGGTGGTGCAGAATTATTTAAAAAACGAGAGAGGCGTGCAAGAGATGCTGTCGGTGGCCAGAAGAATTGCGGGACACTTTCGGCGTACAGGCACCACGTACAGAAGACTGGAGCACCACCAAAAACGCCTGAACCTGCCCTGCCATCATCTGAAGCAAGAAGTGGTAACGAGGTGGAATTCAACCCTATATATGCTTCAGAGGTTGGAGGAGCAGCAAAAGGCCATTCAAGCCTATACAATTGAGCACGATATAGGAGGTGGAATGCACCTGTCTCAAGCGCAGTGGAGAATGATTTCAACGTTGTGCAAGGTTCTGCTGCCCTTTGAACTTGCCACACGTGAAGTCAGTTCAGACACTGCCAGCCTGAGTCAGGTCATTCCCCTCATCAGGCTTTTGCAGAAGAAGCTGGAGACATTGAAGGAGGAGCTAACACAGAGCGATTCCGCTAGGCATGTGGGACTTGTGGATGGAGTCCTTAATTCGCTTAACAAGGATTCACGGGTGGTCAATCTGTTGAAATCAGAGCACTACATTTTGGCCACCGTGCTCGATCCTAGATTTAAAGCCTACCTTGGATCTCTCTTTCCGGCAGACACAAGTCTGCTGGGGTTCAAAGACCTGCTGGTGAGAAAATTGTCAAGTCAAGCGGAACGCGACCTGTCAACATCTCCTCCTTCACATTCTCCCGCAACTGGGGGTGCGAGGAAAAGGCTCAGAATTCCGAGCCCACCCGCTGGCGGTGATGCAGGGCAGTCTGGAGCGACTGCTGATGCTGACATCTGGTCCGGACTGAAGGACCTGCCAACGATTATGGACATGTCGTCTACTGGCACTGCATATGATTCTCTCCCCATTGAAAGAATGGTGGAGGATTATATGAGTGACCGCATCCAAGTAGGCACGTCAGACAGTCCGTACTTATACTGGCAGGAAAAAGAGGCAATTTGGAGGCCCTTGCACAAACTGGCTTTATTCTACCTAAGTTGCCCTCCCACAAGTGTGTACTCCGAAAGAGTGTTTAGTGCCGCCGCTCACCTTGTCAGCAATCGGCGTACGAGGTTACTTCCAGAAAATGTGGAGAAGATGATGTTCATTAAAATGAATTATAATCAATTCCTCCGTGGAGACATTGACCAGTAGCAATTGCCTCCACAAAGTACACAGGGAGCTGAGATGGTGGATTCCAGTGAGGACGAATTGATAATCTGTGAGGAGGGGGATGTACACGGTGATATATCGGAGGATGATGATGAGGTGGACATCTTGCCTCTGTAGAGCCAGTTTGTGCAAGGAGAGATTAATTGCTTCTTTTTTGGTGGGGGTCCAAACCAACCCGTCATTTCAGTCACAGTTGTGTGGCAGACCCTGTCACTGAAATGATGGGTTGGTTAAAGTGTGCATGTCCTGTTTATACAACATAAGGGTGGGTGGGAGGGCCCAAGGACAATTCCATCTTGCACCTCTTTTTTCTTTAATTTTTCTTTGCGTCATGTGCTGTTTGGGGAGTATTTTTTTGAAGGGCCATCCTGCGTGACACTGCAGTGCCACTCCTAGATGGGCCAGGTGTTTGTGTCGGCCACTAGGGTCGCTTAGCTTACTCACACAGCTACCTCATTGCGCCTCTTTTTTTCTTTGCGTCATGTGCTGTTTGGGGAGTGTTTTTTGGAAGGGCTATCCTGCGTGACACTGCAGTGACACTCCTAGATGGGCCAGGTGTTTGTGTCGGCCACTAGGGTCGCTTAGCTTACTCACACAGCTACCTCATTGCGCCTCTTTTTTTCTTTGCGTCATGTGCTGTTTGGGGAGTGTTTTTTGGAAGGGCCATCCTGCGTGACACTGCAGTGCCACTCCTAGATGGGCCAGGTGTTTGTGTCGGCCACTAGGGTCGCTTAGCTTACTCACACAGCTACCTCATTGCGCCTCTTTTTTTCTTTGCGTCATGTGCTGTTTGGGGAGTGTTTTTTGGAAGGGCCATCCTGCGTGACACTGCAGTGCCACTCCTAGATGGGCCAGGTGTTTGTGTCGGCCACTAGGGTCGCTTAGCTTAGTCATCCAGCGACCTCGGTGCAAATTTTAGGACTAAAAATAATATTGTGAGGTGTGAGGTGTTCAGAATAGACTGAAAATGAGTGGAAATTATGGTTTTTGAGGTTAATAATACTTTGGGATCAAAATGACCCCCAAATTCTATGATTTAAGCTGTTTTTTAGGGTTTTTTTAAAAAAACACCCGAATCCAAAACACACCCGAATCCCACAAAAAAAATTCGGTGAGGTTTTGCCAAAACGCGGTCGAACCCAAAACACGGCCGCGGAACCGAACCCAAAACCAAAACACAAAACCCGAAAAATTTCAAGTGCACATCTCTAGAATGCACCTGACTCAAGCGCAGTGGAGAATGATTTCAACGTTGTGCAAGGTTCTGCAACCCTTTGAACTTGCCACACGTGAAGTCAGTTCAGACACTGCCAGCCTGAGTCAGGTCATTCCCCTCATCAGGCTTTTGCAGAAGAAGCAGGAGACATTGAAGGAGGAGCTAAAAAAGTGCGATTCCGCTAGGCATGTGGGACTTGTGGATGGAGACCTTAATTCGCTTAACCAGGATTAACGGGTGGTCAATCTGTTGAAATCAGAGGACTACATTTTGGCCACCATGCTCGATCCTAGATTTAAAACCTACGTTGTATCTCTCTTTCCGGCAGACACAAGTCTGCAGAGGTTCAAAGACCTGCTGGTGAGAAAATTGTCAAGTCAAGCGGAACGTGACCCGTCAACAGCTCCTCCTTCACATTCTCCCGCAACTGGGGGTGCGAGGAAAAGGCTAAGAATTCTGCTGGCGGTGATGCAGGGCAGTCTGGAGCGGGTGCTGACATCTGGTCCGGATTGAAGGACCTGGCAACGATTACTGACATGTCGTCTACTGTCACTGCATATGATTCTGTCACCATTGAAAGAATGGTTGAGGATTATATGAGTGACCACATCCAAGTAGGCACGTCAGACAGTCCGTACACATACTGGCAGGAAAAAGAGGCAATTTGGAGGCCCTTGCAGAAACTGGCTTTATTTTACCTAAGTTGCCCACCCTCCAGTGTGTACTCCGAAAGAGTGTTTAGTGCAGCCGCTCACCTTGTCAGCAATCGGCGTACGAGGTTACTTCCAGAAAATGTGGAGAAGATGATGTTCATCAAAATGAATTATAATCAATTCCTCCGTGGAGACATTCACCAGCAATTGCCTCCAGAAAGTACACAGGGACCTGAGATGGTGGATTCCAGTGGGGACTAATTAATAATCTGTGAGGAGGGGGATGTACACAGTGAAAGGGGTGAGGAATCGGACGATGATGATGAGGTGGACATCTTGCCTCTGTGGAGCCAGTTTGTGCAAGGAGAGATTGATTGCTTCTTTTTTGGTGGGGGCCTAAACCAACCAGTCATTTCAGTCACAGTCGTGTGGCAGACCCTGTCGCTGAAATGATGGGTTCGTTAAAGTGTGCATGTCCTGTTTATACAACATAAGGGTGGGTGGGAGGGACCAAGGACAATTCCATCTTGCACCTCTTTTTTCTTTCATTTTTCTTTGCATCATGTGCTGTTTGGGGACAATTTTTTTGAAGTGCCATCCTGCCTGACACTGCAGTGCCACTCCTAGATGGGCCAGGTGTTTGTGTCAGCCACTTGTGTTGCTTAGCTTAGTCACACAGCGACCTTGGTGCGCCTCTTTTTTTCTTTGCATCATGTGCTGTTTGGGGACAATTTTTTTGAAGTGCCATCCTGCCTGACACTGCAGTGCCACTCCTAGATGGGCCAGGTGTTTGTGTCGGCCACTTGTGTCACTTAGCTTAGCCATCCAGCGACCTCGGTGCAAATTTTAGGACTAAAAATAATATTGTGAGGTGTTCAGTGTTCAGAATAGACTGGAAATGAGTGGAAATTATGGTTATTGAGGTTAATAATACTATGGGATCAAAATGACCCCCAAATTCTAGAATTTAAGCTGGTTTTGAGGGTTTCTTGTAAAAAACACCCGAATCCAAAACACACCCGAATCCGACAAAAAAATTTCAGGGAGGTTTTGCCAAAACGCGTCCGAATCCAAAACACGGCCGCGGAACCAAATCCAAAACTAAAACCCCAAAAATTCCCGGTGCACATCACTACTCCTTACAGGTTTCACAGGACCCTATTGAGGCCTGCGACAATAATAAGGACCCACCTTAGGATCCTTCTCTAAAGTAGGTGATCATCTTATTGACCTACCCCTTTGGTCACATGGTACTACTTCAAATCTAACATAATTACAGTTATGTATTATGTAATACGTTCCTTAAATAGTATAGATACTGTTAAGGTAAATGTCACCTTACAACTATAATGACAATGGAGGTGACATACTGTGTGTATATATATATATATATATATATATATATATACATATAACCATTAAATAGTCAGGTTGGAGAAATTGAGTGCACTCAAATGAAATTAAAAGCCCAGGCTTGGTTCTATTGCTTTCAAGAGATAATAAATAATTGCAGTTCCCGTGTCCAATATAACTATTAAAGTTTACTTCAACTGAAGATGGTAGAGGAGTAATGGGACTTAGAAGTTGATGGTAGAAGAATCCAGTAAGTGGTTAGAGTTACTAATATCCTGCTGATATTGAATCAGTTATCTGTTGCTGTCCCAAATAAATCTATAATTACTCCACTGGTGAATTAACAAATATTACAGGTGCTGTGTTGATTGCAATTTTCACAGATGTTATATTGTGTGCTGACTACGCTTCAGGACTATTATAGGTGCTTAAAGTCTAATAATGGTCTTCCGGTTAGTAGTTAAGGAGATACGCTGTTTCAGGGTGGTGCAGGGGTTCATAAGGAATGAAAAGTATAAAGCTCACTGGCACTTCTGTCCTGTATGGTCTTTTTCCCCTCTTTTAATATACAGTAGGTCTATTCGATATGGTAGTGGTAGCTGAGAAGCTAGGTAATGAAGTGCTGCAGGTATGTGCTCTATAGCTCCTCTGATGCTCTCCCTTGTTTGCTTTTTTTACTCAAGGGGACTGGCTGTTACTAATGTGACACGCTGTGGGTATTTAAGCTGTGATGCCCTGTCACAATGGCCAGTACCTGCTTTCCTTAGAGAGTCCCTCCTGGCTCCCCCAACTCAGCATCTGTCAGATGCCGCATACCTCCTCTATGATGACCTTTATCCTCTCTCACATATCTCTCTCACCAGTGCTGTGGATGCTCCTTCACCTCAGGTCATTACCTCAGGAACTGCGCCCCCTTTCAGTGGCAAACGCAGGATTTGCATGGGGGGGTTTCCAGAACTGGGCGGAGCCAATCACGGGAGTGGGGACTGAGGTGACCCAGTATATGCTGGGTCCGTAAAACTAGTGTGTCTGTGTGTGTGTGTGTGTGTATATATATATATATATATATATATCTACAGACATATATATATATATATATATATATATATGCAAAATTTCGGCGGCACTCAGGAAAATAAATCACACAGACGCAGCCACTTAAAGCAAGCCAACGTTTCAATGCTGTCGCATTTTCGTCAGGGCATTAACAAAATGTAAAAACACTCACCATTATATGTGCTCCCCTCACCATCAAAGTCCGCGCCGCCGGCTCCACTTCCGGTAGGCTGACGCTTTCCAATGACGTCACCCAGTGCGCCCATCACCATGGAGACAATTGATACACTGATAAAATACGATACAATATACAGCATAGTCATGCAATCCAGCATAGATTTTCTACTTTACAAAATGCATATATATTACTTATTAAATGTACAGAGACACTATAGGGCCAACTCAAAAAGTTTAAAGAAAACTATTGAAGCCCGATTGTTCATTTAACCCCCGAGGATTTAGAGCGTCCAATAGAAATATCCACCTAGCTTCACGTTGTAACAGCATCTTTGATCTATTACCTCCCCTCGTTAATGGGGGTATATGGTCTATAATTTTGTGTTTAAGGGAGGTCGGTGAGTGGCCAGCTGTGGCGAAATGTCTCGCCACTGGTTGTTCACTATTCCCAGACAAGACTGCTTCCCGAATAGCATATCTATGCTGACCCATGCGCACTTTAAATGCACATTCTGTCTTTCCTATATAGTATTTGCCACAGGGGCAAATCAGGACATATATAACAAATTTTGACATGCACGATAGTCTGTGCCTAATTTTAAAGATTTTTCCTGTGTAAGGATTTTTTATGGTGTCCCCGGTCAACATGTATCCACATGTGACACAACCTGTGCACTTAAAGCACCCATTTTTAGGTGCTCCAAAAAAGGTAACAGTTGGTTTTTTATCAAAATTTGTAATGTCACTATGTACAATGTAATCACGTAGGTTCTTGCCTCTCGAGTAGCTACACATGATTTGTTTACTATGTATGCTAGGCAGATCTTTGTCCGTCGTTATTATAGGCCAATTCGATCGAATTGCCTTCCTGATTTTATTACTAGCGACATTATAACGATTAGGCCATATAATCTTATTAGCCGTAGACTTCTTAGATTTAGATTTAAGTGTTTCTGATCTAGGGATTGACATAACTTTTTGTTTTAAATTTAACAGGGCCTGTTTTTTGTAACCCCTTGCCACAAATTTATTGATCATAAGATCTAATTGGGGAGATACATCATTCTCATCACTGCAAATACGTCTCACACGTAGAAACTGTGAGAAGGGCAATCCTTTTTGTATATTTACCGGGTGATGACTAGTGGCACTTCATAATGTATTACGATCTGTGGGCTTCACAAATAACGATGTTTTTAACCCAGTATCAGTTTTAGTGATTCTTACATCCAAAAATTCAATTGAAACTTTGTCCGTTTTATAGGTAAGTTTCACCGGGCTATTACTCATGTTGTGTTTTTGAATAATCTTATCCAATGTTTCCTCATCGGTAGCCGAAGCTACCGATGCTCCCATTGCACACCCGGAGACTCCAAGTCTCCGGGTGTGCAATGGGAGCATCGGTAGCTCCGGCTTACGCAAATGCTTACATGATATCTGTTGAACGTGATATCTTTTTTGCAGATCCGGCCGTTCAGCAGAATATCATATATTATACCCGCTTCATAGATGATATGTTGCTCCTATGGAGGGGGGATGAGGAAACATTGGATAAGATTATTCAAAAACACAACATGAGTAATAGCCCGGTGAAACTTACCTATAAAACGGACAAAGTTTCAATTGAATTTTTGGATGTAAGAATCACTAAAACTGATACTGGGTTAAAAACATCGTTATTTGTGAAGCCCACAGATCGTAATACATTATTAAGTGCCACTAGTCATCACCCGGTAAATATACAAAAAGGATTGCCCTTCTCACAGTTTCTACGTGTGAGACGTATTTGCAGTGATGAGAATGATGTATCTCCCCAATTAGATCTTATGATCAATAAATTTGTGGCAAGGGGTTACAAAAAACAGGCCCTGTTAAATTTAAAACAAAAAGTTATGTCAATCCCTAGATCAGAAACACTTAAATCTAAATCTAAGAAGTCTACGGCTAATAAGATTATATGGCCTAATCGTTATAATGTCGCTAGTAATAAAATCAGGAAGGCAATTCGATCGAATTGGCCTATAATAACGACGGACAAAGATCTGCCTAGCATACATAGTAAACAAATCATGTGTAGCTACTCGAGAGGCAAGAACCTACGTGATTACATTGTACATAGTGACATTACAAATTTTAATAAAAAACCAACTGTTACCTTTTTTGGAGCACCTAAAAATGGGTGCTTTAAGTGCACAGGTTGTGTCACATGTGGATACATGTTGACCGGGGACACCATAAAAAATCCTTACACAGGAAAAATCTTTAAAATTAGGCACAGACTATCGTGCATGTCAAAATTTGTTATATATGTCCTGATTTGCCCCTGTGGCAAATACTATATAGGAAAGACAGAATGTGCATTTAAAGTGCGCATGGGTCAGCATAGATATGCTATTCGGGAAGCAGTCTTGTCTGGGAATAGTGAACAACCAGTGGCGAGACATTTCGCCACAGCTGGCCACTCACCGACCTCCCTTAAACACAAAATTATAGACCATATACCCCTATTAACGAGGGGAGGTAATAGATCAAAGATGCTGTTACAACGTGAAGCTAGGTGGATATTTCTATTGGACGCTCTAAATCCTCGGGGGTTAAATGAACAATCGGGCTTCAATAGTTTTCTTTAAACTTTTTGAGTTGGCCCTATAGTGTCTCTGTACATTTAATAAGTAATATATATGCATTTTGTAAAGTAGAAAATCTATGCTGGATTGCATGACTATGCTGTATATTGTATCGTATTTTATCAGTGTATCAATTGTCTCCATGGTGATGGGCGCACTGGGTGACGTCATTGGAAAGCGTCAGCCTACCGGAAGTGGAGCCGGCGGCGCGGACTTTGATGGTGAGGGGAGCACATATAATGGTGAGTGTTTTTACATTTTGTTAATGCCCTGACGAAAATGCGACAGCATTGAAACGTTGGCTTGCTTTAAGTGGCTGCGTCTATGTGATTTATTTTCCTGAGTGCCGCCGAAATTTTGCATATATTTGGCAGCTTTGCTGCATTGTCCGGAAGGCAACGGGGACAGAAATTCCTTTATTAGTGAGTGCCGGATCTCAGAGAAATTCTATATATATATATATATACACACACACACATACATATACACATATACATAGCATATTAAACATGCATACATACATATATATATATTATATATATATATATGTACACACACAGATACAGAACACATATATATACACATGTATATATATATATATATATATATATATCATGTGTGTGTGTGTGTGTGTGTGTGTGTGTGTGTGTGTGTGTGTGTTATATGTATGTATGTATATACATGTGTATATATGTATGCACATGGATATATATGTACTATAATTAAAATAAAGTAAACTTTTATTGCACTTACAAGTGCCACCAGGAAGACAGCAGGCTGCAGAGGATGCTAGACAGCCATTAATAATACTCATGCAGCTATTAAAAAAAAAAAAAAAAAATTTTTTTTTTAGTGGAGGGGGGTTTCTGGGTGCTCGGAAACCCCCCCTGGGTGCACCACTGCCTTTCGCCTTCACCAGATGTAGGGAAGCCAGCAGGACTCTGCTGGTCCAGTCAGTTACTCCAGACCCAACTGTTCCTGTCCATGACTCAGTGCTGTTTATAGTTTCTCTTGGGTTGCCATGGAAATCTTCAGTTCACCCCACAGCCAGCGGCAGAATAGACACTCCCATATGACCCTTTCACTGGTCATTTAGTCTGCATTAACATTAAAATGCATCTATACACACAATTATTATTTACAACATTAAAATCTATTATTACTATTAATTATTTTACAAATAACAAAGATAATCACTGGCAAAAGGGTGTTACACACAATACATTTATTATAATGCATACTGTGTTTATATATCACACTCCACATAGGAGCATCTGGGGAGGATTCCCCCCTCCCCCCAATTCTGGCATTTATATTGCCCTCCAATAGAGCCAGTGGGCACTAGGTCCCGCCACGGCTCTAAAAGCAAACATCCCGCCAGCAACATGTGTTACTGTGTATGTGCCAGCAGATACATGATGCATGCAGGCTCAATCTAGCACCGGGGCCGTGCATCGTTATCACTGGGGGGCATACACACAACAGATCCGTACTTAAAATCTAAGCAATCTAGTCAGATTGCTTAGATTTTAAGCACGGATCTCTCCGTGTGTACCCCCCTTAAGTTGTGTTATTTGTTTACACAGTGCATTTGTGTGCTGGGAATTATATACTCCCCTTTTCCTTTGCTCTGCTATCATGTTACAGGGAACACAGCTTGAACTGACTAGGAACTAGTAGTTGGGCATCATTGGTCTTTTATCCAGTGCCTGGTGGACCTTGAATTCTCCTTATCCTGTCTTTGGCCCCTGGCTCAGACTGGCCCACAGGGGTACAGGGGAAAACCCCAGTGGGCCCCACTGCCTGGGGGACCACTCCTTCCTCTAAGGATCAGGATCCAGATTGTGCACTTGCATTATACATCATACTGCTCAGGACTATGCTGTATATTCTACAGTACATTCCAGTTATTAATCTGGTACATTATCATGCATGCACTAACAGTATTTACTATATACTATATATATATATATATATATTGTATATATTTATCAAGGGGTCCAGACCATTCACTCTCTAATGGTTATCCAAGCCTCTAAGCATTGGCCCCTATCACTGCATTTACCAGGTGGGACTTTCATGCCCCAGTCCGACCTATTAGACATTTCTTAACAGTAGCATTTACTTGTAATTATATGTTTGGAAGTTGCCTTGCTGAATAAAGTCTTATATAAAAATATATGTAGATTGCCTTAAGCTAATGTCAGATTTCCCTGCTTGGAAGGCTTATAGTTCTAAACACTTTTCTTAGTGGCCTGCAGGATTCATAATTGCAATAATATTGAAGTTAATTAAATATGGTCCCTTTATCATTCTTCCTTTGGCTGAAAGGTGGTATTAGATACCTAAATGATTTGACCCATGACACCACATTCTCTAACATTCAATGTAAATTTCATATCCCCTCAAAAAACTTTTTCCAATACCTAATGCTATGAAATTTTCATGGCAGTTAAACATGCTCTTTGTCCACCTGACATCTATTGAATTACTTTGCCTACATCAGTCCTCCACTGCCGGACTGATCTTAATATTATATTCTGAGATTTCACTAGCCTCAATGCCCACATGATACTAGTATGATTTGGCCTGGGAGCGGGACCTGGGTGAGTCCATAGATACCGATGACTGGGCTGAAATTGGGGTTGACTCTAGCTCAATCTGTGTGAGGATAAAAGAGTTTGTTTACAAAATCCTCTATAGATGGTACCTTGTCCCTTTCCAGGCTGAAAAAGATGCTCCCCGATTATCTCAATAGAGGTTGAGGTGGCTGCACGTTGGAGGGCACATTTCTCTTCATTTGGTGGAATTGTCCAAAACTTACTAGGAATTTGATATCTTAAATTCTCCAACTCTCGATCACTCTGGATCATAATTTTTTTCTCCTAACTCTGCCCATCCCTGAGGCCACATACAATCAAAATGATGGCATATTATGGCAAAATTCTGGAATAAAATTATGGAATATTAGGCATATTCTCTCAGCAGCCACTTGTCAGCTGGATTCTGACTGGAGGCAGCTCTCTTCTTCCACCCTTTCGTCAGTTAATAATAGGGTTTGGATGGTCCAGTGTATGGAATTCATTACTAGTATTCTTAAACACTTGTCCTTTGACAAGATAATGGGGCCCATGGATGTCCTTCTTCAATGCTAGGTCCCCATTAACTTAAGCCTTCTTTCCTTTCTCTTTTTATTCACCCCTCTTTCTCTTTAACAGTTTCTAATACTGTAGGTTCTTTATTTTTGTATTCTAAGATGTTTGCATTTTCCTTCTTATGCAGTGTTCTGGGTTGATCTTCAGTAAACACATTGTTTAAAAAAAAAAAGGAAACAAATGAATGAAATTAATTATATATTATTGTAAATTTAAATCCCACTGGCAAAAATACTGCTGAGTAAATATTACAGATGAGCGGGCTCAGTTCTCAGAGAACCGAACCCTACTGAACTTTTCCTTCCGAGCCCGGATCCGAGTCCGGCTCGGGTTTTTCCGCCTGACTTGGAAACCCGAACACGGCAAAACGTCATCATCCCGCTGTCGGATTCTCGCGGGATTTGGATTCCATATAAGGAGCCGCTCGTCATGCCCATTTTCACTCCAGTCTCGGAGAGTGTATAGAGAGGACGTGTCCTCAGTGTTCAGTGTCTGTGTGTTGGGGCAGGAAAGTGGGGTGGCAAGTGTTGTGCTGCTCAGTCCAGTCCAGTGTAGTCACTCAGTGTATTGTGCTGCATCAGTCCAGGCAGTCACAGTGTTGGTGTTCTCTGCTGCCATATATCCAGTGTATCTGTATAAAATGATGCTGTGTTGTGCAGACCAGTCCAGTGTAGTCAGTGTATTGTGCTGCAACAGTCCATCCATTCACAGTGTTGGTGTTCTCTGCTGCCATATATCCAGTGTAGCTATATAAGTGGTGCTGTGTTGTGCAGACCAGTCCAGTGTAGTCAGTGTATTGTGCTGCAACAGTCCAGCCATTCACAGTGTTGGTGTTCTCTGCTTCCATATATCCAGTGTAGCTGTATAAAGTGGTGCTGTGTTGTGCAGACCAGTGGTAGTGTCCTGTGTCATCAGTAATTCCAGTGACGATATACGCTGCTGCTATATGTCCACTGCTGTAGCATAATAATCATAACAACAACCTGTTGTGCTGCATCAGACCAGTGGTAGTGTCCTGTGTCTTCAGTAATTCCAGTGACGATATACGCTGCTCTATATGTCCACTGCTGCAGTATAACAATTATAACAACAACCTGTTGTGCTGAATCAGACCAGTGGTAATGTCCTGTGTCATCAGTAATTCCAGTGACGATATACGCTGCTGCTATATGTCCACAGCTGCAGTATAACAATTATAACAACAACCTGTTGTGCTGCATCAGACCAGTGGTAGTGACCTGTGTTATCAGTAATTCCAGTGACAATATACGCTGCTGCTATATGTCCACTGCTGCAGTATAATAATTATAACAACCTGTTGTGCTGCATAAGACCAGCGGTAGTGTTCTGTCTCATCAGTCATTCCAGTCATTCCTGTGCCACATATAGGCCCTCATTCCGAGTTGTTCGCTCGCAAGCTGCTTTTAGCAGCTTTGCACACGCTAAGCCGCCGCCTACTGGGAGTGAATTTTAGCATAGTAAAATTGCGAACGAAAGATTAGCAGAATTGCAAATAGACACTTCTTAGCAGTTTCTGAGTAGCTCCACACTTACTCGGCAACTGCGATCAGTTCAGTCAGTTTCGTTCCTGGTTTGACGTCACAAACACACCCAGCGTTCGCCCAGACACTCCCCCGTTTCTTCAGACACTCCCGCGTTTTTCCCAGAAACGGCAGCGTTTTTTCACACACACCCATAAAACGTCCAGTTTCCGCCCAGAAACACCCACTTCCTGTCAATCACATTACGATCACCAGAACGAAGAAAAAACCTCGTAATGCCGTGAGTAAAATTCCTAACTGCATAGCAAATTTACTTGGCGCAGTCGCAGTGCGAACATTGCGCATGCGCAATTAGCGGAAAATCGCTGCGATGCGAAGAAAATTACCGAGCGAACAACTCGGAATGACCACCATTGTCTCATATAACTCCCAAAAAATAACTGAGAACAAAAATTTTGAGGAGAAAATAGGGAAAGATCATGAAGAACCACTTCCTCCTAGTGCAGAAGCTGCTGCCACTAGCCATGAAATGCCATCAACGTCGTCTGCCAAGGCCGATGCCCATTGTGATAGTAGAGGGCGTGTAAAATCCAAAAAGACAAAGTTCAGTAAAAAGAACCAAAAAAAGAAATTTAAATGGTCTGAGGAGAAATGTAAACTTGCCAATATGCCATTTATGACACGGAGTGGCAAGAAACAGCTGAGGCCCTGGCCTATGTTCTTGGCTAGTGGTTCAGCTTCACATGACGATGGAAGCACTCATCCTCCCACTAGAAAAATTAAAAGCGTTAAGCCGGAAAGAGCACAGAAAAGAACTGTGCGCTCTGAGACGGTATCACAAATCCCTAAGGAGAGTCCAAGTGTGTCGGCGGTTGCGATGCCTGACCTTCCCAACGCTCGACCGGAAGAGGTGGCTTCTTCCACCATTTGCATGCCCACTGCAAGTGCTAGAAGGAGCACCCACAGTCCAGTTCCTGATATTCAAATTGAAGATGTCACTGTTGAAGTACACCAGGATAAGGATATGGGTGTTGCTGGCACTGAGGAGGAATTTGACGATGAGGATTCTGATGGTTATGTGAGTAGATAAAGACAACCTTTCTGTCAAACTTGACAGGTCACAACAATCCCTTTCTCCAGTGGCACGCCTCCTTTAATATTAAATGATAGTGTTTGATATCGCTTTAATATAAAATTTTATATAAATTTATAGAGTTCGATATTAAACCGTATTAAAAGTTAATGGCTTTGAAAAGATTGTCACATATGACACACACAAAAAAAAAATATATATATATATTTTAAAGTAACACAAAATGTTCTTACATTCCAGCAGCTGAAACTTCATGCTTGGCACATATGGTACTATTTAAAAATCACACTATGTCCACACATGTTACAGTTTTAAAAAGGATAATCACTAATGACCGTGTCCATTTTCTTAGATGCACGGAAGCATCACACCTGGTACTGATTTAAAAAGCGTATTGATTTTAATGGCCATTTATGATTAATGATGACAGCACAAATTTCAAAATGACATTCTCACACGTTATTTTTTGCAAACATATGTAGAAACAGTGTATTTGGTTTTAAATTGAAAAATATTTAAAAAGCTTAACTGTATATTACAACCTATGTTGCATACATGACATATGTTACTGTGTGTTAAATAGCACTAAAAAGTTTATCTTTATTGTGGCCGATTGCTGAACTTTGATTGCAAGCAGACATGACCAGACTTGTCTGTATTACAGCGTGACATATCCAGACCTGTATATTAGCGATAAAAGATTTACACCAAATACCACATATTACTGTGTATTAAACCGTTTATATCGATGCATACAGACCACATATTACAGTGTATTGCAGAGTATATAGCACTGTATACAGACCACATATTACAGTGTATTACAACGTGTATAACGCTGCAAGCATACCACATATTACTGTGTATTAAACCGTTTATATCGCTGCATACAAGCCGTATGTTACTGTGTATTAAACAGTGTGTATATTGCTGCATACATGCCATTTATTACTGTGTATTACAGAGTGTATAGCACTGTATACAGACCACATATTACAGTGTATTATACGTGTATAACGCGGCAAGCATACCATATATTACTGTGTATTACAGAGTGTATAGCACTGTATACAGACCACATATTACTGGGTATTATGTGTATAACGCTGCAAGCATACCACATATTACAGTGTATTACAGAGTGTATAGCACTGTATACAGACTACATATTACTGGGTATTACAACGTGTATAACGCGGCAAGCATACCACATATTACTGGGTATTAAACCGTTTATATAGCTGAGCACCATATATTACTGTATATTACATCGTGACATGTCCAGACCTCATACAAAATTGATGGGCGAAATCATTCATTTTTGGTCGACGCGGGCTGCGTTTGTTCGGGTTGATACAGCCGTGATGTATCCACATAACCAACAGACTAGCATTCTTCTTTAGGCTGTTATGTCCGATCGAGGTCGTGGCAAATTGTTCGTTCGCCGTTGCAGCGACGGTTGTGCGAATTGTTGTTTTGCCCAATTATGCTAGGACAGTGCATTAGTGCATCTGTAACATTTCAATTTGGTAAACTAATGGGATTGATATATATGAATGGTATTGAATGTTAATTAAAAAAACAAAACAAAAAACAAATCAATTCTAGGGAACAGGCTATATAATAGGTAGCATGTATCACCATCCCAAGTTTGTGATAGGTTCAGCGGCCTCTTTGACAATCCATGTTATGGATATGAAGTAAACCCACCATTAATAAGCATTAAAAAGGATACCATCCTATAATTTTGGAATAATTTTTAAACAAATAATACTATGTGATCATGTGCAATCTGACTATCTGCGCCAGTATTATGTGTTCCAGAATCATAATATATATGATAAATATATAGCGTTTAAATAAGATACCGTATTCTCACACTGACATACATATAAAAACCGATAATAAGCAGTTCCGGCTACTGTAATCCTTAACATGATGATTTTGGTATATACACATATACTACAGGTCACTACAAAGATATGAAATGTAACACTAAATATTGCAAATAGAATATCAACATGACAGATGATACAACTGAATTTATCATGATGAATCTTATATATTCCTATATTTTGCTAATGTAATACCCTTATGGGGGTATGAATTTTAAACAAATAATACTATGTGATCATGTGCAATCTGACTATGTGCACCAGTATTATGTGTTCCAGAATCATAATATATTTGATAAATATATATTGTTTAAATAAGACACAGATGCATTAAATTGGATAGTAACAATATTCTTATGTTATGTTGGTAATAATGTAACGGGCTATTTTAACATAACAGATCCTATTTAGGAAAATGATGACATGATATGCCTAGTGACCCAAGTTATTAAAACTTTTTACTGTAAATATAATGTTTGTGCATGCATACGCCATGAGATATGTACTTCTATTAAGCACAAACAAGCATATTGGCATTCTACTCTAACATTTAGGGTAAAAGATTAGAATGGATCAAGGTAGCATAGCGTAAGGACAGATATAGGTTCAGCGGCCTCTTTGACAATCCATGTTATGGATATGAAGTAAACCCACCATTAATAAGCATTAAAAAGGATACCAAGAATATGATTTTGACATATGGCCCCAGATTTTCAAATAAAGGATGTGCAGCGTATCTCCTTATTTAATCCTAATGAAGTCATAGTATTCAACAGGCATATGTATCTAGATTTTTCTTTAGTGACATACATAGTGATGTTACAACCACTTATATCTAGCTCAAACTGTTCTAGATCATAAATTTTAACCTTTTTGTGATTACTAGTGTGGAATCGTAGAAAGTGTCACGCCAAAACTTGTAATTTTCTTCATGTTGCTTAAATCTCTTTGTGTATTTTTAATGATATACACATGATCCAATATCGTTTTAAAAAGCATCTTAGTCATGCCGATATATTTATAAATGAATGGGCCTATTAAGCAGTAAATTACACCAAATGTGTGGAGCAGTTAATGAATCTTTTT